>NW_016804646.1:397397-449893 GCF_001698545.2 Rhinopithecus bieti
AAAAAAAAAAAAAAAAAAAAAAAAAAAAACTGTGTATATATACACACACACACACATAAAATCACAATCTTAAGGAATATAAGATGCTTGCTTGTCAGGTCCAAAACATCTAGCGAGAGTTGAGGATTTTTCCTAAAGCCCTCCCTGTCTTATGAAGGGGCTATTTAAAGCATGCCACTTGTTGCTTTCCATGAATGTTTTTGTGCTTTCGAATCAGCCGGTACCTGTACAGTTCTTCGTGATATTTCACGTCCTTACTATCTTCAAGGAGGTCTAGGCCATGTTTACCTCTCAAGTTAAAGTCAGCGCAGAGGCACACGTTTGGCAGCCCCCGTTGTTGGCGATGGGCGAGCGGTTTCCCAACTTCCGGGTGAAGGGGTGTGTTTGTCCCACTTTTCGTAAGTCGACCTGAAAAATCTCTACAGAACTAAAGTACATGCATCTCACCCAAGTAATTCCACCTCCAATAATATATCCTTCAAATACATTCACACAAGTGCACAGAGAGAGAGGAGAAGCTGAAACCCACATCACCCAGGAACAGTTCACTGAATTACCGTCGTCTACACAAGGGATACTATATGAGTATTGAAAAGTGAGGTTGGCCGGGCGCGGTGGCTCAAGCCTGTAATCCCAGCACTTTGGGAGGCCGAGATGGGCGGATCACGAGGTCAGGAGATCAAGACCATCCTGGCTAACACAGTGAAACCCTGTCTCTACTAAAAAATACAAAAAACTAGCCGGGCGAGGTGGCGGGCGTCTGTGGTCCCAGCTACTCAGGAGGCTGAGGCAGGAGAATGGCGTAAACCCAGGAGGCGGAGCTTACAGTGAGCTGAGATCCGGCCACTGCACTCCAGCCTGGGCGACAGAGAGAGACTCCGTCTCAGAAAAAAAGAAAAGAAAAGTGAGATCAGTCTGCATGCACTATCATGGAAGGATGTGTAAGTTATAAAAAGAAAGTGTTAAGTAAAAGTAGCGCATTGCAGCACAGAACGTTCAGAATGATCCTGTTTGTGTTTTTAGAAGCACGGGAGGTAAGCAAAGACAACTTCTGCAAACACAGGCAAGCAGCTCTTACAGCGGGCGCTTCTCCCTGGAGGGACAGGCAGAAGGGGAGCTTTTCCTTTCGCCTCGTTTATGCCAGTAGTTGGACTTTTTCTGCCAATATGTATTATTTTTATGATTGAAACCCCAGTTTTAAAAGTTGTTTTTGGGAGAAACGTTCAATGCCAGAGACTTCTCTGTGATGTGCTAGCACGTGCCCCGCCGTGGGCCACCCCCTGGCAGTTAGCTGCCACCTCGCTGTGGCTGGAGCCACCACCTGTCACCAGCATCACCTGCTGCCCCTTTCTCATGGCTCTTGGGCAGACGCTGGGTGCTTTCTTCAGGAGCAAGCGTGAGTGGATGATAAGCAGTCTGGCCCATGCCTTCCCTCGCTCGTGGACTAGGCTCTGGGGTCCCTTGAAGCCAAAATGTGGCCCTCGTGCTCATGAAATCTCTGATAGCAAACAGCAAGGCCAGCTGCAGCCGAGTCATACACAAATGCCTGTAGCCAGGGCAGAGAAACAGATGAGGCACAAAATGGATCTCAGCAGAGGAGAGAGGGCCTGATGGAAGGGGAAGAAAGATCAACAGCGAAAGAGGAGAAGGGAGCGTGCGGGAGAGGCCGGAGTCTGGGGCAGAGCTCAGAAGCAAAGCAAGGCCAGAGCCAGGTGCTCAGACCCACCCCACCCGCCCCTTCCTGGCCGTGTGGCCCTGAGCAGATGGCTCCACCTCTCTGTGCTTGCTTACTTATTCTACGAACTGAGGGTAATACCAGCACCACAGTCATGAAGTAGTAGGAGGATTTGAGGAGGCAGAACAGTGCCTGATGCGTGGGAAGCACTGTAATGGGACTAACAAGTAAACATGTAAATAAGCAAAGAGCACCGGTGTGCAGAGGCCTGTGGCTGGGAAGGGTGTCCAACCCCCCGGTCTCATTGCTTCCTGCTCATCTGACTCTTTTCTTTCTCTGCCACTCGGCGTTTGGACAGAACAGAGAAATATTATCTGATGCACAGTGACCGAGGAACCGCAATTCTGAGAGTTCTGGAGAAAACCATCATTTTGTGAGATGCATTTTAATAGATGTTGTTAAACCCTCTGCTGCACAGGTTGCAGAATGGAAGGGTACATGAAAAGCCTGCAGCACCAGCCAGAAAAGCATTGAGGCCAATCACTAGAGTCCCGAAGCTCACCCGGGAAATCCACGCTGGCAAGACCACGGAGTCCTGCCCGCCTTGCCCGGGGTCTGATCCCTCAGAGGGTAACATCTTCACACAGGTGTTGCCAGGAACCTTGCTGGCGGCTGACACTCCTCTTTCCAGACCAAGCTTTTATGATGGAAATCTGTGTAGTCTCTGCCTTGTCATTCCCGAGCACCCAAATAACATCTGGACACTTATTATAACATAAGCATGTGAGCATATGTGCAAGTGACGTGCCGCCTCAGGTGGCAGGCACCGTGACCCCACCTCTGCCACTCCCTCCGAGGTGACGCACGGTAACCGCCCCCGCCACGCCGAGCTGCCGCAGTCACCGCCTGTGGGGCCGCAGGCGTGAGGGTTTGCTGTGCACCCCTCCCCTGCTTGGCCTCCCCTGGAAATGTGAATTGGAGTCAGAAAGGAGAAGTGGAGACGTTGGATGTATTTATTCATCCAGACATACACGAGAGCCAACAATTCAGACTCTATTCTTGCAGCAATCGAAGCGCTTCGTCTTGGAGTCACTGCTTCCTTTCCTTTCCTTTTTTGAACAGGGTCTTGCTCTGTTGCCTAGACTAAGCACAGTGGTGCAGTCATGGCTCACTCTAGTCCCTGTTGCCTGGACTCAGGCAGTCCTCCCACGCCAGCCTCCCGGGTAGCTGGGACTACAGCCATGCACCACCATGCCTGGCTCGTTTATTATTGTTTCGTAGAGAAGGAGCCCCGCTATGTTGCTCAGGCAGGTCTCGAACTCCTAGACTCTCCTCCCGCACTGGCCTCCCAACATGAGATTACAGATGTGAGCCATTGTGCCTGGCCAGAGTCACTATTTTCTTTCAAACATTATTATGTTGCTGGGAGAGGATTTGCTACAGTAAATTGGGTGAATGTGACAAAGTATTGGAGTGTTTGTACTTTTTCTCCCCTTGTTCTGGAGGAAGCAAATAATTTTCTAAATAACCTATTTTTTAAATTAAAAACCTTCAAATTTAACATTACTAAAATCATAATTCTTTAATCTAAAATATTGTTTTAGTATTTGGTTTAAATTACAGGAGACAGAAAGATGGACCTACCTCCTCCCTAGGTGTAGAGATGGGTGTTTGTTAAAAGATACCAACCCCCCGGAGTTCACACAAGATGGAGAATGGCTCACCTCGGGCCAAGATCGCCCTTCAAACTGTGTCTAAGTGAGTTGCCATCAAGCTTTCGAGGAGCTGTGGACCCTCCCACAGGTGTATTTACAACCTAAGATGCCCAGGCTCGGCATGAAGAAGCTACAGTCAGAATTAATTGCCCAGGCTTTATCCAGGGAGGGCGCTGGATTTAGTCACTATCCGGCTGGAGCCGGATAGTCTGAAAACCCCGTGGGGCAGGGTCACCTTCCCCTGCACAGGCAGCTGGTTTTGTGACTGGAACTTTCCTCCCGCTTCTGACTGCTGCGAGCCTTATTCTCATTCCTCCAAAAGAGCCTGGAATTGAGTTCTCCCTTGGACCATCTGGGGAATTGGTGGCTGTTAGAGGGCCTTGTGCTAGCCCTGGGCCCTCGCATGGATATGCAAGGCAATCGCACACCTCCAGCCTCCCCTGTGTTGAGCCTCTCTGATAAAAGCTCTCAATGTCAGAGCTGTCCAGCCCTGGACTGTGCTGCACAGGACCTCAGGGCCCAATCTGGGGGCTGGGAGGAGGGGCGAATGCACCTTCATCGCCTCCCACCTGCCCTCTCTTGGTGTCTCCCCTAGTGTGAGTCCCCTTGAGCTGTAGACTCTCCCTCTCTATGGCCTCTCCCAGGGAGGGACGGGACCCCTCTCTGCCTCCCGACCTCCTCGCCCCTGCCTCTTCCTTAATGAGTCCCCATCAGCGGGAAGCCTCTGGATTCCCAGACGAGTCCGTCCAGTCCAGATGACAGAGGGATCAGTGGGCAAAGCAATAAGCTAGAAATTAGGAAATCAAAGGAAAAATGTGCCCTCTGTGTGCGCATAGTGTAGCGAGAAACACGGATAAAAACACAGCTCTAATGCCCGGCGGACCACAGTGAACACTGAGCTGTTCATTGGCTGCCCCTCTGTGTGAGTTTCTTGGGGCAGCCGTGACAAAGAACCACAAACTGGGGCAACTTGAGCAACAGAAATGTGTCCTCCCACAGCTCTGGAGGCCAGAGGTCCGAGCTCAAGGCTGCAGGGCTGTGCTCCCACTGAAAGGAATGTGTCCCCGGCTGCTCCCAGACCCCGGGCCTTGCTGGCCGGCCTTGGCCGCTCCCAGACCCCAGGGCTTTGCTGGCCGGCCTTGGCCGCTCCCAGACCCCGGGCCTTGCTGACCAGCCTTGACACCCTTGGCTGTGAATGCCACACCCTCACCTTCACCTCTGTCTCCATGTGGCCTTCTCCGCCGTGTGGGTCTGTGTCCAAATTTCCCCTTGTTCTAGGGACAGCAGTCACAGGAGATGAGTGCCTGCCCTGCTAATGCTGGGCTCATCATACCTGCAGTGACCCTTTTGCACCTGCGGTCACATGGTGAGACATTGGGGATTAGGGCTTCAGCATAGGAATTTGGGGAAGTTTACCCCTCCCAGAGTTTCTGCACAGATATTTACAGCTGGAAGAGACGGCATAATGTGTTTATACATGTCCAGACTACCAGAACTAGATTCATCTCGCTCCTCTCTTATGCTCTGCAGGTGAGAAAATGGCCCTCTGCCCCCTTGTGAGTTGCTAAAGGCTCCTTGGCATCTGAGTCTAAGACTAGCATTTCTCCCACCTCCACATCCCCTGAAGATAAAATGTCTTCATTCAAAAGAGTTCTAGACTGAAGCCCCCAGCCTTCGTGTGTGATCTGTTCAGTGAACGTGTGCTGAATGCCCGTAGCAGGTGCTGGCTTAGGAAGGTGGATGGCACTGCCACTGACCCCCAGAGGCCACTGGTTTAGGGCCACTGATCTATTTGAGTGGGGGCAACAGAGCCACTCGGTGAGGATGCGTGGGTTGGGTCTCAGAAGACATGCCGGATGCTGGACGGGGTGCAGGGGAAGCTGGCCGTCTGGGCCCAAGAAATGCCACAGGAAAGTAGTAGGAGGAAGGGAGGAAGAATGGCACACCCGGAGGCACGTGTGACTCTGTGATATCCCCATGCCTGGGCAGCGGGTGAGTGGAGAGGAGACAGAGCAGCTGGAGGTCGGGCCACGCTTGGGAGCACGCAGTGGGTGTGGTGGGCATGGGAGCTCTGAAGGGTGCAGCTGAGGGGACACCAGCCTGTTTCTTAGCACTGTTTTTCTGGTGGTTGTGTGGTTGTGAATTAGAGAAAGACCCTGGGGTGGCTCTAGCAGCGTGGAATGAGCCAGTCTAAGCAGAAGGACCACAAGCTGGGGCTGGCAGCAGGGAGTGAGCACATCCCACGATAGAGGCCTTGGAGGGTCACACCCCTGCTTGAGCTCTCTGCTTTCTTGTCCATGCAAGGAAAGGGCCTCCCAGGTGGAACACTCGGTGACTCTGAGTGATTAGCAAATTCAGGAATTTCAAAGAATGGAATGAAAGAAGAGTGAGAAAGGGGCTCCGGCCAGCACCCTCGGCACTGCACCCTGTAAGCGTGGACCAAGGCAGCATGAGGAGTAAGCTCTGGGATGAAGCTCTGCAGAGACAGGCTCAGCAGGACATTCGGTCCCTCTGCGCTTGGCGCTGCTTCCGGCTGAGATGGGAGAGGCTGGCAGATGTGGGCGATGCTTCTGCTGAACAGGCTTTGTAGGGCTAAACCATGGGTGTGGTGTTTGCTGCTTCAGTGACTTCCGTTTCTGACAGAAGTTTATACCATAGTGATGTCTAGAAACAGCTGTAAATGTATCCTGCACTGAGATCAGGAACTGCTGGGGTTTTCAGCACCGGTGTTTGTTATCTCCCGACTTTCCCCCAGACAGGAGGAGTTGCAGTGAGTATAAAAGTTCCTGAGCCTACCTCCAAATCTTCCTTTTTTCCAAAGCTGACAGCTTTCTAGCTCATTCCTAATGAGCATCTGTAGCTTCTCCTAGAAACTCCTGAGATATTCTGAGACTCCCAGGGGAAAGCTTAAAGTGAGGGAAAGGTTAGAAAGGAATGTGAAGTGCTGATGAGCATAAAAATAGCACAGCAAATCAACGCCCATCACCTAAGCCGGGCTTGCTGTCTTCACAGCACACCTGCTGCCTACAGCTCATGCATGGGCAGAGGGTTTTCCGTTGCTCTTGTTACTGTTTTCCTGTCCAGAACTGATCTCCAGATGATGTCTTTTTAATGACTTCAAATGTGGCCCATTCTGGTCCTCATCCCAGTTTCCGCTGGCATTGCTGGGACTGCCTGTCATAAGCCAGGCTTTGATGGTTGCTGAAGACCAGTCAGATAGTCCCACCCTCACCTGGAGCTGGTCAGCCCCAAACCAGCCCTAGGGAGCTGCTAGAGACCCATGCCCAGGGCCTGCCTGGAGATCTCACGCCCGCACCGCTCAAGCCTGAGCCCCCAGCCTATCCCTGACTCCCAACTGGCTGAGTTCTGTGAGACACAAGCGACTCTCTGACAAAGGGTGTAAACATGAAATAGATGAAATTTCAAATTGGCAAAAAAAAAAAAAAAGAAAAAGAAAAGAAAACCTTTAAACAAATAATGTATAGATAACCTGTAAGTGATGAAGAAGTTGAAAAGCAGACCTAGTATTTAAATCAGTCATGGAAGTTGCCCTGGATGGTTATAGGCTGGACATGTTGGGCCAGTTAGGAGAAGCTTGCAGTATGTAATAAACCTCAGGAGGCAGCCAGTAAGCTTCTACTGAATGTTCCCAGAAGTGTCGGAGATGGGTTTGTGTGACACTAAAACAACGAAAATGAAAATGTTGCAAAGGAGTCCCAAACCATTAATTAACCATCTCCCAAAGCTCTCTAGATATAAAGACACAATACACAGATTTTTGGCAGATTCCAAAACCCTTTGGGAATCACTACTGAGAATTTAGAAGCCCCACAATGAAATGAATGGCTTACCTCATGAAAAATATGAAGTAGAAGAGCTGGATAGAATCGGTGCAATGAAAGAATAAATCATCCATACAGTGACTCATACCTATAATACTAGCACTTTGGGAGACCCAGGCAGGTGGATCACTTGAGCTCAAGAGTTTGAGATCAGCCTGGGCAACATGGTGAGACCCCATCTCTACAAAAAATATAAAATATTACCCTGGTGTAGTGTCACATGCCTGTAGTCCCAGCTACTCAGGAGACTGAGCTGGGAGGATCACCTGAGCCCGGGAAATTGAGACTGCGGTGAGTTGTGATCATGCCACTGCACACCAGCCTAGGTGACAGAATGAGTCCCCCCAAAATAAAAAAATAAATAAATCCTCTCACAGGCACTGCACTGTGCTTTAAAACTAGTCATTGATGTGAGAGTTCCAACTGGTTGCAGAATTACACCCTTAACCAGAGCACAGCAATTGGAGACACAACCCAGATAAACACATTAGGTGGTGCCCCAATTTGGAGATAGACCACAAGCCATTTAAACAAACAAGATTAGGTGTTATTACTACAGAGAAGAAGTATGATTCTTGAATCTTCTGTTCCCCTGAACCTTGAACTCCTATTTACCCTGCATTAAAGAACTTAATGACGAATCCCTTAGCCTAACAGGAGGGAATTCCGGCCTTCTGTGTTTGCAGTTTCTGTCCCTGTTCTTGTCAGTGCTTCGTGATCTAGATGAGTGGCAGCAGCCCTCTAGAACCAAGGAAGACCTTCAGTGCGTGTCATCCGCATCCCATAACGAGTCAGCCATGATTCCAGCACCAGTCTGATACTTTCTGATTCTCCCCGCCCAGAACTCCGCTCACCGTCATTTGTCCCGTGTGTTCAGTGTAGATAAAAAAGGGGAGCCGAGTGCAAAGTCACCTATTTTAACAAAAATAATAAACCTGACTGCCCTGGGAGGGTTGACGCAGGTTTCAAAGCACTGAGTACACAAATCCTCCTTCTATTTCATGTTTCCCTCCTATAATTGGAACACCTGTAATTTTTTAGTAATAACCAGAGTGTTATTCCCCTGTCGACTCTTTTTGCTGAGGCCTTAAAATACGAACATGGTGCAAAATCTTACTGCCTTGGGAGAAAGGAGGTAAAGATAGAAATGTGTTGATGTGTTGATTTCAGTGATCCAGGTAAACCCAGCACATACCAGTTACATAGTAGTTATACCAATACCTATATTTCCTCTGCGCCTCACTTTCTAAAACTCCTGCAGACCATATTTGCAAATAATGAATAAGAAGGAAATACAGCGGGTACAAAATGTGAAATAGATCCTCCAAAGAAGTGCAGCCAACAAGTTGCCACAGCCCTGCATGTACCAGGGCCTCTGAACTGTTTGTTCCAGTCACCAGTCTTTTGACAGTCCTTCTGGCCATGCATCCAACAGTCACCAAACAAAAGAGTAGGGCAGAGGCACACTTCAGAGGAAGGTCTTCCTGTTAATCATCATGACCAGAAGGACTCTTCAACCCGGAGTTCTGGTCATCATCGAAGGAGGCCTGCACACAGGATGGGCGCATGGGAGGGCTCTTTGGAAGACTGCCCCTCTGGAAATTTCATTATAGCAGCCATTGGTGCGCCTGTGAAGGCTCATGCCAGCTGCTGCGATTGCAAAGGCCTAGAATCAGATCCCTGGGCTCAGGGTTTAGAGGAGAACAAAGGAGATAGACTGGGGAACCCAGAGAGGCCTCAGCAGGGAGTCAGGGGAAAGACACTTCAGAAGGTCGGGCACCTTGGCTACGTTTCAGAGATGTGCCTCCACACCTGGTACCTATAACTCGTAACCTCTGGTCTGATTTTGAACAAGTTACCTGACCTGCGTCAGCCTCAGTTTCCTCATCTGTAAAATGGGAACAGCGATTGTGCATCGGATGACTGAGATGTCCGTGTGCTATGTCTGTCCTATGAGCCTGCGTCCTCATGGAAGGAGAAACTCCTGAATGTACGCCCTTCCTCTAATTCCTTGTAGGTGGACTTTCATGTCAGAGTGTGAATAACACGAAACTGAGAGTGCTGTGAGAGTGCCTTCAGGGGCATTTAGTTTGTGGGTTCTTTCTTAGCACCATGGCCCTGGCCAAGCTTCCAGGGTAAGGGGACTGTCTCCGGACCATTGACCACCTAGAGGGGCTTTCCGAGGCCACCACAGCTCCCAAGCCGCCCCCATGTCACTGCCCAGAGTACGGAATGGAGGGGTAGGAGGGGTCAGGACATGGGCCAGGTCCAGCCCACGATGGCGCCATCTCCTGTGACTCCCGGTGACCTGTGCCACCCCAGCCCAGCTTCACAGCAGGACAGGCCGGGCCATGCCTGTGCTGACCACAGCATCCCCGGACAGCCCCGCTCTTCCCTTAACTACAGGAGCGAGAGCTGGACGTGAGGAGGGCTCCACAAAGGGGCATGCATGGCATAGGAGGCTCTGATTTGGAGGAGGGCCGTTAGGAGTTGGCAGCGGAAAGGAACACAGTTTGCAGAACAGAGGAGCCGGGCCCCAGGGATCAGACCCTCCCCAGACCTAGGCCGGGAGCTGGCAGGAATTCCCCGGCCACTGCCACCGCTGCTGCTTCCAGCCAAGCCCGCCTCTTCTCGGACTCGTGACCCAGGAGGAGGGGCTTCTCTGCGGCCGTCCCATCCTGGAGAAAACACAGAGTCCTAGAGCTTTATGACCTTTTGTTTTGAATTAATAGACTTTGTGTTCAGAACAGTTTTAAGTTTACGGAAAAACTAAACAGAAACTGCAGCAAGTTTTCACAGATCACTCACTCCCTGCCCCACAGCGTTCCCTAACAGTAGTGCCTGCATGAATGGGTGCGCTTCTGCAGTTGATGATCTGAGCTACTGACTCAAGGCCTTGTCCGTACTGGGCTCATTCTGGGGGACAGTGATGATTTCTGGCGAATGAGTAGAGATGTATCCACCGGTAGAGAATCCTGCTGCCCGAAAGGGCCCCCAGTGCTCCGCCCACTACTCCCTCCCTCGTTTCTGCCCTAGGGCCTTAGGATTGTAAGCAACAAAGTAAGGCAGGAGGTTAGGTAGAAATAACGGAACAAAGCAGAGATATTTGTAAGTAGCCTCCAGGTAAAAACAGTCACCTGCCTGAGCAGGCTCAGGGGTGGCCAGGTGTGGGCAGGAGGCTGGGCTCCGCCTTCTTCCGGGACTCAGTCCTGTCAACCCCTTTCATTTCCTGGAATTCTTCCCTCCCTAGTTTATCCCTGCGGCAGCTTTGCCAGGAGCTCTGCTCTGTGCCTTCCCCTCCGGCCTCCTGGGAGGTCCATCTGGTGCTCACACTCGCAGGCACCTCAAGCTCCTGGGCATGACAGGGGGGTGCCAGGCAGCCCTCACATGCAGCAGGCAGCACCTGGCTGGCCTGTCCCAGGCCTCTCTTTACTATCTCTTTCACCCACCCCAACCCCAGGCCACTTCTGCCTCACAAGCCCTCGGAGGTGAGTCGTGCCTTTCTGAGCTGGGGACATTGGCAGGTGCGCAGGTGCCCTGGGCAGGAGTGAGCAGCCTATGGGGTCCTTCCCACGGCCCTGCCTCTGCACACCCCCACCCCCCACACTGCTGCATTGGAAACTGTCAGAGAACCCCATCTTGGATTTGTTCTGATGATCATCTCTGTGTTGTTGTGACAGGTGCTGGCATTGATGGAGTGGAGGAAATTAAGCGCCATCCCTTCTTTGTGACCATAGACTGGAACGTAAGTTGCATGCCACAGTCCCCATCTGCACACGCATGACACAGAAGTGGGTGGAGAGAACATCGTGGCTTGGTGCAAAGGGTCCTCAGTGTCCGGGTCACAAGTAGGTCGGAGGTGAATGCAGACAAGCCACCTGCGAGCAGGGAGCTCCCAGCACCCTGCTGAGCGGGCTGGCAACTTGGGAGGCACCGACATGTGAGTGCCCCTCCCTCCAGCTCGAGGCCTGAAGTCCCCTCAGCTTTCCTCCTACTCTCCTCTGCCCATCAAAGTCGATGTTTCTGTCCTCTGTCGAGGTTTCTGTCCTCCCTGCACCCACTCCCCGGCCTCTCGAAGCCCCGCACGTTCCCGATTGCTCCAGGAGCGATTGTCTTCTAACCCCAAGGGCTGAGCAGGCAAAAGTCCTGACGAGCTGCTCAACCGGGACCTTTTAGTGCTGGGGCTCTGGGCAGGTCCAGATTCGATACTGCATTTTCCATCGTTCGTCAGGCTGATGCCCACATGGAAGCCACATAAAAAACAAAACAAACAAACAAACAAACAAAAAAAGTGTCGAGTTGTTAGAATAAACTGGAGCTTCTGTTAGTGGAGTTCCTAGTAAAGCTGCCATTTCCGGTTCTCTGGGCCAGGCTGGACATTGTCTAAGAAGTTCTTGTATCTCACTTTTCACCAAGCTACAAGTGTCAATTGCCTATTTCTGCCAAGACACCAACTCCAAATGGTGAAGCTGTCAGCATCTGATGTATCGCCCACGCAGGGAATTCTCGCAGCTAAAACTCGGAGGCTGTTCTTTCCATCTGAGGAAGGCAATACCTCCTTTCCTATCAGTTGCTTTTAGTTCTTTCCTTTGGGTTAACACCAAAACAATTATGTTGGGATTTTCTTTTCCTGACCTAACAAATTAACCTCAAAGGATTTTAACGGAATACTTTTTAAGATGTAAATGCCCTCTATCGTATAGAGTTTATTATCTGCTTTCCCTTTCCTCTCTCTTCTTTATGTCCTCATGGAGTCTGGGGCCTCCACACATTTCATGAAGAGGTGGCCCCTGTGGCTGACAGGTGGGCCCCACCTGCAGCCCCAGACCTCTCCTCTAGGAATGTGTAACACCAGTGCTGGATGAAACCAGCCGGCTCTCCTCTTCCTTCAGCCTGAGCCCCAGCAAAGCACTCAAGCTGGGAAAGAGTGATAACTTTTTAAAACCTGGTTTGACGGTTCTGATTAAAGAACTTTTGTAAGATTAGACTTCTTTTCAAAAATAAGATTAGAGAGATGCATGCAAACTTTCAGGACATCTGTGTCTCCCAACCAGGACCTCCAAGAAATGAAAACCAAGGCCTCCCTTTGGAGTCTCTTACTTAGCTTCCCTGAAAATTTAGGCTTATCAGAAGCTCAGGCTGTGCTCACCTCACAGACAGGCACCTAAGGTCACTGTTAGTCGACTCTGTGTTGGAATATATTTTCTATGGAGACTTCACCATATTTTCTATGGAGACTTCACCTTACATGGCGTTTAGATCTCAGACAAGCCTGTTTCATGGAGAATGGACCTGGGTGTTAGCCTGTGGATGGTTAGCACAGCACCATGCCCAGAACCCCGACGCCTGCCCCTCAGGGAGTCACAGCATGTTGCATCCCCTCCCCCACCTGCCAGTGGTCAAGGTGGGACCACATAGCTCCTCCCTGCATGATCTGCTTCTCCATTTATCCAACCCTTTCTGCTGGGCATCCCAATCTCAGGCACTTTCCAGGGCTGGGGATAGAGCCATGGATGGAACAAAGTCCTGCTTCCATGGGGCTTGTGATGACTTGGCAGAGAAAGGCGGTGGACAGATGGGTCTGCACATGTCACAGGAGGACACTGTGCTGACGAGGAGGATGCAGCTGGGGACAGATGGAAAAGCACGGGAAAGTGGTCGGGACAGCCACGCGTCACCCCTCCCATCCTCATGGAGCCTCCTTCCCACACCTCCATGGAACAGGTTCCCCCCCAAGCACTGGCTCCAGCTGGTTTGGCTTCCCAGGCCCCTCGTGCCCAAGTCCCCCAAGGGCTCACTTGTCTCCACCTTCCAGTCTTCCATTCAGTACGTCTTTTGAGACCTGTCCTGCAGCTCTTCCAAACTGTAGCTCCTCTTCCAGCACCCCTGCCCCCTGGCCTTGCTCTGTTTTCGTATCCCTTACCACTTTCTGACTTGCCTCATAATACGTGTGTTTCTGATGTTTATTATTATTTTCTGTCTCCTGCCTCTAGAATGTAAGCTGCAAGATCAGGAATCTGTGGCTTAGAGATGTAACCCACAGCTCTAAAACGGGGCCTGGCTCAAAGGAGGCACTTGATGAATCCCTAGTGAGTGAGTGAATGTGTGAGTGAATGAGTCAGTGAGTGAATGAATAAGTGAGGGAAGGAGGGAGTAAATGAGTGAGTGAATGAGTAAGGGAGTGAGTTAATGAGTGAGTGAATGAGTGAGGGAGTGAGTGAATGAGTGAGGGAGTGAGTGAGTGAGTTAATGGAGTGAGTGAATGGAGTGAGAGTGAGTACATGAGTGAGTGAATGGAGTTAAGGGGTGGAGTGAGTGAGCTTAATGAGGAGTGAATGAGTGGAGGCGAGGGATGTGTATTAGAGTGTTTTTTTTTTTTTTTTTTTTTTTTGATTGAGTGAGCTTAATGAGTGAGTGAATGAGGTGAGTGGGAGTGGAGTTACATGAGTGGAGCTGAATGGACGTGGAGTGACGGGTGAGTTAATGAGGGAGTGAATGGAGTGAGTGAGTGGAGTGAGTTAATGAGTGAGGTGAATGAGTGAGTGAGTTGAGCTGAGTTAATGAGGGAGTGAATTTTTGTGATAGGGAGGGAGTGAATGACGTGAGGCTGACGTGATTACATGAGTGGAGAGTGAATGAGGGAGTGAGTGAGTGGAGTTAATGAGTGGAGCTTGAATGAGTGAGTGAGGTGGAGTTAATGAGGGAGTGAATGAGCTGATTAGAGGGGAGTGAATGGGAGTGGAGCTGAGCTGGAGTTAAATGAGTGGAGTGAATGGGGAGGCGAGTGAGTGAGTTGGAGTAATGAGGGAGGCTGAATGGAGCTGAGTGAGTTAATGAGGTGAGTGAATGGGAGTGAGTGAGCTGAGTTACATGAGGGGAAGTGAATGGAGTGAGGGGAGGTGAGTTAGATGAGTGGGAGGCTGAATGAGTAAGGAATGATGTGAGTGAGCTTAATGAGGGAGTGAATGAGTGAGGGAGCGGGGTGAATAGAGTGAGTGGCAGTGAGTTAATGACGTGCAGTGAATGGAGTGGAGTGGAGTGAATTAATGGGAGTGAGGGCTGAATGGAGTTGGGGGGAGTGAATGAATGAGGGAGTGAATGGAGTAAGGGAGGGAGTGAGTGAATGAGGAGTGGAATGAGGGAGTGGGAGTAAATGAGCTGAGGGAGTGAGTGAATGAGTGAGGTGGAGTTTTTAATGACTGAGTGAATGAGTGCAGCGGCCCGTTAGTGCAGTTAATGATCTGGAGTGAATGAGGTGAGGAGTGGGTTAATGAGTGGGAATGAAGTAAGGAATGAACGGTGGAGCTGGAGTTAATGAGGAGCTGAATGAGTTGAGGGAGGGAGTGAATGGAGTGAGTGAGGTGAGTTAATGAGTGAGTGAATGAGCTGAGTGAGTGAATTAATGGGGCAGCTGACGTGAATGAGTGGGGGAGTGAATGAAGAGGGAGCTGACATGAGCTTAAGGGAGGGAGTGACAGTGAATGAGTGAGTGAGTGAATGGAGGTGAGCGGAGTGGAGTGAATGGAGTGAGTGGAGTTAATGAGTGGAGGGTGAATGAGTGAGTGACGTGATTAATGAGTGGAGTGAATGAGTGAGGAGTGAGTTAATGAGTGAGTGAATGAGTAAGAATTGAGTGCAGTGAGTTAATGAGGGAGTGAAATGAGTTAGGGAGTAGTGAATGGTGAGTGAGAGTTAATGAGAGTGAATGAGTGAGTGAGTGAATTAATGACGTGAGTGAATGAGTGGGGGAGTGAAGAATGAGGGAGTGAATGAGTGAGTGGATGAGGGAGTGAGTGAATGAGTGAGGGAGTGAGTGAATGAGTGAGGGAGTGAGTGAATGAGTGAGGGAGTGAGTGAATGAGTAAGTGAATGAGTGAGGGAGTGAGTGAATGAGGGAATGAGTGAATGAGCAAATGAATAAGTGAATGAGTCAGTGTGTCAGTGAATAAGTGTGTGAATGAGTCAGTGACTGAGTCAGTGAGTGAATCAGTGAATGAATGAGTGAGACTCTCAAGACAGGAGTCACAGCTGTCAAGGGAGACTTGCCCCTCCATTTCCTCACTCTCACACTCCAGTCCTTCCTCCAAAGACCATGCCTGGGAGAATGGAGAACCAGGATTGCTGGACTGGAGGGAGAGCTGCAGGTGGGCAGGGCAGCAGCCTGGGATGGGAGACCCTGAGGGCTGCAGTTGGGAGGAAAGACAAGTCTCTCCACACCGAACCCCCAGGTGACACAGTCCAACACAGAGGACTCAGCCACGAGTGGAGCCACTCCGAAGTATGCATGGCCCAAAAGGGCTTACACACTTGCTAAGACAACCTTGTGAGATGCCTGGAATTTTAACAATACGATGGATTTGGAAAACTATGAAAAATTAGATTAATGTGCATTGCAGAATGCTGAGGTCCAGCGAGCTCTGAGCAGCAGCTGCCTTTTTCCTGTGGCAATAAGAGCCTTCTCTACACAGTGCCTCTGCTCAGGGTGCTCTGGTCTCTCTGTGGTTGGAGAGCAAACACAGCCCAAGAAGGTGGCATTTCTGCATCATTTCAAAGTAATCAGACTAGAATCAGGGCTGAGATGTTCCTTTTGTTGCTCTTAGCACTTAATTTGATTTTATTTTGGCTTTGTTTTGGTTTTGAGAGAGGTCCTTATGATTGATCAGAACCAGACATGTTTACTTCATGTCTGTGCTTGCCAGAGGAAGGCAGGCAGCAGTGCTAGAGGAATGGCAGGCTCTCATTCTGCCCAGTGCCCTGAACCCACACAGCCTGTGAGTGGCGGAGGAGCTCAGAAACATCACTTCTGCATTAATTCATGCATTTGATAAAAAACGCTTGGTGCTCACCATGGTCGTGCACCAGCAAAGTGTCCATGTCCATGACATAACAGTTGGAAGGCAGAGCCCTGTCCTCCAGCTGCCCACAGACTGAGGAGTCTGCTGTACCATAACGCCGTCATCCACCAGTGGAAGAGGTGCATGCACAGTGAAAGTGGCCAGCAGAAAGAGAGAAATGATGCCTGAAAGAGGGCACGTGGAATTAACCAGCAGAGGGGCAGAAGGAGGAGAAGGAGGATGCTCCCAACAAAGATGTGTGGGCATGAAAACACCATGTTCAGGACCACGATGGTCTTAGAAGCTGTCAAGATCAGGACGAGTCCAGTGGTCCCCCCATCTCAGCTGGTCCTCTCTCATGAGTCGAGTCTGCCAGTGTGTTCTTCTGTGTCTGCTGCCCCAGCAGCAGCCCATGTGTCTTCATGGCTAACCTCAAACCCAAATAACACATCCAGGCAAGCCATCATCCCATTCTTCAGAAAGTGGGTGCTAAAATGCAAGATGTTTAAAGGTATTTATTTAAGAGGTAATTTTACTTCATGATGTATTTTTCCAGATGTGCCCATTCTGGTTTTCAGCGGCTCAGATAGCTGAAAACCACAGTTCAGCCTCATTTGCAGGAACTGTTAACACCAAAAGCTGTTTGCTCTGCAATGGAGACTGTCTGTAACGACGGATGAGAAGATATTTCCTAACCACTAGATTTCTGCCTGGGTACTTCACCCAAGGGCTTGCCTCAGGATCCAACTGGGAAAATATAAGGATATTTATTTTGCTTTCTGCTGCCGTCTGTGACCTGATGCTGCTAGCAGATCTTTTAATTTTATTTTTTTTAAAGTAAACACCTGTCATCCCACTACTGTCCCCAGGGTCTTCAGTGGCCTGCTGGAGCAGGACCATCTGCTGACAGTAAGTGTGGGAACAGTGGAGGTGTGGGCTGCTGCCTTTTAATTTAGCTTCAGAGATGAGCAGGTGAATGTCTACACAGGAGCCATTCCTTCTGAAGGCCAGCTCAGCTTGACGAGCTGAGTAAGAAGCCACGAGTTAACGATCAACTACAAACCTCTGCAGAGGATACGGCAGAGGCCAGTGAGAGAAGCTGTGTTGGTTTTCCCCCATGGCTGAAGCATGCTGAGAACACAGAATTAGCACGAACCCAAAAAAAGCTTCGTAAAAGTTAATCACTGTAGACAGCACAAGCCAGTCTGAGGATGGCTCCCAGCCCAGCCTGGCGTCCCTTGCAGGGGGACCCAGGGAACCGCAAATATTTTTATAGGCTCGAATGATGATGCTGGAGACACACAGTCATCGGGGAGAGACATCTTTTTTTCTGGAACTCTGTCCAGAGCCTAGACCCTTAGTGTCACACTGACCCGTAGTATCACTGTTATTGGTTATTAATGATCAATACTACTAACTCATGTTTATGTTCTTTGTACAGTCTGAAACCCTTCTAAGCACATCATTAGCTGTCATGCTGTGAGATGGGAGAGACTTGTAGAGGAGACTGAGGCACAGGACAATGAGAAGCTCGAGGTCGCTCAGTGATCTGGCAGCACGTGGGGTGTGCCCTGAACTTGGCTGTTGTGTGTCCTGGCAGGAGCAGAGGGTGGGTTCCGGGTCTGCAGTTCACTCTGGTCTTGCCCACAAGTGGAGTATTTGCAGAGTATGGTGCAGAGAGTGGTTTGGCGGTTTGGGAGCTGTAGGCTGCAGGTCAGGGCCTCACAGTACAGGCGTCTCCATGCAGCTGTTGCTCCCATTGCCAGTAACGGGATTTCTATCCTTTTATTCCTACATTATATACACCAGGAGCACTCCCCCTTCAGGAAACGCAGCACGGACTCTGTGCGATGAATCATCCCCCTTTGGTTTAGCAGCTTTTAAGTCCGGGTGCTTCTGCTGTTGGACCCACCTACAGCCGGGTAAACTGCAGGCACAGTCCTGCTCCATGAGCCACTGACCTGTCACACCCATCCTGATGCTTTGAAACTCGTTTCGATTCTTCCTGCGGCACTTTCCATCCTGTCTTCTGGTCTGCATCGTTTTGCGTTACTATTTTAGGAATAATCTATAAATGTGCCCTTTGCCTTATTGGAGTGTATTAATTCCAAAATGCCTGAAGTCAAAACTGTCTGCAGAAGGCAGATGTTAGGGTCTGAGACCCCAAATTAGCACCTGTCTCATATGTCATCACCCAGTTCCCGTTTTTCTGTTGCCGTCTCTGTCCTCTTCTCACTTAGCTGAAGGTCGTTAGTATAAATAGAATTCTGAGGGGCCTGCTACGGGCTTCCTCACGTGCGCTTGTTTCCCGTGAAATTCATTTCAGCACTGTGGCCACACTGTGTCATTCTGATATCTTGGGACAAATGAGATGATTTTAAATGTACTTGCGAATTTGATCATGAGACTGCATTTTCTCTCTGTCGGTTTTGGTATGAATTATCCCAGAGTCTCAGAAAGGGGGTATCCAGGGCAGAACTGCTAGTGTCTGTCTCGCAAAGCTCAGAATCCCAGGTGAGATGCTGCTGCTGTTTCACTCTCAACAGAACCCTGCCTGCAGTGATTTACATACAAAGCAAGAGGCCAGATGACTTCTCCCCCAAAGCCTCAAACCCATTCTTAGGTTTCCATATGGAAAGAAAAAGCATACATAGTAATAACACACATTAGCACCTTCCAAATGTTTATGTAGCATCAGGAAGACATTGATCCATCGGCCTTAAGCCGTCCGAATGACCAAAGTGACTGGCTCCAGTTAGCCCCAGGCGCCCTGCACAGAACCTCACTGCCTGGCCCAGACCAGAGTGAAAACACAGCAGCTTCTGGCAGATGGGGGCATGGTGGTCTGGAGGCCCCAGTGAACAGGCTGTGTTCACAGCCACAGTTGGCACATGGACCCGTGTTACGGGGTGGACAGTTGCCTGAAGGCTCCTGCAGCACAGAAGGAAGGCCCTGGCCCTCGGCAAGCGCTCCGTCCACTCTCACATGCATGCCTCCCTCTGGTCTTGCTGGGGTCTGTGAGCTGAAAGCCTGGGCTCACAGCTGAGGGGTGGAAAGCACGGGGAAAGCAGAGGCGGGCTTCCTCCTGCCGCCGTGTGAGGAGGAGCTGTTGGTGTTGTACAAAAGTGCTGCAGGACCACCTGGGCTCAGGACCTCCTCACTGGGCATCCCGGGTGACTCCCAGCACTGGGCTAGGCAGAGATGCGGCAGAGCTCAGGGAATGTCTGAGCCCCACCACCAGGCGCAGTGTTCTGGGATGGAGGGAACGGGTACCTGACTTCACAGCAGATTCTTCGTATTAAAGGAGTGGGATGGCCTCAGCCCAGAGGAGGTCACAGCAGTACCAGTGCTGGGCTGTGAATCTGACTCAGAAGGTGGGAAGGTGACAGCCTCCAGGGGTGAGCCTCCCGCGTCAGGGTGGTCAGAGATCGAGCCTGTGCTTTCCTGGACAGCTTGTGTGAAGCGAGGCTGTGGTGCGTGCCCCATGCGTGGATGAGGAGGGTGAAGGATGTGGCCTGCAGGAAGCCAGGCAGAGCCTGCAGCCCTGCCACACCGGGGTTTCCATGGGGAGGGGAAGGGGTTCCAAGGACAGTGGCCAGTCACCTCAACATCCGGTCCTCCTTGAAGAAGCTGGTTGACGTTACACTTTCGAGGGTTGGAGCAGAAACAAGGCAGGAAGGGTGAGAGAGAGAAGGAAGCAGGCAGGGCCAGGGTCTCCCACCTTCAGCCTGGGTGGCACTGTGCGATGCTGTGTGGTGGGGCTGTTATGGGTGGGTGGGTTCTGCACACCCTGGCCTCCACTCCCTGGGATCTCGCAGCAGTCACACAGGTGTGGCGGCCAGCAGTGTCTTTGGGCACTGCCAAATGTCCCAGTGGGGGCAAAACCCCTCCATGAAGAAGCACTGGGCACCAGGCTCTGGGGATGTTTTATCAGAGACTATGGCGGGGTAGGGGCAGGGGTGGGCAAGATGGGTCCCCAGGGCAACAGAGGAAGAGCTGGCATGGAGGAGAAGAGCCAGAGGGGCCATGTAGGCCCCTGTATTCCAGAGGTAAATACTTCAAGGTAGAATTAATACGTGACAACCAGTTTGTATTTTGTTTTGTTTTTAATGGAAATCTCTTGTGTAAATAAATTCCTCCTCATAATAAAAGTAGGCCTGGCTCTGTGCTGGATGGAGCTAGTGTGTGCTCTCTCTTTCCATCTCCCTCTCTTTCTTATCTCCCTCCCCCTCCCTCTCTCTCCCCTCCTGCCCACTCCATCTCTTTCTCCCCTGCTCCCCCCGTCTCTCCCCCTCTCTCCCTGTCTCTCTCTCTGTCTCTCTCTCCATCTCTCTCCCTCACTCGCTCTCACACAGAGGGAGGATGTGATTTGACTTCAGTAAGATACTTAATAGCCCAGCTCTCAGGACTCTCTGGGTAGCCAACGAGCTGCACTGACCTGTCCGTGGCACTCGATGGCCTGGGCTTGCCCGCTCAGGAGACTTCCTTGGGCAAGTACATGCGTCCAGGGAGACTATTCCCACCTGTCCTGTGCCTCACTGCAGAAAGTAGCATCTTTTCATTTCTGAAAATGGCTTGAAGAGTAACTCAGTGCCTAATGGAAACTATGCACCCAGGGCAGGAAAAGGCCAAATAATTCGGGGCTGAATTCAATCCTGTTTCTCCTCTGATGGCTCCCACGTGCACGCCCTGAGCTCTTGTAAATCAGGACACATCCTGCTGCCTGACAAGCCCCCGTGGGAGCTCGGGGGCGTCCGTTGGCACCTAGCCCTCCTCCAGTAGCTGTGGGCCCTGGTTTCTGATCTGGACTCTGACCCAGGTGCTCCCGGATAAGCAGAGCAGGGTGTGCCCCAGGTGGGACCCAGACGTCAGACGCCCTCCTCCCTCCTCCCTCCTCTCCCTTCCCATTGGGCCTCATCGGAGGAGGTGTTGAAATTTGCTTTCCAATGTCCTTGAGAGATGTAGAACAGGTTTCAGCTGGAGTCACTACGTCCATTTTCCATAGCTGCATGGCCATGAGGGTCCCTGACTCCAGAACTGAGCTCCAGATGGTCACGCATAAGTGCCCAAGAGAGGACCCCGGGCTGGATGTTTTCCACGAAAGCCGCGGGGACCCTCACCAGGCAGGATTAAGGAAACCCCATGCTCAGTTGGGGCAAGACCCCAGCCTGGCCCTGCCCTGCTGCTGCCCTACCAACTACCAGGCTGGCCCCTCAGCACACTGGCATGGCCTGTGCCTTCTGTCATCAGGGTGATTTGACTAAACTCAGCGTCTTCTACTGAATCTTCCCAGCTCAGCCTTCTGGTCAGGCCCCAGGCCCCAGCCCTCCCTCCAGTGCCCCTCCCCCTCCCCACTTCTCTCAGGACTGGGCTCCCCCAGCTCCCTCCATCTAAGCACCACCTACAGCATCACCCACCTGAGGACCACGCCAGGTTCCAGATACCTGTGCGTTGTTTCCTTACATTGAATTATCCCAATAGAATGTGTTGTTGCCCTAGAGGATTGGAAACAACACATCTCAGCTTTGGAAAGCTTTGTCAGGCGGGCAGCTCTGAGACCGGAGCACAAAGGGCTGTGGACTTTCTGTGCCTTCTGTCCAAGGTCCTCTTTGGGAAATAAGTTTGGGCCCAGAGGGGGCCGTGGGAAGGGCTGGTTCTCTGAAGATGCAGGCGTCCTCCTGTCGAGAGCCTGAGCGCCCTCATTCTGACACCCAAGGCAGGTTTCTGGCAGAGGTGCCAAGGCCCCCAGAGCGCAGGCCCTGAGACACTAGCGAGAGAGCACCCTGGGGTGGCTCTGGGTCGGTGGTTGTTACAGTGTCCCGCAGAGCTGAAGTTCCATGGTGCTAGCCCCAAAGTCCCAGGGCAGGGAGGAGAGAGCCACACAGCCTCTTCACTGCCGTCCCCAGTGGGGGCAAGTGGTGGCTGTCCTCTATGATTTTACCTGGAAAAAAAGATTCTACTACCACGAAGAAACTAGAAAACTATTGCCCTAAAATGAAGAACACTTGGCATGTCCCCAAACCCTCATATCTCAAACTATGCCTTTTCTATATCTTTCTATAATGCATAGTTATTATTTATGCTATATTATCTATAATACTACCCATATTAATATATTTTATATGTCATCTATATTTCAGAGTATTTAGAAATCCCTTGTAATCCACAAGGCCGATGCAGTCTGTGATAAGAACGTCCTTCCCTCCCCGCAGCAGGAGTCTCTGTCCCCAGTGTTCTGTGGCGTTGTCTGTGCATTCTCAGCACCCTGTCTTGCTTTCCTTGTATTAATAGAAGCTGTACCGGAAGGAGATCAAGCCACCGTTCAAACCAGCAGTGGGCAGGCCTGAGGACACCTTCCACTTTGACCCCGAGTTCACAGCACGGACGCCCACAGGTGTGTGCCACGGTGGTTCCCTCTATTGGTGGCTTCTCCCACCTGACCCCTTAGGGACTGATACCTAGGAACAAGAGATTCCCATGCTTAAGAATTCTTTTCATGGAAAATAACTGTCCATTCTGTTGGGATTTTTTGTTGTTGTTGTTTTCTCTGTTCAGTGATAAAGGTTTAAGTGATAGCCCCAATTCTCTGTTGTTCCCTACGCAACCTCCACCTTGGAAATGATGAAGGTGTCCTATGGATTCTCTTATTGCAAGTCACCAGTCCAGTTACTTCCTGTGTCAGAGAGACACACAGCAAGAGCAAGAAGAGAAACTGGAGGCAATTAAAATCCCTCTTTCAATTAAAGTGCATTTACGGAGAGGGAAGGCTGTCAGTTACGTGTGTGGATTTGTGAGCTATAGATATTATTCATGCAAAAAAACAGAAACCCATTTGAAAAGTTGTATCGGCTACTAAATAGCATAGCAAATGGATGCATAAATTTGGTCTCCTGGTGTGTCTGAAATTACTCTTGGGGTCTAGCAAATTTCATCAGAACTCGTCAGCTCCCTTTAAAAGTTATCTTTTTTGGGATATTAATGAATTAAAGTTTGCTTTTTTATATGGTAATTATCCTGGTCTGATAGCACTGTCATAACAAAATACTACAGACTGGGTGGTTTAAACAACAGTCATTTTTTTTCTCACAGTCTGGAGGCTGGAAGTCCAAGTTCAAGATACCGACAGGGTTGGTTCCTGGTGAGGGCTCTCGACTTGACTTGCAGACAGACGGCTGCCTTCTTGCTGTGTCCCCTCGTGGCCTTTATTCTGTGTGTGCAAAGACAGCAAGACTGAGCTCTGGTGTCTCTGTCTTCTTATAAGGACACTAGTCTTCTTGGATTAGGGCCCCACACTTTTATCCTCATTTAACTTCAGTTATTCTCTTAAAGGCCTATATTAGTCTGTTTTCACACTGCTGATAAAGACCTACCTGAGACTGGGCAATTTACAAAAGAAAGAGGTTTAATGAATTTACAGTTCCCCATGACTGAGGAAGCCTCACAATCGTGGCAGAAGGCAAGGAGGAGCAAGTCACATCTTATATGGATGGCAGCAGGCAAAGAGAGAACTTGTGCAGGGAAACTCCCCTTTAAAACCTTCAGATCTCATGAGACTCATTCACCATCATGAGAACAGCGTGGGAAAGACCCGCCTCCATGATTCAGTCATCTCCCACCAGGTCTCTCCCACAACACATGGGAATTATGGAGGCTACAAGATGAGATTTGGGTAGGGACACAGAGCCTGAGATTTGGGTGGGGACACACAGCCAAACCATATCAAGGTCCTGTCTCCACATACAATTACACTGGGGGATAGGGCCTCAACATTTGAAGTTGGGAAGGACATAATTCAGCCCACAACACTAACAGTATGCTGGTTATGTGCAAAACCATCCACAAGCTCCTCCTATAGACATAAGCGGGACAAGTCCAGAAAGCTGGTGGCCAGGCTGCATTTTGAATCTACAGGGATTTGCTGTATTTTTTCTCACTGCTTTTGAATCTGAAATTTTCTTATTTTTTAAAAGATAATCAGGAAACAAATAGATGGTCAACCACAGAATGTCAAGTAGATGAAGTTAGAGAATCCACTTTGTTCCTCCAGATTCAGGCTGTTGGTGAAATCCCTGTTTCCCATGCCCAGATGAGTACATTGAGGTGGATGTGAGCTTGTGCAGATAGGGAGGGTCGTGGGGCTTTTAGTGGGACTTTTGATGGGCCTAGGCCAGCTCGTGACCCAGGCTACATTGGTACCAAGAACAGGAATAAAGCTGATTCCAGGCACTGTTAACTAGGGAGTCATGCCACCGACTGTTCAGTTACTTCTTTTGGGTCCTCCTGCAGTCCCCAGGTAGAATTAAAACTGTCATTGTAGCTTTGGTTCATCACTGATTCGTGATGTAATGAGGCTGCCTTGGAAAACACTTGTGGGTCTGCTCTCTCCAATAAGTGATTGTGGGATTTTCACCTCACCCCATTCTCAGCTTCCGTAGAAAGTATTTGTGTGTTGGGGTTGGTCCTTCCCATTGACAAAATTAACCCAGTTCACAGAACAGGATTACGTTTCAGTTTCTGAGTTGGAAAAGAGGGGGCAGGATTTGGGGATTCCATCCTGGCTCTGCCCACAGGTCACCCAAGCAAGTCATGATATTTCTCAACCTATTGTTGACCTGAATGTAAGAGGAGCTCAGAGGCAATTAGGTCTGACCACGAGATCATTGTCCCCGAGTCCACAAGGACCATATGGTCCCTAACAGAATGTGTACACGTCCTCATGAGGTGCCGCCTGTGGGGCTGTGTGTTTAAAATGTGGAAAGAAAGTCTATGTTTGTGCTGCTTGGTAAGAAAATGTTAATACAGTCAACTCTAATATTCACATGGACATGCCTTTTATCTTATCCGTGAAGAATTTAAACCCCAACCTAGTTGGCCAGTGGAACCAGAAGCTTTTTTTGAGCATCTAGAGAATTCCATTTTGTTTTAATAATAGCCTGAGGAAAACATAATTAGACACATTGCACTCCAATGCTATTCAGAATTGGCTTTTTTATTCCTTAGTGTTTCCAGTTCTCCAATCAGTTTCACTGAATTTATCCCACCACCGTTTGCCTTTGAGGTAGGTAGTAATTGAAGTGCTAAAGACACATTAAATTCATTCTGATTGTATAGGAAGGTAGGATTTTCTAAGCATGTGAGCTGAGCACATGGCTGGGTGAATGAGCAGCTGTAGAAATGTGACTCTGAAGCAATGGATAAGCTACAAATCCTTTACTGGACACACAGTGGGAATTTCTTGTAGTTAGGCTTTTAGTCTTTTCTTAAACTTCAGCCAGTGCTCAAGCTGGTTTCTATTCCCTGATCACACGCTGGCTGCCCATTGGAGCATGCCGCTTAGCCGGAGATGCCAATCTAAGATTTAAAACTGATCAGGCAGACTCCACACATCAGGAAATATCTACAGGACCATGAGAGGTTATTTGTAATTACTGTAATTCTACATCTCTTTTTATCTAACTCACATTTTTGCTCTTCTTAAAGACTGTGCTGAAAATCAGCATCCCTCAGGTGATTATAAAGTACTCAAATTCTATTTAGGCCACCTATCATTTCCTTACTGGCTAGCCACAGTGACCAAATATCAGCCTCTTAACTTTCGGGGAAGACCCACTTGGCCTTCAGTAGATTGCTGTTACTCTTACCCTTTCCGCAAGCTCTCCTTGGTCTGTGTGGGGAGAGGCATACGTTCTCTGGCCACGGAAGGTTGTGGCTGTGTCTTCCATGCCTCTTGGTTGGTTAGAAGACATTGCTTACTGGAATTACAGATTTTCCATTCACCAATGAAACTGTATCTGTCAAGTTAACGTGGCCCGTGCCCCCACCCCACGCACACTCCTCCACAGGCTGTAAATTAGCCTCCCAATCCTTGCTCAGCACCTCACACTCTGTGGCTCCTACGGATTCCCTAGAATAAGCTCCAAGTCTGAGTCTGAGTCCCTAAGGGAGGACATTAAAGTGCCTCCAGGTTTGAAGATTTCTTAAACCATGATGTAGCCGTGTGTATTTCATTTTTCTGGGGAGAATCTGCGGCCCATGGTAGCTCAGGGGATCTTTGGGAGGAGGCAGACCTCAAAGCCAGACTTTGTGCAGAGAGCAAACCCGGCGTAGCAGGAGCGCCTCCTCCTCCAGCTGCTCCATGTAATGGGAAGCAGAGCCGCTCAGAAAGCCCAGAGCTGCTCTGCCGGGTCGCGCTGCAGAATTTCAGTTTCTGAAAACCACTCAGTGTGCCTTCGGTTTTTTAATGATGCTTTGCTAGTCTGGTGCGTTGGAAGTTTATTTCCAAACACAGCCAACTCTGGTCACTTTAGTCCAGGGGTCGTGCGGGCATCTACCAGGGGTGACTGTGAAGGCCCCTTTGTTGGCCCCTTTGAGGGCCGACACCTGGCTCTGGCTGCCTCTTGGTTCAGGACACTGAAGGTGAGTGCAGGTGCATGAAGCTTCTTACCCCAGGAAAAGCACCCGTGGGGTGCTGGGTCATCCGTCTGCCCACGGCCTCGCCCCCACTGGCACCAGAGGCCCACATGGCTTGGGGCCTGGCTCCTGGGCTTTGGAGCGGCTGCCCTCATAACTGTTGCCTCAAAATATGATGCTAAGAAACAAAAAACATGTTATCTGCAGCTGCCTCCCAGCCCCACACACCTGCCGCACTGTGAGGAGATAAAACAGAACTAGGTGCACTTTTTTCCTTTCAAAGTACAGCAACTAAAAGAGGAGGCGGGGAGAAAGTGCTAAGAGGCAAAGGCCTGCAGGTAGAGAATTCTAGAATATACAAATACACACCTATACATACATGGAGTCTTAAAAGATATATAAATAAGAATGTTTAAATTTTACGTATGTGTGTTTTCAGGAAAATTACATATTGTATTATCATATATTATAAATGTACATATTATATAATGTATTATAGTATTCTATTTTAATGTAATATATATTCTATTTTAATATATTAATCTTTTCTGTTATCCTATTCTATTTTTATATATATTAATATATATTTAATTTTTTAAATAATGTTTGGGTTCTTCATATTGTTCAACAGCTTTTTGCTTTTTTGAATTTGACAAACGATTAGGAAGCCATGTCTCTGTCAGTCTATGCAGCTGTAGCTCCTTCTGATGGCCCTGGCCTCACTGGCAGGACTCACACAGCAATCATTACAAAGCATACTGATACAGATGGGCCACTGTTGAGCATGACCATGATTATTTTAGTGAGGAGTATTTAGTGTCTCCTTTTTCTTTTCTGTAACATATCACTGAAACAGACTTTTTCTACATTTATGTCTAAGTACTTTGGGATTTCTTTGTTTGCTTGTTTTTTGTTTTTGTTTTTGTTTTGTTTTGTTTTGAGACAGAGTCTCGCTCTGTCACCGAGGCTGGAGTGGCGTGGCTTAGTCTCGGCTCACCTCAACCTCCACCTCCCAGGTTCAAGAGATTATCCTGCCTCAGCCTCCTGAGTAGCTGGGATTACAGGCACCTGACAACCACACCCGACTAATTTTTGTATTTTTAGTAGAGATGGGGCTTCACCATGTTGGTCAAGCTGGTCCTGACCTTGTGATCCGCCCACCTCAGCCTCCCAAAGTGCTGCAATTACAGGTGTGAGCCACCGTGCCCAGCCCGTTTTATTTTTTATTTATGTAAATGTCAGAGGTATGGATGTAGTTTTGTTCATGGGTAAAGTGCATAGTGGTGAGGGCTGGGCTTTTAGTGTAACCATCACCTGAGGAGTGTTCATTGTACCCATTAAGTAATTTCTCATCCCTCACCTTCTCCCACCCTTCCACATCTCCATTCTCTATCCCTCCATGCTCGACGTCCACATGCAGACATTATTTAGCACCCACTTATGAGTGAGAACATGCGATGTTTGACTTTCTGTGTTTAAGTTGTTTCACTTAAAATAATGGCCTCCATTTCCATCCATGTTGCTGCAAAAGGCATGGTTTCATTCTTTTTTATGACTAAATAGTATTCCATTGTGTAGATGTACCACATTTTCTTTATCCAATCACCTGTTGATGGACATTTAGGTTGATTCCATGACTTTGTGATTGTGAATAGTGCTGCAGTAAGCTTGCAAGTGCGGGTGTCTTTTTGAGGCAATGATTTCTTTTCCTTTGGGCAATGCCCAGCAGTGGCATTGCTGCATCGAATGGAGTTCCATTTAGTTCTTTGAGAAATCTCCATACTGTTTTTCGTGGAGGTGGTCCTAATTTATATTCCCACCACTTTTCTCCATATCCTCACCAACATCTGGGTTTTTTTTTTTTTTTGACTTTTTAGTAATAACCATTCTGACTGATATAAAGTGATATCTCATTGTGGTTTTCATTTGTATTTATCTGATGATTAGTGATCTTGAGCATTTTTTATATGCTGTTTGGCCACTGGCCATCTGTATGTCTTTTGAAAAATGTCTATTTATGTCCTCTGGTCAATTTTTAATGGAGTTATTTATTTTGTTGTTGTTGTTGAGTTGTTTGAGTTCCTTGTAAATTCTAGATATTACTCCCCTGTCAGTTGCATACTTTGCAAATATTTTCTCCCATTCTGCAGGTTGTTCATTCATTCTGTTGATTTCTTATGCTGGTCTTAAAAGACTTTTCTTTTCTGTCTTTTTTTTTTTTTTTTTTGCAATGGAGTCTCATGCTGTCACTTAGGCTGGGGTGCAGTGGCACAATCTCAGCTCACTGCAACCTCCACCTCCCGGGTTCACACAATTTTCCTGCCTCAGCCTCCCGAGTAGCTGGGATTACAGGCACACACCACCACATCTGGCTAATTTTTTAAAATATTTTTAGTAGAGACAGGGTTTCACTATGTTGGCCAGACTGGTCTCAAACTCCTGACCTTGTGATCCGCCCACCTCAGCCTCCCAAAGTGCCGGGACTACAGATGTGAGCCACCACGCCCGGCCCTGAAAAGACTTTTGAAGTGTTTGCCTAGACCCATATCCAGAAGAGTTTTCCCTAGGATTTCTTCCAGTATTTTCATTGTTTCAGGTCTTTCATCACTTAAGTCTTTAATCTCTTAGTTGATTTTTGTATATGGTGAGACATAGGGGTCCAGTTTCATTCTTTTGCTTATGACAAGCTAATTTTCCCAGTATCATTTATTGAAAAGAGTGTCCTTTCCCCACAAAGTTTTTGTCAACTTTGTGGCTTTATTTCTGGGTTTTCAATCCTGTTCCGTTCATCTGTGTGTCTATTTTTATACCAGTACCATGTTATTTTGGTTACTATATCCTTGTGATATAATTGAAGTCAGGTTGTGATGCTTCTAGTTCTAGCTTTGTTCCTTTTGCTTAAAAGTGCTTTGGCTATTCAGGCTCTTTGTTGGTTCCATGTTAACTTTAGTATTGTTTTTTCTAATTCTGTGAAAAATGACGTTGGTTTTTTGATAGAGATTGCATTGAATCTGTAGATTGCTTTGGGTGATAGGTTCATGTTAATGATATTAATTTTTCTGATTTATGAGCATGTGATGTTTTTCCATTTGTTTGTGTCATCTGCAATTTGTTATTACTGTGCACTTTTGAAAGTAATTCTGTAGGATAAATTCCTAGATGTAAAGTTGTCTTCAGAGGACATGCAAATTTTAAAGTTAGCTTTAAAAGTTACCTTGACTTTCCAAAAGATTATGTCAGTTATGCTCCCTCCTACAATTATAAGAGTGTCCACAAACCCAGATGTGATTGATTTCTTTCATTTTTGTTAATTCATTAGGCAAAAGTGTTATCCTATTTAAATATGTGTATACTCACTCCTTAGAGAGATTGGGCATCTTTTCATGCCTATGGTAGCTGTCAGAATTCCTTCCTTTGAGTATTTTGCTCTTTTCTCATTGATCTCTGGGAGCTTTTGGGCAATAGAGAGTTTTGCCTCTCATCTGTTATGTATGATGCAGATTTTTTTTCCCCACGAGGCATTTCTCCTTTTGTTTTTCTTAATGATAAACTTGAAGTGGGATCAGTCTCACGGCAGTCATGCTTTTGAACACAGATCTTACAGAGATCAGAAAAATCTTAATGGAAGGGAATTACTCCTTTTGTACTCTGCCTTGCTGTGGACAGGAGCAACAATGCCCAAATGTCCTTGAACAGCAGAGCACGTGCACAGCACACACGCAGTTATGCAGCTGTGGGCACAGGGTGGGACCTGTGGAACCTAGAGACCAGATGCTAAGGATACAGGATTCATGTTCACTGACAATTCCATCCTGAGGACATTGGTGCCTTCTTAACTGAGTCTGGAAGTGGGTAGGGGTGGAGGACTGTGGTCAAGAATATAGAGTCAATTCAGAAGTTAGTGAACTAAAAGATGCCATCAATGATAATCCTAAAGTTTTTGTTCTGGGTATTTTGCCATTTAAAATCAGATCATTAGCACGACCCAAAAGAAAGTAGTTTCATCTGGTTCAGCATTTCTACATGTCTGTTTTACCTTTTCCTCCAACACAGGCATACACCACGCGCACATACACACACATGCACACATGAATTGCATACACATACCACATGCACACACACTATCACTTCACCCCAGGGTCACCCAGCTTTCATGGCATCTGAACTCTGCCCCTGTCACCTGCAGACTCTCCTGGTGTCCCCCCGAGTGCAAATGCTCATCACCTGTTTAGAGGATTCAGCTTTGTGGCCTCAAGCCTGATCCAGGAGCCCTCACAGCAAGATCTGCACAAAGTCCCAGTTCATCCAATTGTGCAGGTAACTGCGTTTGCCTGCAGTGGGTTGGGGGCAAGAGGGCACTTGGATGATGGGTGACTCTGGTGTTCCCTGTGACCTCAGTCACCCGGGGGTTAGGTGCTTAGGATGGGTGGACTTTAATCACCAATTCTTCTTCCCTCACACTTCCCGTTGTTCTGAGTGTCCCCCATGGTGGTCCCCATGATGATCTCACGTGGTGCTTCTTCATGGTGGTTCCTGTGATGGTCTCACATGGTGGGCCCCTATGGTGGTCTCCAATGGTGGTCCCTGTGATGGTCCCCATGGATACTCCCCATGGTGGCCTCCTGTGGTGGTCCTTGTGGTGGTCCCCATAGTGGTTCCTGGGGTGGTCCCTGTGGTGGTCTCCCATGGATATTCCCCATGGTGGCCTCCTGTGGTGGTCCCCATGGTGTTCCCTGGGGTGGTCCCCTGTGGTGGTCCCTGTGGTGATCTCCCTGGTAGTCCCTGTGGTGGTTCCCATGGTGGTCCCTGTGTTGGTCTCCATGGTGGTCCCTGTGATGTTCTCTCATGGTCGTCCCTGAGGTGGTATCCATGGTGGTTCCCATGGTGGTCCCTGTGGTGGTCTCTGTGGTGATCTCCCATGGTGGTACCCATGGTGGTCTCCCTGTGGTGCTCCCTGTGGTGGTTCCCATGGTAGTCCCTGTGGTAGCCTCTCATGGTGGTTCCCATGATGGTCCTTGTGGTTGTCCCATGGTGGTCCCCGTGGTGGTTCTCATGGTGGTCCCTGTAATGGTTCCCATGGTGATCTCCCTGGTGTTCCCTGTGGTGGTTCCCATGGTGGTCCCTGTAGTGGTCTCTATGGTGGTCTCCCATGGTGTACTGAGCCCTTGCTCTTACCCTACTTGGCATTTGTCTTAAAGAGGGAAGGTAAAGCCCTGGGAAGAATGTCACTATGGTGTCTATGGCCAGAGACTGGAGCACCTTCCCTGTGTGGATTCTAGCCAGGACCCTAGGATAGCAGTTTAATTTGTGGGTATCATTTTCCCATGATGAAATGTAATCTTTGGGAGGTCTTTGGAAGGTGATATTTTTATAATGAGTTTCTCACCTAATAAATGTAACCAGAATACAGAGAATTCTAAGGGATTAAACTTAATTAAACTTAATTTTAATTATGATTAAACTTATTTAAGAATTAAGTCTGGGTAAGTTGGATGGCATTGGATTTCCATCCTATTTCCTTCCCTGTGGCCTTTGGAGAAATACAGGTGTGGAAAGTGGACATTGTGACCGAGCAGGCTGCCATGGATGGCTTTCTGTCTCAGTTCAGAGTGGGTGGGTGCAGCTGCTGTATGCAGGTCAGAGCAGGTTGTGACTTGGACACTATGGAGTCAGATTTCCAATGAGATGTTTCCATCCAGAGCCTTGCTCTGCACACAGGCATTGGAGCCACACACCCAGTAGTTGCCAGCACTTCCTTTTCACTTTCAGATTCTCCTGCTGTCAGATCTTTGTGAGAAACATACCAGCCAGTGGACACAGAATGGCCTGGTGTCTACAAGCTAAGAGTCATAGCCCAAGGAATCAGAGAAGTTGAGATTTAGGTCGAGAACATCACTAAGTAACTCTGCAGCCTTGAGCAGGGGGACCCTTGAGCTCCCGGGCTCCAGACACTCGGGTTCACAGTCAGCGCCTCTCTTCGCCCCACATTCTGTGTGCGTGTAGCTGCCTCATCCCCTCGTATGAGGGTTCCAACAGCTCTTCTTCTCTTGGTCCCTCTGCAGCAGTTACACGGGAACAACATCCACTTCACCGATGGCTACGAGATCAAGGAGGACATCGGGGTGGGCTCCTACTCAGTGTGCAAGCGATGTGTGCATAAAGCCACTGACACTGAGTATGCTGTGAAGGTAAGGCAGGCTGCTGGGTGCGCAGGGCCCTGTGTGAGTGCAGCGCGTGGGAGCACGTATGGTATGTGGGAGCATGGAGCATAGCAGGGCCCTGTGTGAGTGCAGTGCGTGGGAGCACATATGGTATGTGGGAGCACGGAGCATAGGAGCACAGCAGGGCCCTGTGTGAGTGCAGCGCGTGGGAGCACGTATGGTACGTGAGAGCACGGAGCATAGGAGCATAGTATATGTGCTCGTGTGCTCAGCTGTGCAGTGACTCCAGCAGGGACAACTGAGCCTGAGTGAACATTCTCTCTATTTGCCATTTCCCAAGCTCTGATATGATGGAGTTCAGTTTGCTTTGATATGCGGTCACCCATTAAAAGGTAGTTTTGCAAATCAGGAACATTTTCAGTCATATCCACCACGTAGGGACTGAGCACCTCTTGTAGCTTTGTATATGACATACACCAAGAGAAAAGTTTTGGGGCCCCAATCTTTTGAGAAAATAGAGTTGGGGAACAGGTATAGAATTTGGCAAGGAAAGGAAGGAAAGAAAAGAGGGAGAAAGGAAGAAAATACTTTAAAGAAATAAATAAGCTTGTATTATTCACAACAAACTTTGGCAGAGAGTTAATGGTTTTACTCCCAACCGTCAAGAACAGTATAGAGAAACAATTCTTTATAACCCAATTTGGCAATCTCTACATAGTAACTTTAGCTTCTGTAATTGTTGCTGTTTAAATATTTGATCTGGGCCGGGCGCGGTGGCTCACGCCTGTAATCCCAGCACTTTGGGAGGCCGAGACGGGCGGATCACAAGGTCAGGAGATCGAGACCATGGTGAAACCCCGTCTCTACTAAAATACAAAAAATTAGCCGGGCGCGGTGGCAGGCGCCTGTAGTCCCAGCTACTCGGGAGGCTGAGGCAGGAGAATGGCGTGAACCCGAGAGGCGGAGCTTGCAGTGAGCCGAGATCGCGCCACTGCACTCCAGCCTGGTGGACAGAGTGAGACTCCGTCTCAAAATAAATAAATAAATAAATAAATAAATAAATATTTGATCTGGCAATCCAGAATACCAGTTTCCAGAGATTTTTGGTTAGTAAAATGTAGATTAAAGATAAAGCTTCCTGCTAAAATCAGAATCAAATTTATGTTAAAAAAAAAAAAAGATACATTGTACATCCTCTCTAAAAGACAGCAAGAGACACTTGAAACTCCGCCCCTTTCCAGTGGAGCTGAACCCCAGGCTGTCGCAGAGCGAGGTCCCAGCCTGTGCCGCCATCATGACTGGGACCTGCCCTGCTTACCCAGACACGTCTGTAGCACACGGTGCGACACTTGCCCTTCAAAGAACATCTGCCCAGCCAGCAAGTAGTGTAAAAAGAGTAATTTTCATCAACCGTGATTCTTCTATACGCTGAAAAGATTGTTCAAAATAATGACAATGTTGAAGTGACCCAATCCCATCCTCATTTACCCAGAGCTCCACTGAAATTTTGTGAAAACAGGTATTTCAAACAGGTGGATCCTCAAGCATGGCCTGGGATCCTCAAGCATATTCACTGGGAATGTCTACCGTGTTTCTTGCACTGGGAAAACGCTTTGCTGTCACAAACGACGCTGGCCGAAAAATATCTCAGGTCCCTTGATTTTGTTTGGGTCAAGAATTTATGGATTATTGACAAATTTATCTTGAATTTCTCAAACGAAAAAGAAAGTTTAAATATGGAGAAGTAATCAATTTGTGATTTGCTCTGATAACATCTCTGTGTTTAGTCTGCCCAGAGTCTTGAACACATCCAGGAAAGGTGAAAGGAAGGAAATAGATCATGATTTACAGTTCCTGGAACTGTAATTGGGTGGAGACTGCAGTGAGCATTACTGTCATGGTAGAATGTCTACCCGTGGTGTGAAGAGCAGGAGAAAACCAGGTTTTGTTATGAAGTGGTTGCCTCTGCAGCCTGGGGCGCGTAGGCTTCATGCGTTTCTAGGATTTGGATTGTTGAGACGGGTTTGTCCTGCTCCTCCATCTCATTGGGAGAGTTTTTTAAAGGAGAACTTAGATGGGCACCTACCATTTGCATATCCAGGTGCTGTTCCTGTGTCCCAATGTTCCAGTGGTGAAGAGTAGACCTCTATTCTGCCTTAGACAAGAGAATTTCACTTGTATTTTGAAACATATTTCACATATGCTTTGTAAGCCTACATGGGCTCCTTGGAATTTTTTTCTGCCTGGGTCATTGCTCACAGAATTTCTTTAGATTGTTTATCGGGTAACAGCAATTCCAGAAACAATCACTGCTTCCCAGTGAGCTCAAAGAAACGAGCCTATGGTTTGGTCAGCCCAGCAGCCACGGTGCCCTTCTAGAAACAGCCTGCTACTGTGAGGCAGATCAGCCCCCGTTTTGTGCCTCTGCAAGTAAATCCCCCAGTGACGAGGTGATGGTGTGTTTTCTAATATTCCCATATCCAGCTCTTATATAGACGCTGTCTGAATTCAGCTTTGTGACACGGCTTGTAACTCAGTCCCTCAGTCCTCAAAAATCTTGTTGAGGTCACACTCTGTGGAATTTCAGCAAAAGCTCTCGAGGAGAGAAGCCAGGCACTGTGGCTCTGGCCGATGGTAGAAGAAAGAGCCTGGTCTTCCTGTTTCTCTTTCACAAACCTTGAAGTTCCCTGGACAAATTTGGCCAGCGGACATGGCAGGGATTTCCCTTGTCCCTTCTGAGACTACAGTGGGTCATAATGTGTGGTCTGGAAGATGCAGAAATTAACCAAGCATGGGAAGGAGCAGCCCCATGAAGGGCTCAGGACTCTTCAGAGAGATGTGGCTCATGGTCCAGAAGGCTCCTGTGACCAGAGCCATTTCAGAAGCACGTTTCAGCTGGCCAAGGGAGCAGTGACAATAAGTTCATTTATCTGTAGGTAGACATGGTTGTTTAGATTTCCTCCCAAGATGAACAAGTTGGCATTTCTGTGCAGCGAGCTTGTTATTTAGAATGGACCCGCTTGTCACCAAAACTGCTTTGACCCAGTGCAGAGCACTGTGCGGTTTTGTTTTCAGCATTTCCAGGTGAAATGTAGTTGAAATACTTTTGGCCTTTGTCTGTATCCACTGACTTGTTCATGAGAAGCATCATTCCCACCTGTTGATGGACGGACAAAGAAACAGCAAAGTTCAGTGACTTCTAACGTGACCCAGAACTAAGCATGTGGCAGCTGGTTGTCTGATAAGTGCGTTGGATCTCAGCTCAGCAGATGTCCAGCCGAGATTGTCAGTAGAATCCAGCTTTACCACTCCCAGTTGCTGCTTGAGCCATATACAAGCCCACCTACCCCTGGCTCATGGATAAAAACGGGTTCTGCTTCAGAAGCAGTCCTGTCAGAGCCAGACAGGGCATCCTCCCATTCAATGGCATGGATGACCCAGAAATGTCCCCACTGAGTAATGACAGAAAGAGAAATGCAGCAATCTTTACTAAACAATGAGGAGATTGACCAGAATTGATGGATTCTGCCCAGGGCAGTCATATTCATTTGGGGTGACTGTGGCCCCCAGGGGACACTGGCAATGTCTAGGGACTTTCTGGTTTTTACAGCTGGGGCAGGGGCTCCTGGCATTGGTGAATATGGATCAGGGAAGCTGTTTAGCATCCTGCAGTGCACAGGACAGCCCCTACAACCTGCTGCCCCAATGAAAGGTTGAGAAGCCCAGCCTCAGCATCCTTGTGGGTGAGGGCAAGTCTCATGTAGATAAAGGCCAGGAGGCTGATATTTTGGAGATGGGGATGGAGTTTTTCTTCTTCCTTGAGTTTCTGATGAGTCCTTTAGCAACAGGATGATGATTGCCCAACAGCTCAGTGTTCCCCACGTGCTGCAGGGCAGCCCCCACCCCACCCCACCCCACTGTGACTGGGCCATGACTTAAAGTGCAGACCCTTCTAAGAGGAGAGTGGGGCCATCTCCTCACCTCTGTGAAGGTCAGGTAAGGAGGTTCAGAGTGAATATGGAGTCATAGTAGCTCTCACATTCTTAGAATATCATTATATTTTGCTTTAAGTTACTTCTGCATTTTTGCAGGTTTCTAATTTTGCTAGCAGAGTTACCCTGAAACATGTAAACTACATTTAAGGTTCTACTTAAACCAGTTTACCCAAGTAATCAAACAACAAGATTGTTCGATTTGCATTTATCTTCAGCTGCATTTTTCACTTGAGTCCCTGCTGTATGCTGGGTACTGTGCTAAAGGTTGTGGGAAGTGATAGCTCGAATTAGTCCTAATTTTAGTACCGATTCGAGCTGTCACAACCTCCAACACAGTGCCCAGCTTAGAGCAGGGGCTCAATTAACATGGGCTGAATGACAACCTGGATTCCCAGGCTTGTCCCTCCCTCTCAACTTTGGCAAACAACAATAGAATGTCCAAGATCCTTCACTGGAGCAGTCCGGCCTCGGGCGGGAAGACACTGACCCTCTTCCTTCTCACACGCACAGCACCATTTCAGGCTGGACTTGATGCAGTGCATTCTGCCAGTGCCCCCAGCGCATTCCCAGTGCTCTGATGGTTGAATGAGAAAAGCGATTATGTTCCCTCAGCGCTTCCTCTTCCTTTTATCAGACACATTGTAGATGAACAGATGTGCCCTACTTTCTAGTAACTACGAACCATTTTATTGGGACAAAATAGCTAAGTAATCTGATGTAAAACTAAAGTACGCCTTTGTTTTTATAACCAATCCAGGGAGACTAGTGGTGGGCGATGCAGTTGTCCAGGGCTTCAAAATACCATGGCAGATGGCTGCATAGCTCTCCACGCATTAGGGCGCCCTGCATTTAAAGTAAGATTCAAGTAGAAGTAACTATTAAGTGTTGGAGGTAATCGTGATCCAGGAGGATTAAAAGGAAGGGGAGAGGTGTATTTGAAAGGAAAAATAATATTCCTATTCCATCAAAGATGCTGTGTTCACTTTATAAGAATTGAGAGAGGCAATTGTTTGTTTTTATTTTATTCTTGGGTCTTTGTTACTTAACGGAATTAGGTACATATTCTAGATAGTGCTGATTTGTATAAATGGAAAGATTCCTGGCATTATATTGGTGGGGAAATATATAGGAATATGTAAATATATACAGATGGCCCTTGAACAACACGAGGTTGAATTGTGAGGATCCACGTATGCAGATTTTTTTCAGTAAATATATTGGAAAATTTTTTGGAGATTTGTTACAATTTGAAGAAACTCACAGACAAACCACATAGCCTAGAAATATTTAAAACATTAAGAAAATGGTATGTCAGGATGCATAAAATATACATAGCTACTAGTCTATTTTTATCATTTTCTGCTATAAAATATACACAGATTTATTATAAAAACTTAAAATTTATCAAAATTTGTGTGCTCCAGCATAGACCATACATGGTGCCATTTGCAGTTGAGATAAATGTAAACAAACATAGATTCAGCATGAAATCATAGCTGCATCAAATTAACTGTGGTGAATACGGCACTACTGTAAGAATTTCACAGCGGCCTTCCATTGCTGCTGTAGTGAGCTCAGGTGTTGGAAGGATCTGCTTTAAATGTCCTGTGACACTCATCATCTCCGTGTGAGCAGTCTGTCTCTCCAGGGAATTGGGAATAGCCGTAAAAAATGGTATCTTGTGGTTCTCACATATTTTTCACCCTGTTTAGTGCAGTGCCATAAACCTTGAATCACACCATAGAACCCCTAAGAAGTGCCATGCCACTAGGGACGCTGTGTGTGCTCCCAAGAAGAAAAGTCATGACATGACCAAAAAATAATAATAATAAGTTGAATTATATGATACGTACCCCAGGTTGAGGTCTGCAGCTGTGAGTCCCCCCCTTTTCAGACAGACGATCCATCTTGTGAAGAGACGGCATAAACTCACTATATCCATGAATACAGAACCATACACTAAACATATTTTCCTTATGATTTGCTCAGTAACATTTTCTTTCCTCTAGATCATATTACTGCAGAATTTGTATTAAGAATACAGTATATAATACATATAACGTACAAAATATGTGATAATGGACTGTTTATGTTATCAGTAAAGCTTTAAGTCAACAGTAGACTATTAGTAGTTAGGTTTTGGGGAAGTCAAAAGTTATATGTGGATTTTCAACTTCTTGAGGGGGTCGGTACCTCTAACCCCCATGTTCAAGGGTCAACCGTCTACACATATCAGAGCTAATTCACTACAGAAATGTTAGCTTGTGTCACTAGTATCTCCTCTTCTCATAGCTTAATACAGGTACCTTGAGAGAGCTCTTGGCCATCTCTACTAGTGATTCAAGTTTTTATTTATTATAGATGTCATAATAGGCATAAAACTACATCACTCGAGTGTCGATTTTGCCACCTTGACCCTCTTTTGCAAAACACCAACGTCAGTACATATATGAAGAGGAAACTGTCTGAGAACTGAAGTTTCTGAGACCAGTTAGATAGAATGGTGACGAGAGTTACGAGGATGATGAGAGTAAATACTTCATACTCAGTACGTGCCAAGCACTGCTATAAATGCTCTGTATGTGTGAAGTCACTTAATCCTTACCGCACCCCACGGTGTAATTATTTTCATTATCCCCATGAGGGAACAGAAACTCAGAACGGTTCAACACATATACGAGAAGTCACAGCCAGTCAGTGGGAGAGCAGGTTCCCGTCCAAGCAGTCAGACCCCGAGTGCACACTCTCGACCCCTGTCCAGCATACCCACTCCAAGGTCCCTAGGCTGTAAGGGGAAGGTGTGCCAGGTACAAGCGGAGCTGTATGTAAAATCGCACCTGAGTCTCCTGGTCTCATGAATCTAGGTGTACCCTGGTGGAAGGTCCTGCTGCCACCAAGTGGGCCACGGTTCAGCTGTGTAAGCGCTGAGCGGCAGCCGGGCCGCTTCCTCCAGCTTCACCTCCAAGGGCACAGCGCACCTGGTTCCTCCAGCACTCAGCTGCAAGGCCCCTGGCCAGGACCCCGGCCCCCGGCAGCGGCTCCAGCTTCCTTCTGCACAGCGTTCAGGATGGTCTGCGTTCATGTAGACCTTTGTTTGCAGTCTGTGCTCCGAGGTCACTGGTAGCACTAGCCCCGGCTCCTGTGGATCACAGCCCACTCCTCCTCAGGGCCAGCGCCTGGGCTTGTTGCAGAAGCTACATCTTGAAAGAGCCCATGGCCTAAAGCTGGGCGCTGCACTGAGCTGCACGGGGCTGGAGAAGGAGAGGGCCCCAGGGAGCTTGTGTTCAAGCTGACTCCAGAGGATCCAGTGTCAGGTCCTGCAAAGAATTCTAAGCCATTGAGAAAGCAGCAGATGGCTCCACCATGGGGCTCCTCAGTATCACATGGGGCGTTAGCTGCACTGGTCCTGGGGAAGAGAGGTGGCTGTGCTGCTGAGTCAAACCACTGTGGCCAAACCTGGAAAGAGACAGGTCAAGGCCAGTCCTGTCTTTAGGGATCAAAATGCATTTTTTATAGAAATCATGTGAAAATTTGAAGCAAAGAGAAACAGCAGTTGAGAGGTGAGCTATGTGGAGGAGCAACATTAACCATCTCGAGAACGGCAGTGGTGCAGAGACAGACAGAGGCTGTAGATGCCTTCACAGCCACAGTGGAAACACAGAGAAAGGAGCGTTCACAGGCACAGAGGCTGGGACTAGAAGTAGTTAAATAAAATAGAAAATAGAAAAGAAAGAAAGCAACATTTAGATGGACAAGGAGGGAGACTGGGTAGCTTTGGTAACAGATTGCATGACTGAGGAAAACGGTGGCATAAATTTCTCTTCCACCAGAAGAGACTCAAAGAAGACGGGAAAATGATTGTATCGCCTGCCAGAACAGCAGCTCTGTCCAGCCTGTGTCTCTGCACAGGCATTCTCTAATCAAAGAAGCTCCTCAGTGGAATTGGTTGGGCGGTTGTATTTCCTCGAAACACACATTGGGAAGCTGCCTTTCTGGATGATTTAACCCTTTGCCCGTTTTCCCCAAGAATACTCACCAGTGGCATTTGCGGCGGCAGCGTTTGCCCCGAGATAACTTTGCCGCGAAATACCTCGCTTTTATTATTATTTTTGCACCGCTCGAGTATACTGACTTTGGAAGCAAAGGCCATCCTTCTGTTGATAGCATTCTGTTTTTAGTAGTGGCATTTAGAATCTAGTCATTATCGATCGTTGATAATGTCAAATCCTAGAAAACGTAGCATTCCTACAGGGGATGTTAACTGCGTTCTCAGACAGTTGGCCAAAGATTCGTTTGATGAATCCCATTTTTCCAAAATAGACAATTCTGATGATTCATACGATTCTGATATTAGTTTTGTTTAGAAATAACTCCAGTACCAGTTTTTAAATTTTATTTTCACATTGAAAATCAGTCATATTTGCTTCGGCCTCAATGAATGTGTTTATGTAAAATTAAATGAGTGCTGGCAGCGAGCTGCATTTTTGTTTGTTTGTTTGTTTGTTTGTTTCCCAAAAGAGAAAGGCTTAATGTGATTGGCTCATGGTTTTGTTTCTCGTATGCTCAGCCCCTCCCAGCAGGCATGCGGCGGAGGACGGTCATCAGCAATAAGATGTAGCATGCGCCTCCTGCCCACTGCCATGTCCCTGAGCCCGTCTCACCGGCTCCCACCCACCAGCCAAAACTTGGTTCTCGACTCTCCCACCGCAAACTTCTGCCCGGTCTTTCAACATGGGCTAGTTTCCTATTGTTTACGCAACACATTACCCCCCATCTAGTGGCTTAAAACAACCTGAGCTTATTGTCTTCCAGCTCTGGAGGTCAGAATTCCACAATCGGTCTCACTGGGCTAGAGTCCAGTGTCCGCAAGGCTGGTTCCTTCCGTGGGCTCTGGGGGCTGAGAGTGGATACACAGCAGATGGTGGCCAGGCCAGGTGCCCAACAGAAGTCTGACCCGCACCTGCAGCCAGCCCCTTTATCTACAGTACACAGCTCGGGAGGCCAGTGACTGTGTCAGACTTGCAGGAAGCCAGATTGCTGTCTCTAGTGACAGCCCAGGAAGCTGAACTATAACTTCTGTGACAGTCAGCCCTACATGGCCAGGACGTGATGAATGACTGACAGCTTCCTACGTTCTGTCCCTGCTTCCAACTCAGGACCAACCAGAGAACACAAATATGCACCCGAAGCCCACAGGATGCCCGATTTTAGTTCCCCGCCTCCGTCTTTGGCAGCCAGCAGCCCCCTTCACCCGCATCATCTTCCCTACGGCACATTCCCCCTGCTTGGGTTGTTTACTGCCTGTGTGCACGGCCCCGTGAGAACATCCACTCCAGGGCAACAAAGGCTTTGCTTTTGCTGTAGTTCCAGCACCTCAAGAAAGTCAGGCACATGGCAGGAACTCACTCAATTTTAGCAGACAATGAAGAGGCTCCTCATCTTCATTTGGCATAAATATTTGGTAGTGAAAGGCTAAGTGTTGATTAAAAGAAAAATACATGGCCAGGCACGGTGGCTCACGCCTGTAATCCCAGCACATTGAAAGGCCAAGGTGGTTGGATCACACGAGGTCAGGAGTTCAAGACCCATGACTTGAGCTTTCCAGCTATTCTGAAGCCCAGCCTTACTGCCCAGCCCCATCTGCTCTGAACACTGCCTCATTCCTTCGCGGTTTGGGTACTCTGAGATGCATAGAGCCTCTGGCTAAAACGGAACACTGGGGCTCCCCGCCTTGTGACGAGTGGGTCTGCTGGACAGGGGTCGAGAGTGTGCACTCGGGGTCTGACTGCTTGGACGGGAACCTGCTCTCCCATTGACCAGCTGGCCAGTGGGAAGCCCCATCTCTACTAAAAATATAAAAATTAGCCGGGCATGGTGGCACATGCCTATAATCCAGCTACTTGGGAGGCTGAGGCAGGAGAATCATCTGAACCTGGGAGGCAGAGGTTGCAGTGAGCCAAGATTGTGCCACTGCACTCCAGCCTGGGTGACAGAGCGAGACTCCATCTCAAAAAATTAATTAATTAATTAAAGATAAATAAAAGAAAAGAAAAATATGAGTCAGAAGCTTTACTTCAAATTGGAATTTTTAAAATCGGGGTTTATAATATAATTGTTTAACAGAGCACCTCGTGCCTTTGGAATGCATTTCATTCTGCAGCCATCCCCTTGTTCAGGAAGCGGTTACTTTTTTCATTCATTGAGACTTTTTAATTGGACGCTTTTACTGCCACAGACACAGGGCAAGGTGAGAACACAGACCTGCTCCAGGGAGCTCACAGCTTAGCCATTTAGGAATTGGGTCAATGACAGAACCAGAAACGACACCAAAATGTGGAGTTGCAACTCTGGAATCCGAAATGAAATGAGCTTTACAGTTGGTTTGGCTCTTTCTCTTGGCCTGTTGTTTCTTCAAACACGTGGTACCGATACACATGCCTGTTCACTGGCGGCTCCACTTGTAAATTTCCCTTCGATCGTCTGAAAGCCCATGCAGGAGGAGGAGAGAAGACCGTGCAAGCTCAGTGGGGCCGGGTTTTCCCAGAAAGAAGCACGTGCGTAAAGACGCAGCTACTCCCCGTTTTCGGTAGCAAATTTTTGTTGTTTTGTTATTAAAAGTACCTTAGTTTGCTTTAGCAACAGAATCTGATAAAAAATAAAGTGAGATCCTTAGAACTGTACAAAAATATGTGTCACCCAGCTCTTAACTGCAGTGATGCAGCTCTGTGTCACCCAGTTCTTAACTGTAGTGATGCGGTGTGACCACGCAGGCCTGGAGCACGGGCCAGCCTTCCTGAGGAGGCTCCAGTCTGTACTCACGTGAGACCGTTGAAAAGAACGTGGTGTTTCTGTGCCCATCTTCACACTGTGTGTAATTTGTCAACCAAAAAAGAAACGGAATTAAGACAGATGCTTGGCATGAGTAGAGCTTATCTTTAGAAGGAGAACTGATGAGCTTGGAAATTTAATTTTTTTCCACCAGGATGAAACAGGAGTTGTTTCTCTCTGTCATTCGTTTAAATTAATTTTACAGGAGAAGGTGTCTGTTAAATTTTACAAATTAATTTTACAAATTAATGTAATGTAATGCTCTCCTACCTTTTTTCAAATATGATACCGATCCTTTCGGCAAGTCAAAGGAAATGGCCTGCCTAGCGCGAGCGTTCTGCAAGCCTGTGAGCTCACGCCACCACCTGCGTAGTTACTGCCTCGAAGCCATCTGGTCAGGTTGCTCAGTGTCCCGGGAGACGGTGTCTCCACTGATGGAAAGAGACTAGAAAGACAGGGAAGGTAGAGAGACGCAAAGACCAGAGGAAGAGGGAAAGGTATACTAAAAGCAGCGAAGTCTCCTCTCGCTGCCTTTGACCAGCAGGAGGAAAGGTGTTATCAAGAGCAGTGAAGTCTCCTGTTGTTGCCTTCGGCCAGCAGGAATGGCAGTGTTTGGCACCTAGCCGCATGTGTCACTGCTAAGGAAGATCATGGTGGTGTGCCATCGTGTTGAACCCAGACTTGCTTCGTGGATGTTCAGACACCTTGACTTAGCATCTCTAAGGAAGGTGGAAATATTCAGCCTGCTCGGTGACAACACCATAGAAAGCTTATTTACCGGCTGTGGTGGGTGGCCAACCCCTGGGGAATGTCCTTTTCTGTAGATTGTAGGAGTCCTTTCTAACCAGCTGTTGCCAGATGAGGAAAAGAAAGCTGAGAGAGCTTGTCCCCGACCCCACCACGCCACTCCACCCCACCACGCCACTCCTACTCCGTGGCACGTCAGTATTGTTTGAGCATTAGCCTGGAGGGGAGGCCTTGTTCATCACCACGCTTGCTGAGAAGGCCTCCCCGTTTTGTTGGATAATAAAGATTATAAAACAATATTATTCTCAGAATGAGGAACACCATCTACCAGAGGTTGCTCTAATAAGAGCAAGCCCATCACGGTCAACCCCAAGAAACCGACCCCACAGAGAGGAAGTGCACTGGTAGGCACTTGGGGCCCACTCCCTGGTGCTCCTAAACAATGCGCCCAAACCCTGGCTGCCCCGCAGCAATGGACGATAGCCACACCTCACTGCCCACTCCTAAGTTAGCACTCTCCAGCCTTACCTTTCTCAAATGGCTCAACCTCCCTGCAAAAATAAAAACGAAAGCAAAACAAAAAAAAAAAAATGGAAAAAGAGTTACAGGGAAAAGCACCAACACTTCCTGACAGCATCTGGGACGGAAACGCTGGGTCGGAACTGCCTTGCCACTTCATGTCAGAGGCTTGTCTGCGCAGGCTTCATTTGGAATGATTCTCCCAGGTCAGGGGAAGGCAGGAGCCCAGGAGGGCAGTGTGAGAACCTGTTCCCGCCATGACTCTCTTCCAGGACATTCCTGTAATCCCATCTACTTGGGAGGCTAAGGCAGGAGACCCCAGTCTGTGGGACTTCCCTTCGAGAACGGGGAGCGCCATTTCCCATGCAAACTCACCCTCCTCGCTGCCCTGTGCTCCAGAGGCTGGGAGGCCAGGAGGCAAGGAAGCCAGGAGGCTGACTATTAGGGACCGCTTCCATGCCTCTGGCTTCTGGGCAGTTCTGCTAGTGCGAGACAGACACCACAGGACAAGGGTGGGAAGAGAAGTGTTGGGCTGAGGCCTTTCTGCCCACAGCCACTGTCAGGGTGCACCTCCCCACCCCTGCAGCCCCTCTGGTCCTGTGAGTGTCCCTGTGCAACTCTTTGGCACTGGGAACCAGGCCCCCCCCAAGGCATTACATTGTGCCTTGCTGGCCGGGCCACTGACCCTCCAGCCACTCTACTGTTTTGCAAACGATCCTTTAATTAAGCCCACTGGGTTGACCCAGTTGGTGGCTTTGACTGAAACACGCTCTACTGCTGACATCAGTTTTGAACATCACGCTGCTTCGTGGCACTGACTCGCAGTGAGAATTCAGAGACAGGACGGAAAGAGGCATTTCAGGGCTGTAAATGTGGCAGGTCACAGCTGCTTGGTCCGTTGCCTGGGGGCATCGGGGTAATTCTGTTTTATTTCTGTAATAGGAATAACTCACTTGTACCAAGTGTTTTCTGTGTACCAGGGAGAGTATGAAGGGATCGATTCATATTAATTTGTTGAATCATAATAGTGAACCAGAGGAGTGCCTGGTATTTTCTCGGTTTTACAGATGAAGAAAGCTAGGTGTAGGGAGGCCCAGGGAGCTCTGCAACCCCACACGGAGCGGACAGGGAGGCCAGGTGTCAGCTGGAGTCAGACTGTCTCAGCGGCTGGGCCGCCAACCATGCGGCACATGGCCTCCCTGGGAGCAATACCTTCCTCCACCCTTCCAGCCCTCCACGGGAGCTAAGCCTGCAGACACCCACGTTCAGGTACCAGCAAGTGACATGGCCATGGGCCGAGCCACCCACTCGCACAGCAGCATTGTCGTCTCAGACAGCAAACCTGACTTCCCCTCGGGAGCAAACCAGGTGTTTGCTGAAAGACTGCGGGCTCTGCCCTGCAGAGGGAAACAGGAGCACTCATGGGCCCCTTGGAGTCTCCTCCAGATGAGCTCCTGCCCCCACAGGACCTGGGCCTGGGAGCTTCTTTTGTTTACCTCCATTTCCCCAAATGCCACCTCAGAGAATAGCTGGTGTGTGGTGTTTGGTTGTTGACAGAGGTACTTTGGGTGTTTCGCCAAGCAATTAAATTATTTTGAAAGGTGTAACTAATATGTTTAAAATGTAATAAAAGTCAACATGCATGCTTAAATGTGTATCAGATTCTAGTAAATGACCAGGACAGTGGCTCCGATGGGTTGAAATCCAGTGCACCTCACATGTGCACATACATGCTAGCTTTTATTACAATTTAAAATAATTTTTAAAGTAAGCAAGAGTTTAAGGTAATCTGTCTTTGAAAACTGTTTACAAATACTTATCACTGTAAGTCAGAATTTTTCTGAAGACTCACAACAAAAGAACACATAGAAATAAAATAGATAACTAGGGTTGATAGGGCAGCCATCTGTAGTCCCAGATTCTTTAAAATAGTCACATTGTCCTCCAATTTCAGCTTACAAAATACGTTTTGGAATTTTTTATTTAATTATTTGAATAGACAATATATTCTTGTGGTTCAAAATTTTTAAAAATTCATGTGGATACAGCAAGGTCTCCCCCCACCCATGGCCCCCCAGGCACCCCGTTCCCCTCCTCACAGGAAGGCAAGGCAATTAAATGTTTCCTCCTTCCTTCCAGGGTTATTTTATGCACCTACAAGGAAATGGATGTGTCTATTTGCATTCTTCTCTCCGTTTTTAAAAAAGGGATGGCGTAGGATGCACCTGCTCCGCGTTGGCCTTCTTCACTCCATGTGTCTTGAAGATGGTCCCTGGCGGTGGAGGAAAAGCTTCTGCTTTCTTGTTTACTCCGTGTCCTGTTCCATTGTGAGAGCGATAAAACAGATTCATGCTTTATTGTGAAATCATATTTGCGGGGAAAAAAATCTTCTACTGAATTTTTTTAATAAATTTATACATGTGTTTTAACCGTCTCCAATTGCAAAGACAGGATCCCGGCCCAGAGAGATGGGATGCCCACAGGCAGCCAGGAGCAGAGGAGTTCGGGTACCAGACAGCTGGCTTCCCCTATAGGGAGTGCAGGACCAGCCTCCCAGGACCTGGTTAGGCTGCAGCACATTAGGGAATGTCCCCCACCCCTCCTGGAATGATTGTTTTAAAAGTCTCTACTTGAAAATGATACATTTATGTTGGTAATAGAAATAGTCCTAGTGTACTAGCTAAAACTTCAGTAGAATTAAATGCCGCAGAAGGAGAGAAATTTTGTGTCCAGAAAGGGACTCTAACTCTTCTGCCTGTTTAACAATGCAAGCTGTTAGGACTCACACATCAAGGGCCACTGATGCAGTCAGAGCCGAGTGGTGGTCATGGCAGAGCATCCTTTAAAACTATAATGGGGTGAGAACTGGCACTATGGTGATTTTTTATAATGGTGACAGGGAGTGGAGGAAGCGTGACTAGGGGACAGATTATGAGCAGTGAGTCAAATGCTACCCAAGCGTTTAGTTCTCTAGAGTAAAGAAATAGCCAGGTGTAGTGGCTCATGCCTGTAATCTCAGCACTTAGGGAGGCTGAGGCAGGAGGATCACTTGAAGCCCGGAGTTTGAGACCAGCCTGGGCAACACAGCAAGGCCCCATCTCTACGAAGAATTTAAAAATTAGCTGAGTGTGGTGGCACTCACCTCTGTAGTCGTAGTTACTCTGGAGGCTGAGGCAGGAGGATCGCTTGAGCCCAGGGGTTTGATGTTGCACTGAGCTATCCTTGCACCACTGTACTCCAACCTAGGCAACAGAGTGAGACCCTGTCTCAAAAAAAAAAAAAAAAAATTAAAGAAATAGAGTTTTATGCAAAGCTCTCTGCCTACAGACTTTGACATGATAGAAGTTAAAAGCAAATCGCCCTCATATTCTAGTAGTAAAATGACTGCACATTCTCCAAATAGAGACTATTTTAAAATTAGGTTGAACTATTGTGAGAATAGTACAAATCATGGTTTGGAAGGTGTTTCCAATCGCTTCTCTTCTGTTCTGAGTGTTGTTTGCAACATACATGTTGCTCATTTCCCGTGAGTGGGGTGCCCTCCTCCCACTGGTCCTGTTCCCACAGCAGGACAGTAAAGGTGGGACTTAGGCACCTCCAGAGGGATTAGCCACCAGGGACCAACAGTGACTTCCTGTTTCCAAGGTAGGCTTAATCACGACACCCTGTCCTCGGAAACCATATGTCTCCATGGGGTTGAAACAACTTTATCTGTTATCCTAAGACATCGGCTACAGATGCTGGGCAAGGGAAGGGAGCTTGCATGTGTCTAAACAACAGGGCGGGTCTGACCTGCGCACCATCCCCAGCATCTCTTGGTGAGAGCTGTGTGCCTCACCTCATTTTGTGGCTGGTTTGTAATTCCCAGAACAAGGCAGGAGGTGCACAGTGGCTGGAGGCTTGCTGAGGATGGTACCCACTGCGGAGGGTGGGACACATTCTGTTATTTGGTAGCAGTTGCATGAGCACCTTACACATGCTTCTCCATCCAACCTTATAACATCTTAACATTCATGTTTGAAGTCTTGTACTCCTTTATTTATTTATTTTTTTTTTATTTATTTTTTTTTTTAGTGAGACAGAGCCTTGCTCTGTCACCCAGGCTGGAGTTACAGTGGCATTGTCTCAGTTCCCTGCAACCTCTGCCTCCAGGTTCAAGCGATTCTCATGCCTCAGCCTCCTGAGTAGCTGGGATTACAGGCATACACCACTATGTCCGGCTAATATTTGTATTTTTAGTAGAGACTAGGTTTTGTCATCTTAACCAAGCTGGCTGGTCTTAAACTTTGGACCTCAAGCCACCTGCCCACCTCGGCCTCCCAAAGTGCTGGGATTACAGGCATGAGCCACCTTGCCCAGCCTGTACTCCTCTTTTTAAATGTAAAACACTAGTTGTGAAAGAAAGGACTCGCCATGAATTTCCAGGCAATCTCAGGCTATCTCTTCGTCGGGTGTGAGATTGTAGTGGTTGGGCCACCTGGGGCCAGACTTTATCCAAACTCAAGGGTCCACCAGCAGATACCACCCGGAAGCCTAAAGTAGACCTCTCACTGCCACGTGCTGTGTTTGTTCCAGATCATCGATAAGAGCAAGAGAGACCCCTCGGAAGAGATCGAGATCCTGCTGCGGTACGGCCAGCACCCGAACATCATCACCCTCAAAGATGTGAGTGGTCCTCGTGCAGCGGCATCTCCACTTCCTTCTGTTGAGCTGACACAAAAAAGCTCCCATTCACTCCGAGCAAGCTTTCTCACATCTCATGCCTGTCTGAGCTGGTTTCTACCACCCACATACCTCAGTCACTTGCAGCTGACTTGCTGGACTGTGTACTCAAGTTCTTTTTGATAGCCACCGCCCCAGTCATGGAGGGAGCAAGTAAAACAGAGGAAGAGAGAGCTTGTGTGAATGACAGTCCACAGGTGGAGTCTCTCACAGAGGCCCACAGGCTGCAGGGTTTGGGATCCAGGAGCAGAGAGAGGAGACAATTTTCCTCCTCACACTCCAACTCCAAACTGATTCCAGCATTATGAACCTAGGGCCACAGGGTATTGGGCCTACCTCAGTTTCCCTCACGCATAGTGATTGGTGCATGCAAAGGGTCTTAACAAGCAAGCTTGGCATAAGAATAGCCAGAGCGGGCCAGGTGCGTTGGCTCACACCTGTAGTCCCAGCAATTTGGGAAGCATAGGCAGGCAGATCATTTGAGGTCAGGAGTTCAAGACCGGCCTGGTCAACATGGTGAAACCCCATCTCTACCAAAAATACAAAATTAGCTGGGTGTGGTGGCACACACCTGTAATCCCAGCTACTTGGGAGGCTGAGGCAGGAGAATTGCTTGAACCTGGGAGGTGAAGTTTGCACTGAACCGAGATCACACCATTGCACTCCAGCCTGGGCAACTGAGAGAGACTCCATTTCAAAAAATCAAAAAATAAAAAGAATAATCAGAGCATATTGTTTTTATTGAATTCATGAGATAAAAGCCAGTATGGAGGAAACCATCGTTTTCTATTGCTTCTCTGAAGCAACAGCATGGCTCTGATACGTGACTTTGCCCTGGACTCTGCCTAGCCTCTCTGCGCTCCCAGCGCCTGGCCACTCAGTGCTGTCTGTGCGGTAGCAGCACAGACATCATGGGAAGCTGGTTAGAAATACAGAGGGCCAGGCCCCACCCCAGGCTGCAGGACCGGAGCATGCATTTTAGCAAGATCCCCCAAGATTGGATGCACATTACAGTTTGAAAAACACTGCCCTGAGGCCCTGCCCTTGCAAGGTGGTTTGCCAATATTTGCATTTCTAAATATCTCCTGGCAGGCCGGGCACCGTGGCTTACAACTGTAATCCCAGCCCTTTGCGAGGCTGAGGCAGGCGGATCACTTGAGGTCAGGAGTTTGAGTCCAGCTTGGCCAACATGGCAAAACCCTGTCTCTACTAAAAATACAAAAATTAGCCAGGCATGGTGATGTGCACCTATAATCCCAGCTACCTGGGAGTCTGAGTCAGGAAGAATTGCTTGAACTCAGGAGCTGGAGGTTGCAGTGAGCTGAGATGGCACCATTGCACTTCAGCCTGGGTGACAGAGCGAGACTTCGTCTCAAGAAAATAATAATAATAAATATCTCCTGGCAGAGTCATGAAGCCATTCATCTCAGCTAAGGACACGCCCATCTCATATGTCCCTGCTCAGTCCCTGCTTAGCAGTGGATTATTAAAACCATATTCTTCCTAAAAAGAGCACATCTGGTATGACAGGAATGGCCATTCGCTTCTTCCCTGCAGAAGCCTTGTTTGCACTCCCATAGGACCCTGTGGTCCCAGCCTCTCCCCTCTGACTTCCTCTACTGCCCCCTCTGGAGTAGTTGCTCTTTTGCAGTAACCAGCCCCGGTGATGTGCGGTGACGTGCACGTCCCTGAGGCCCATGTGCGCCCCTTCTTCACTCCGCAGGTCTATGACGATGGCAAGTTCGTGTACCTGGTGATGGAGCTGATGCGTGGCGGGGAGCTCCTGGACCGCATCCTCCAGCAGAGATACTTCTCGGAGCGTGAGGCCAGTGACGTCCTGTGCACCATCACCAAGACCATGGACTACCTCCATTCCCAGGGGGTAGGAGCCATGCCTGGGGCAGCCATCAGGGAGGAGGGAGCTTCAGGGAGGGAACCAAAACCACAAGGGTTTATGGGTTCAAGAGCTGAGAACGCAGATTGTCCTGGAATTCCTTCCATGCCACCATTGTCCCTCTTGTGTCTGGAGGCTCAGTGATGTGCAAGGGAAGAAAAATGCTCTTTTCCCTGCTGGGCGTGGTGGCTCACATGTGTAATCCCAGCACTTTGAGAGGCCAAGACAGGCGGATCATGAGGTCAGGAGTTCGAGACCAGCCTGGCCAACATGGTGAAACCCCATCTCTACTAAAAATAATAACAACAACAGAAAAAATTAGCTGGGCAGGATGGCACACACCTATAATCCTAGCTACTCAGGAGGCTGAGGCAGGAGAATCATTTGAACCCGGGAGGCGGAGGTTGCAGTGAGCTGAGATAGCACCATTGCACCCCAGCCTGGGTAACAGGACAAGACTCCATCTCAAAAAAAAGAAAAATTCTTTTTTCCCTCTGCCCATCTTAGTTCTTCGGTGGAGGCCCTATAAACAACACTGGCCAAAGACAGGTTAACAAGAGGAAAACAGAAGTTTATTAACATGTGCATCTCACATACACATGGGAGCATTCAGCCATGAATAACTCCAAGGAGTTGTTAGAACTTGAGCTTATGTAGCATTTTAACAAAAGAACAATAAATTTGCCGGGTGCAGTGGCTCACACCTGTAATCCCAGCACTTTGGGAGGCTGAGGCAGGTAGATCACCTGAGGTCAGGAGTTCAAGACCAGCCTGGCCAACATGGCAAAACCCCATCTCTACTAAAAATACAAAAATTGGCCAGACATGATGGCGCACACCTGTAATCCCAGCTACTCAGGAGGTGGAGGCATGAGAATCGCCTGAACCTGGGAGGCAGAGGTTGCAATGAGCCAAGATCACTCCACTGCACTTCAGCCTGGGTGACAGAGCAAAACTCTGTCTCACATTTTAAAATTTTTTTAATTTTAAAAGAATAATAATTTTAAAGAAAACAAAGAGAGGCTGGGCGCGGTGGCTCAAGTCTGTAATCCCAGCACTTTGGGAGGCCGAGACGGGCGGATCACGAGGTCAGGAGATCGAGACCATCCTGGCTAACACGGTGAAACCCCGTCTCTACTAAAAATACAAAAAAC
>NW_016804646.1:450029-471256 GCF_001698545.2 Rhinopithecus bieti
AAAAAAAAAAAAAAAAAAAAAGAAAACAAAGAGAAAGGACTGCATTTCTAGGGCAGCAAACTGTGGGAAGCTAAGTCTATGGGAAACTAATAGATGAGGGCTAGCCAGGAACATTTGTTACGGAGACGATTCTGGTGGCTTCTCCAGGCTGTAAGGGTCTAGAGTTTCCCTTCCGTCCTTCCAGGCAGAGAGGGCAGGAGGGACACCTTTACCCATTTATATCCTGCTTTTAGGTAAAGAAGGGGAAGGCAGAGGGCTTTGCTTATATCTGCATCTTTTCCGTTGTTTTCAGCTCAAAATAATCCTTATGGCAAAGCAGCATATTTTGGGGTGGCTGACTCTGCTACCCTTTGAGAGTCTAAAATCATTTGTACCAACTTTAGCCAAAAAACTTTGGCCTTAATCAAAGGAAATTCAGAATTTTCATTACTTGCAATGGGTAAAGTTGAATTCATTAACCAGTGCGCAGGGGCGCTGAGGCAGGGATGGCGGTGATGCCTGAGGTTCACGTGGGCCTCACCGTGATCCAGGCTGCACTTCAAGCTCTTCATTCACTGACTCCCTAACCCTAGATCACACCCACTGTGCAGGCGAGGGGCACAGGAGTTTGAGTATCTTGCCCAAGGTCACACATGAGTAGGTGGCCAGTGTGGTTGGATGCCAACCCTCTGGTTCCAGGCAGTGCTCTCCGTCCCCGCCCTGGCCTCACAGGGAGGTGGCTGTACCGTATCACACGTTTCCCCTGTGCGCTGTCTCTTCCCAGTGTTTCTCCTGAAGCAGGAAATACGGTCTTAGCCAGCTGTGTGCGTAGTCCTGAGCCTTCAGAATGCAGTCATCTCCAAACAGGGGAATATTCTTCCAGGACCACACACTGGGTCTTTTCTGTGTGGTCACCCGATGGTCTTGAGCATTAAGCTCTTCCAGGTTTTCCCAGTACAGTCAAACTCAGGGGAAGCCCTTTGGATGATGTTTTCTGCAGATCTGCTCATATTTAATGAGGGGAGGCAATGGAAGTGAAACCACAATCTTTCATTTCCTTGCCGTCAGCACCTCTGCAAACCAGGCCTGACTGCTGGAGCGTGTCCCTTTAATTCCCTTCTACATCCTCCCACTGGATTTTATTAGGACAATTGAGGCGTTCAGGATCCAAGCTGTACAAAGACATGCCACATGTCCTCACAATGGCCCTCTGTCCCCTCAGAACACATTGCTTTCTGCCCTAAATAGCCGCTTTGCTTTGAGGTGCGCTGGCCCCACCATCATTGCAGCCAGCGCAGTCCTCCATGGGAGGCCTCAGAGCATGATTGCAGAGTGACTGCATGATCACATGGCCCCGGTCCATCTCCCCCACGAGGTGGTGCGCCCAGGACAGCAGGTGCCTGATCTGTGCCGCTCACTGGTGCTGCTCCAACACCTGACAGTGCATGGGGTTGGGCACACAGGGAATAATTACTGAATGAATATCATCTTTAAAATGCTTTTCATTCCCATCACCAGAGCTCACCACATTTCCTTTTATGTGACAGCTCCAGTAAGCTGCAGCCTCATCTTGGAGAGGTGCTCACTTATTTACTCAAATATTCATTCACTGTAAAAGCAGGTGACACGAGGGGCTCAGATGTGACTGACCATCACAGGAGAAGAGGAGAAGGTGGGGGGCCCTCTGGAGAAGACAGCAGCTGTTGACACTGCTGACCTGCTGCCTCCTTGCAGGACCTGCTGGGAAGGCAATTCCCAAAGGCACCCTCCCCTCCGAATGCACCTGCCCTCGCTCTCCTGCTCAGTTCTCGGCCCCCAAGTAGGCACTGTGCCTTCTGTCTTGCAGGTTGTTCATCGAGACCTGAAGCCGAGTAACATCCTGTACAGGGATGAGTCGGGGAGCCCGGAATCCATCCGAGTCTGTGACTTCGGCTTTGCCAAGCAGCTGCGCGCGGGGAACGGGCTGCTCATGACGCCCTGCTACACGGCCAACTTCGTGGCCCCGGAGGTGAGCATTCCCAGCCTGCAGACCCAGGCCTCTCCGTCCGCAAAGAGACGCTCTGCCCCTCCCACTGCAGAGCCGCTGGATAGCGGGGACAGCAGAGGCGGCTTGAGCCGCGCCAGCAGTGGTGTTGGGAAACCGAAATGAGAACCTTCAGTCTCCTGGGCCAGAGGCCAATCTTGCTTAAACACAGTTGTTCTTATTCTCATTTTCCCACTTGAAAAAACTTTTCAACAGTAACAGTTTTATGTAAAATTGTCTTCTGTAGACAATTTGGATGAAATCTCCATATTTATTCCAATTTAGAGAGATGAGACTGTAGTCTCCTTATGCAACCGGGACACAGAGCTGTGATTCACCTGGGATGGGAAATGGATCCCTCACAGCGCAGGGAGCAACTAAGTTTACGGATTTCCTCTGCACCCCAGTTCTCACTCCAGATTGGTTCCCCGGCAGCAGCAAGTCAGCAGCTGTCAGATTGAGAACCGCAGGGCTCCAGGGTGATTTGCCACTGAAAGCTCACGTTGGTCAGTGTCTGTGTCTGCTCCCAGCCCCACTCAGAGCAGCTGTCAAGGCACCTGGTGAACTTCTCTCTTTTCACGTTTCCCAGGAACAAGTTCCATTAGGTTCTGAAGTCAAGGATGTATTTATAAAGCTAAGCCCAATTTCTTGCCTTTGAGAAAAGCCACTGAATCTGAGCCGGTGGTAAAAAGAGGAAGGGAAGGGCGGTGGCTGATGCTGCTGGTGGGGTGGGGGAGGAGGGAACTGGGAAGGAAGGCAGACTTCAGAGTCTGTGTGGATCCCGCGGGTTCTTGATGGAACCGGACCAGAGCTGCTCCGGTGGGAGGGGAGGCAAGTGAGCAGTGAGGCCTGAGGTGCCTGGCATCTCGTGGGGGTCTTGGAGCTATTTGAGAGGTCACCCAGGGCCACTGGTGCATGGTAAAGATGCTTCTGCATGCTGAGACATGAATGGACGTGCAGCCAGGGGCTGGGCTAAGAGGCTGTTTTAGGTTATGCAGGGGTTATCCAGACACGGGAGCAACCTGTGGCCCCTTTAAAAATAACCAAGTTTGGCTGGGTGTGGTGGCTCATGCCTGTAATCCCAACACTTTGGGAGGCTGAGGCAGGTGGATCACCTGAGATCAGGAGTTGGAGACCAGCCTAGCCAACATGGTGAAACCCCGTCTGTACTAAAAATACAAAAATTAGCCAGGTGTGGTGGTGTGTCCCCATAGTCCCAGCTACTCGGGAGGCTGAGGCCGGAGAATCGCTTGAACCCAGGAGGCGGAGATTGCAGTGAGTCAAGATCACGCCACAGCACTCCAGCCTGGTTGAAAGAGCAGGACTCCATCTCAAAAAATAAAAATTAAAAAAAAAAAAAGTAACCAGGTTATAAGTCTCTGTTCTTGCCTTACTTAATCAACATTAATATTGATAATATTACAGGGGAGGAAAACCACGTTTTCCTCATCCCTCATAAATTCTTAGCTGGACCAGACCCCTGTGACAAAAGACAGATTAAAGAGAGAAAAAGAAGTTTACTAACACATCTTCTGATGTTTGCATGGGAGATGCCCAGGGAAGGAGTCATTCTGACAGAGGTGGCTTTGAGTCCAGCCTACATGACATCTTCAACAAAGAAGAGAGAATTTTTAGAGACCTGGCAAGACAAAGGAAGGGGGCTTTGGGTCTCCAGGGACTGCAGCTTGGGGAGGTACAGGGCTGGCTGATGGAGGCTGGTTCCATATGGGACCACGTGGGTCCAAAGCTGTCCCTAGGGAAAGCCTTTGTCCTCTCTGGTGGGGGGTGGGTACCTTTTGTCTTAATCCATGTCCTGATTTTAGACAAATGGAAGACAAAGAGCTCTCCTGCATCTGCTTCTTCTTATGTATCTTCAGCTCAGCGCCCCTCACGCCTGTGCAGCATATTTTGGGGTGGCATATTCTGGTCTCCCACAATATTGATTTTATTGATTACAGAATGCCCTAGGTTGTGAAACTCCTTTGCCATTTACAAAGCACTTTTACCAACTTTATTTTTTTTTTTTTTTTTTGAGACGGAGTCTCGCTCTGTCGCCCAGGCTGGAGTGCAGTGGCCGGATCTCAGCTCACTGCAAGCTCCTCCTCCCGGGTCTACGCCATTCTCCTGCCTCAGCCTCCCGAGTAGCTGGGACTACAGGCGCCCGCCACCTCACCCGGCTAGTTTTTTGTATTTTTTAGTAGAGACGGGGTTTCACCGTGTTAGCCAGGATGGTCTCGATCTTCTGACCTGACCAACTTTTTTTTTTACTTTTACTCTCATCCACCACACGAAGTAGGCAGGGTATAATCTATTAACCATGTTTCGCAGATTCAGAAAGCACAAGCTCCGTGTGTGTAAGTGACTGCTGAAGGCTGCCCAGCTGATGGATTAGGAAGTGAGGCTTGCACCATGAGCGCCACATTCATTCAGCACGTGCTGGCTGGTCCCCTCCATGGTGCAGGCTCGCACACGGTGGCAGCGATACAGAGAGGAAAGGACAGGCTCCTCGCTGTCATCTCTAAGGAAATTGAGCCGAGCTCTCCCGACTCAATATTTAATGCTAAATCCAATCATATGCAGTAATCCATGAGCACTGATGCGGCTTCCTTTGTTGTAACTCAACTGTAACTATCTCAGAGGATTGCCCTCTACTGAAGTATGTAATCCTAGGATGCATACAAGTTTTGCTGCTTTAACAGTTCTTCAGAAAAATTAAACATTATCATGTAGCCCAGAATGGAACTTCTGGGTATATACCCAAAAGAATTGAAGGCAGGGACTCAAACAGACATGTGTCCACCCATGTTCACAGCAGCACTATTCACAACAGCCGAAAGGTGGAAGGTACCCGAGTGTCCCTCAGTGGATGAATAGGTAAGCAAATCGTGGCGTGTACACACAGCGGAACATTGTCCAGCCTGCAGAAGGAAGAAACTTCTGACACGTGGAAGAACCTTAGGGTGTTATACTAAGTGATATTAGCCAGTCACGGAAAGACAAACATTGCATAATTCTACTCATATGAGGTCCCTAGAGGAGTCAGATTCATACAGATGGAAAGTAGAAGGGTAGGTGTTAGGGGCTGGGGGACAGGGAGTTGTTGTTTAATGGGGACAGTTTCATTTTAGGAAGGTGAAAATGCTCTATGGATGGATGGTGGTGATGTTGGCACCACGATGTGAATAAGCTTAATACTACTAAACTGTGCACCTAGGAAGGGCTTTGATGGTCAATTTTATGTTATACGTATTTCACCATAACAGAAAAATCCTTCTGCCTTAAAAATTAAGGCCCTCCTTTTTAGCCTGTCTGTCATGTGTCTGGCAAGAGCACTGGTTCACCATGTGGCTGTCCTGGGAGGAGTCCCACTGCAGCACCTTAGGGTTGGCTTTGCATTAAGAAACAGTGGCCACACCAAAGACACAGTGCTGTCCTCCTCCTAGTCCCCAGCTTGCTGGCATGGGATGCCACCGGAGAAATGTGCTGTCAACCTGAATGTCCTTCGTGAAGGGCATGCCGGTGTCCTGTCGTTCCCTCCTAGGTCCTGAAACGTCAAGGCTACGATGCCGCGTGTGACATCTGGAGTCTGGGAATCCTGTTGTACACCATGCTGGCAGGGTAAGCAGTCGCCTAGCGTGTGACATCTGGAGTCTGGGAATCCTGTTGTACACCATGCTGGCAGGGTAAGCAGTCGCCTAGCGTGTGACATCTGGAGTCTGGGAATCCTGTTGTACACCATGCTGGCAGGGTAAGCAGTCGCCTCAAACAGGTGTCAGGAGGAGACAGGGGACAGCAGCCTCAGTGACTGGTCTGTTAGGGGACCAGGGCCAGCCCCGTCCTAGTGTGCGCATGTGGGCAAACCCAATGCGTATGCAAACACCCCCAGACCTTGAGTGAACACTCGCAGACTTCCTTAGCCCCTCAGGACAACTGGACAAGAGCAAGAAATGTAGCCACCCATTTTCTTTACACTCAGCTCATGAACAAAACATCCAACATTTTGCCAGCATAGTCCCCATTCTCTCTGCTGACCCTGCCACTGTCTTCAATGGTAGCAACAGATGTACCTTCCAGACATCCTCTTAAACCAGAAGCATCCATAGCAGCTTCAGGGTCAGACAGTGTCTGTACCTGGGTTTCGTGGTCATGAGTCATGCGCGGGCCGGTTCATTGTGGTGAGACACGTGGTGTTACAAAAAGTGGCCTGGGCCTGCCATCCAGACAGCTAACTTCCATCTGAGCCCCACTCGCCACTAGCCATGACTCTGGGCTAAACACTTGAACCTGTACCGGCCTCCCTTCCCTCTCCCCTGAGTGAGAAGAGGACACCCTGTGGCTGCTTCTAGGCAGGAAAGTCTAGGATCCTGCAAGATCCACTGGTTCCTATTACGTTTATTAAATACTTGAATGGAGGCAAAAAGAAAAGAACCCTAGACCATCCAATCCTGTTTGCTTTAGCAAAATGGCCTGAGTGCCCCCATGAAAATGAATGAGCTTGGCCTGCTTTTCATGTATTTCATCAATAGGTAGTGTCCACAGCAGAAGAAGAGTAAATCAGGCGCCTGAAGCCGCACCCCGAGGACTGCAGTAGCAAAGGAAGGAACCTCAGTTTCTTACCAATACCGCAGTCAGGTTATTTTGTGACGCTTCTAATACTCACTTTGCCTATATGGAAAACTAGATCACAAACTTTCCCACTAGAGGAAGTGCTGGCAGCACACGTATCCTTCCTTTTCTAGGAGTGTGTGGGTGTGTGTGAAGGTGGGACACCAGGAATACCTCCCACACGTTGGAATACGGTCAGGGCTGCACCAAGCATGTGTGTGTATTCATGCATACACTCTGCATTTGCAATGGAGACTCAAAAAGTTAACTTGTCAAAGAACACAGAGTTGGTAATACATCCACCGTGGGTCTTTCAGACTCCACGTCTCAGGCTGTCTTGCATGATGCTACACCGTCACCAAGGAAACCATGGCACCAGGCAACTCACTAGGCCACCCCATCCCAGCGTACCTGGGTCCAGGGGGGATAGAGCACAGGTCTCACAGGGCTCTCCCACTTGCCCATCAACCTCTAGCCGCCCAATGGCTAAGGAAGGAAAACGGGCATAGTGTTAAGAGGTAAGTTCCGCTTTCCCGTGAATCCTGGCTGCAGAGCAGAGGAGGGGAAAGCAAAGTGCTGTTCTTTTTAACAGCCAAGGGGTGATAGCAACTTGCAAACTTTATTTTAGGTTGTAAAATGGAAGCTCATTACCACAAATTGTCTAATTATACAGATTTACCCCTTTTGCAAATGGGCCAGACGATACCCCTGAGGAGATTTTGGCGCGGATCGGCAGTGGGAAGTACGCCCTTTCTGGGGGAAACTGGGACTCCATATCTGACGCAGCCAAAGTGAGTACATGTCCCAGCGTCGCTTTTAAATATTCAGATTCTGAAACAGCCATATCATTTCTGAGGAAGCTAGTGGATAGGTTTTATGTAAGTAGTATAGGTATTTTATCCTCAGCATCTTTTTTTTTTTTTTTTTTCTTGAAATGGAGTCTCACTCTGTCTCACCCAGGCTGGAGTGCAGTGGCACAACCTCAGCTCACTGCAGCCTCCGCCTCCTGGGTTCAAGTAATTCTCCTGTCTCAGCCTCCCAAGTAGCTGGGACTACAGCTGTGTGCAACCACACCCGGCTAACGTTTTTGTATTTTTAGTAGAGACAGGGTTTCACCATGTTGGTCAGGCTGGTCTAGAACTCCTGACCTCAAGTGATCCACACGCCTCGGCTTCCCAAAGTGCTGGGATTACAGGTGTGAGCCATCACGCCTGGCCTTATCCTTGGCATCTTTTAAGCCTTTCATCTAAAACATTATTTTCAAAACATTTTAGCATGTTCACATTTTCTACTGTCTTGGTATGTTATGCAGCGTTCTCCAAAGAAACAGAATGTGTGTGTGTGTGTGTGTGGGGGGGGTGGTGTGGAGAGAGAGAGAGATTTATTTGCAAGAAATTGGCTCACGTGACTGTGGGGATGGGGAATCTGTGACTGCAGGGCAGCCGGCAGGCTGGAGCCCCAGGGAAGAACGGATGGGGCAGTTGCCCAGCACAGGCCGTCTGCCACAGAACTCCCTCCTCAGGGGAGCACAGTCTTTTTCCTAAGGAGGCCTTCCACTGACTGGGTGAGGCTGACCCACATTGTGGAGGGTAACTGCTTTACTCAAAGTCGACTGACTTAAGTGTTAACCACATCTGAAAAAAACCTTCACAGCAACATCTAGACTGGGTAACATAACCCAGCCACGTTGACGCATAAATTTAACCACCACGCTTTTAGCAATATTGCAGAATGATTGTCCTGCATGTTCATAAACCAACCAAGTAAAGCTCTGGTTCAGAGATGTACTTCTATTCTTGTAAAATACTTGGAATTTGGCCTTGTCTGCAGTCCACACAGTTTATAACCTGCCTTATTTCCTTTGACCATCAGGTGGTTTTTTACTTGGCATCATCAAATTCCTATCTAATCCAATAGTAAATCATGATCCAGCCACTGGTAAGCAGCGCCAACAGCTGTTTCCCATGTTCATGTAAAAGGGCTGGAAGAGAAGGAGTCAGGGGCTCTGATTCCAATTCTGCTGTTGTCATCTCAGTGCAACCTCATGCAGTGAGGGTGGAGGTGACGATTGTGGAGATGATGGTGGAGGTAATGGCGGGAATGATGATGGAGGTGATGGTGTAGGGATGGCAGAAGTGGTGGCAGAGGTGGCAACAGCGATGATGGAGGTGATGGTGAAGGCATGGTGGAGGGGATGATTGTGGAAATGATGGTGGAGATAGTGGCAGGAGTGATGATGGAGGTGATGGTGTAGGGATGGTAGAGGTAATGATGGTGGAGGTGATGATGGTGGAGGTAATGGTGGGAGCAATGATGGATGGCAGAAGTGGTGGCAGAGGTGGCGGCAGTGATGGTGGAGGTGATCATTGTGGAGGTGATGGTGGGAAATGATGGAAGTGATGAAGGGATGGCAAAAGTGGTGGCAGAGGTGGTGGTGATCATGGAGGTGATAGTGGGCGTGGTGGGAGATGATAGTGAGAGGTGATGGTAGTGACTGTGGAGGTAATGGTGGAGGTGATGGGGATGATGGTGAGTGTAATGAGGGTAATGGCAGAGATGATAGTGGAGGTGATGGTGGAGATAATGGAAGGTAATGGCAGAGATGATGGTGGAGGTGATGGGGAAGCATGGCAACTGATGGTGGAGGGTGATGGTAGAGGTGATGGAGGAGGGATGGCAAGGGTGATGGTAGAGGTGACGGAGAAAATATAGTGAGCGTGATGGTGGAGGTGGTGTTGAAGATGATGGCGATGGTGATGGTGGAGGTGGTGAAGATGATGGTGAGGGTGATTGTGAAGATGATGGTGAGGGTGATGGTGAGGGTGACGGAGGAAGGATGGTGAGCATGATGGTGGAGGTGGTGATGAAGATGATGGTGGAGGTGATGGAGGAAGGATGGTGAGGGTGGGGGTGAAGGTGGTGAAGATGATGGTGAGGGTGATTGTTCAGATGATGGTGAGGGTGATGGAGGAAGGATGGTGAGCATGATGGTGGAAATGGTGGTGAAGATGATGGTGAGGCTGATGGTGGGAGTGATGGAGGAAGGATGGTGAGGATGATGGTGGAGATGGTGAAGATGATGGTGAAGGTGATTGTGGTGAGGGTAATGATGAGGGCAATGGTGAAGGTAATGGTGGGGGTAATGGAGGAAGGATGGTGAGGATGATGGTGGAGATGATGGTGAAGATGATGGTGAGGATGGTGGTGGGGGTGATGGAGGAAGGATGGTGATGTGGTGATGATGGTGATGGTGAAGATGAGGTTGAGGGAGGAAGGATGGTGATGTGGTGATGATGGTGGAGGTGATGGTGAAGATGAGGGTGAGGGTGGTGGTGGGGGTGAGGGAGGAAGGATGGTGATGTGGTGATGATGGTGGAGGTGATGGTGAAGATGATGGTGTGGGTGGTGGTGGGGGTGAAGGAGGAAGGATGGTGATGTGATGATGGTGGAAGTAACGGTGAAGATGAGGGTGAGGGTGGTGGTGGGGGTGATGGAGGAAGGATGGTGAAGGTGATTGTGCAGATGTTGGTGAGGATGATGGTGGGGGTGATGGTGAGGGTGGTGGTGGGGGTGATGGAGGAAGGATGGTGAGGATGATGATGGGGGTGGTGGTGAAGATGAGGGTGAGGGTGGTGGTGGGAGTGAGGGAGGAAGGATGGTGAGGATGATGGTGGAGGTGATGGTGAAGATGAGGGTAAGGGAGGAAGGATGGTGAGGGTGATTGTGGAAATGATGGCAGAGGTGATGGCAGCTGGCATTTAGTGAGAATATCCCAGATGTCAGACCCTGACAGCCCAAGTGCTCCTGTCCACACCCTCACTTTGTCTTAAATGAGTGTAGGACTTGTCTTAGTTCTGGTTCCCAAAATAGAGCCTCAGACTAGGTCGTGGGTGCTGGTGATTTGTCTGGAAGGCCATCTTGGAAGCTGGTGTGGGAGCAGGGAGAAGGTGTTGGGATAGGAGCAGAGTCAAGGACAAAGGCACATTGTCAAGATCACTACTGCAGGCAGAGGTCTCTGCCACCTCACAGGGCCTCGCCAACCCTTCCTGCCCCTCACCACCAGTCCCTGCCATCAGCACGTCCCACCCCTGTCTTTTCCCCATGCCTCTTCCTTTCTCTTAGCACACAACAGAACCTCCAGTCCTCCAAACACCAACAAGGCTACAGATTAGTATGTCTTTCTCCACGTCCTACAGGTATAGAGTAAAAATACTGCTTCTCTCAGTGTCTTGACTATAAGATCATGAAAGAGTTAATAAAGCACTCTGCTTCTGTTTTTACACCCGAAAATAACAACACTTACACTTCTAGGAGATATTTGTTTCAAGAAATTACCAAGGTTAATGTTACCAAATATCAAACAGCGTTACATTTTTCTGTATAAAAAAGATATTGTTGTTGTGCATAGTATTTCTTAGTTGTTTCATGACTAAAAATTCTAATGAGTAATTCCACTTCACATTCTATATGCATTCTTTTTTTTTTCCTTTTTTCTTTTTTTTTTTTTTTTTTTTTTTTTTTTTTTCGAGATGGACTCTTGCCATGTAGCCCACGCTGGAGTGCAATGGTACAATCTCGGGTCACTCCAACCTCTGCCTCTCGGACTCAAGTGATTCTCCTGCCTCAGCCCCCCAAGTAGCTGGGATTATAGGCACATGCCACCACACTCAGCTCATTTTTGTATTTTTAGTAGAGACGGGTTTCACCATGTTGGCCAGGCTGGTCTCAAACTCCTGACCTCAAGTGATCCACCCACCTCGGCCTCTGAAAGTGCTGGAATTATAGGCGTGAGCCACCGCGCCCAACCGCATTCTAATTCATTTTATTACCTCTTCAAACGTGGTGGGAACAATAAGGAAGGAGAGTAGGCTAGTGGATAGAAGATGGATTCTCATCTTGGATCTTCCTCCGGCAGTGATGTCTTCATCTGCAAATTAGGAAAAGTAATATTTGCCCCATTTACCTCAAGGATGATTGTGGTGATTACAGCAGAAGCATCAGGTGTGTCTGCAAATGTAATTCACACTGTAACCAAGTACTCTGCAAATGTAATTCACTGTAATAGAATGTGCACTGTATTGTGTGTGTATGTGTACACACATGTGGAGTCTCGTTTTAGAGGTTTTTACTGCTATGACTTTACAATGAAATACAAAAAGACCTTTATTGCACATGAACCCATTGGACATATCTGATGGCTCCAGATTGTAGATGTTACAGTTTGTGATTATTTGTAGTAAATATCTGTGGGTAGTCCTGATAAAAAATGTAAGTATGTGCGTCATGATGAGTTGATTTCCACCTGTGGAATATTTATTATTTCAGCTTCTCCCTTTGGAAAGATATCATTGTTACAAGAAACAGTGTTTCATCGATTTACATGCATCATCTAACATTTCCCCGTTTAACTTCCTTTTAGACATGAAAAATTTAATAAAAGATAAAACTTCAGTGAACTTCTAAGTTTGCTGATACTTAAAGCTAAAAACCATTGACATACTTCTAAACCTGAAAGTGAACACTTGACCCCAAAATGCAAAGACCCACACTCGCATAGCATAGTGGTTGGGTGTTACTGTAGAGGGAGAGAAGAAGTTCTGCTGCGGAGGCTCTCTGACCCATCACAGATGATCCAACCATCCCCTGCACTCTCGTGCCCTTCCCTGGCAGGACGTCGTGTCCAAGATGCTCCACGTGGACCCTCATCAGCGCCTGACGGCGATGCAAGTGCTCAAACACCCGTGGGTGGTCAACAGAGAGTACCTGTCCCAAAACCAGCTCAGCCGACAGGACGTGCACCTGGTGAAGGTACCAGCAGGCGACAGTGAGGACACAGTGGTGGGAATGGGAAACCCAGAAAAGAGCCTGACACCTTGCAATTACTCTGAAGAAACCACGGAGTGCAGAGAAAGAGCCCATAGCAGCCCCAAACTGCACCGCCGGCCCACTCACCTTCACACACTTCACCAGACACGCGCAGCCACACACAAGGCTCCTCTCTGATTAGGTGGCAGCCTCTGCGGACATGGTGGCCACTGGTGTGGCTGTTCCACTCAAGTTCAAAGCCTCCATTCTAGGCCACACATGCAAAAAAGTCCCCACTTCATAAGTGACTTACATTCAGGCAGCAGTTGCCTCTCAGGCACCCCATCCTCTGGGTGGGACTCCTCTTCTGAGAAGTATAGACCGTCCCACCCCAGCGGGACTAGGCATGACCCAGTTAGGAGCAGTCCCCTCCAGATCCATTCTGAGAACTGGGATTCACTCCAGGATATGCCTGTTCCTCCAGATGAGTCCAGACTCCTCAGCGGTGGCCAAAGTCCAGGTTGACAGGCCCTGGCATTTGCTGTGCGTGTGTCCTAGGACCCAGCAAGCCCCAAAACAGACCTGGCCTCACTGTCAGAATGCAGGGGATCACGCAACCTCAGCTTGGGGACTCCACAAGAGTCTAAAACATTTTCCCCCAAGGCACAAGCACAGTGCGAGGGGGGCACGGGGCAGGGGGCAGGTGCAGGAATGAGAAGCGCCCTGTCTCCTGGGGCCCACCGGCGCTGGCCCCCTGTGCGGGCTCACAGTACCCCATGCTCCAGGGACCCCGGGGAAGCTCTGGTTTCTCCCACATTGCCTGGGGGCAGCTGAGGCCCATGGAGGCCCCGGGCTCCGGCTCCACCCCTGGAGTGAGGCACCACGGCTCTCACCCTTGTCCTCTGTTTTGCAGGGCGCGATGGCCGCCACCTACTTTGCTCTAAACAGAACACCTCAGGCCCCGCGGCTGGAGCCCGTGCTGTCCTCCAACCTGGCTCAGCGCAGAGGCATGAAGAGACTCACGTCCACGCGGTTGTAGCAGGTGGGACCCTGGCCCCAGCGTCCACCGCCAGCGTCTTCGTGGGCTCGCAGACCCCGGCCTCGGAGCCCGTCTGGCACCCAGAGTGACCACAAGTCCAGCAGGGAGGCGGCGCCCGCCCTCGCCGTGTCGGTGTTTTCTTTTTCAACCCCAGAGAGGGTCCTGACCCAGGGGCTTCTCCAAGCCTCACTGCGCCAGCCTCGCCGCCCGCTCTCTTTTCTCCCAAGCAAAACCAAATGCGCCCCTTCACCTCACGTGCCCGTGCGAGGCCAGGGGCTTCTTTCAGAACCTGCGGGTCTTCTCATATCACGGCTTCTATTTCTGCCGAGAGATCTGTTTTCCAATTATGAAGCCGGTCGGTTTAGTCAGACTCCCGATGCCGACGTCCCGGGTACCTGGTGGGAAAGTGGCAGTGCGAGGGCGCAGCTGTCGGTGGTTGCAGGGCCCTGGAGGGCTGGGGTGACCTGGTATCCTGGGGCTCCCCGCGGGCTGGATGAGGGGGTTGGCACTGTGGCGTCCAGGGGGAGACGCCTGGTTCTGCCCAAAATAATCCAAAGAGCCGTTTCCTCCTCGCCCTTCAGTTTTTGCCTGAGGTGCTGGGTAGCCCATCCTATCCTCTGTCCCAAATTCAAAGGAGAAGCAAGAGCCCGGGCGACAGCAAGGCGGACTGGATCTTTGCCTTGAGAGCTCCATGTCACCACGGATGGAAGGGGGCGCCTCCCGGAGGAGCCTGTGTCCACCTCGAGTCTCGGCTTTCCCCGGGGGGCCAAGCGCACTGGGCTGCCCTTGGTCCCCAGCTCCGGTGGTCACACAGCTACCTGGAGGCTTTGCAGGGAGCCATGGGTTCTCACACCTTCTCAGCCCTGTGTCAGCTTCCTGTGTGCTCACCCAAAGCTGCGGTTCTGCTGTGTTCACTTCGATTTTTCTGGTCTACGGAGAAACTATGAATTTGAGAAATGGAGCTCTGTGGCTTCCCACCCAGTTCTTCTCAGTCCAACTGGAGGCTGGAGGGAGATGCAGGCCCCACCCAGCAGACTGAGGGCCAGGGGCACAGGTCGGAGGGCAGCGGAGATCAGCGTGGGCAGGAGCGATGCACTTTGTAGATGCTGTGGCTTTGTGTTGCGTTTTGTGTCTCTGTTGCACAGATCTGTTTTCACACAGATCCATATTCCCTGGGGTGTGCACACAGGGTGGGTGTGGGGCATTTAGGCCATGCTGTGCTCTCCTTCATTGAGCAAAATCGAGTGAGAGGTTCCGGGCAGGAGGCTCGACGCCCAGTCCAGCCCACAGAGGGAACACACGGGTCCTTCATTCTCCCGTAAGGGTGTTGAAGATGCTCCCCGGCGGCCCCCAAGTCAGGGGACCCAGCAAGTGGACTGGGTGGGAGGGGGTGCCGCTCACCCCCTCACCCTGCATTACTGAAGAGCCCCGCCTCTGCAGCAAGCGGAGCTTCAGGAGGCGTCCGTTGGCCACAGCCAGGTTTTCCCTAAGAAGATGTTACTGTGTTGGGTTTTGTTCCCCCTCCATCTCGATTCTAGTACCCAACTCAAAACAAAACAAAACAAACACAAAAAAATGTGCTGCGTTCTGAAAAATAACTCCTTAGCTTGGTCTGATTGCTTTCAGACCTTAAAATACAAACTTGTTTCAGAAGCTTTAATCCATGAAGATTTTTTTTTTTTTCTTAGAGAACCACAAAACATAAAAGGAGCAAGTCGGACTGAGTACCTGTTTCCATAGTGCCCACAGGGCATCCCTCACATTTTCTCCATAGAAGATGCTGTTTCCCAAGGCTGGAATTACTTCCACCATGATGAATTTGCTTTTTAGGTCTTAATTATTTCATTTCTTTTTAGAAACTTAGGAAAAAGTGGATAATCCTTAGGTCACAGAATTTGTCCTCCCAGAAATGAACAAAAGTCATCACCTCTTCTGCTTGCTACGCAGGCACAAGCTCGTGCTCTTTTTCAGTCATCCCAGTTTGTACAGACTTAGCTTCTGAACTCTAAGAATGCCAAAGGGACCGACGAGACTCCCCATCACAGCGAACTCTGTCCTTACATATATTTGATGTACATCAGCAGAGGAGAACACTGGCTTGGCCCTGCTCCGCCGAGGGTCTGTGAAATACCTCTACTTTCCCTCCCATATCCAGAACAAAGTGACACTGGAAATCCTTCCACAAAAGTCAGCCTAAAGAAGCTATGGTATCATAGGTTAAACTAAGCTTTCAAAACCCTTAGTGAAATAGCAAGTGACTGCTTTCAAGCAGCAGTCGACATGTAAATGAAGGTGTTCTTAGAATTCACATTTTGCCACTCAGCGCACCTCCACGCCAAATGAAATGCTCCATATGATTTGTACAAATGACATAGACCTCCCCAAAAGTTAATTGGCTTTCTTTGCTCACACAGATCATCTCATAACCACCACCCCCCGCCCCCGGGTCATGAAAATCACAGAACTTAATACGCACACTGAACCCTAGATCTCAGGCTTCCTGACCTACTGCGAGTGGCCCCTTGCTGGCCACCCTATAGGGTCCTCCTTCCCTAGCAGCCCCCTGTGTGGGAGAAATACCTGATTCTCCCAATCTGCAGTGGGAGAGCTTTGCTGAATTCCACCCCAAAGTCAAACATGGGCAAGAGGTGAGGATTTTACTTTTACCCTCAAGTCCGATTTGTCTGTGATTTTAAACTAACTGTGTATGTATTGATGTTTGGAAGATTGTTTGAATTTTAAAGTGGTAATAGTACTTAATGTTAGCCAGTATTGTTCATTAAATGGCGTTATCCTAAAGCTGCACTTGGGATTTTTACCTAACGCTTTACTGATTCTCTCAAGCACATGGCAAAGTTTGATTTGCACTCCGTTCATTTCTGACACAGTTTTGCTGCCTCCTACCTTTCTAAGCGTCATGCAAATTCGAGAACGGAGAAGGATGCTGCCGGTCCCTGAGCAGTGCGGAGAGGGCGGCAGGTGGACTCCAGCGCAGCTTGCGGGGCTGAGGACGGAGGCTGCAGCGTCTGTGTCGCTCTACTGAGCACGCTTCTCTGCCTCGCTCCTGACTCAGCACTTTGTTCACTGGCTCAGCAGTTATGTTTACACATCATTTTTATGTTCCTGCTTTGTAATTCATGTTTGAGATGGGTGGCCACTGTACAGATATTTATTACGCTTTCCAGACTTTCTGAATAGATTTTTTTGAATAAACATGGTTTTATGAAGTGTAATCTTTTTCTAGCCTAACAATAACCTTTGGACTTTCTGTGTTGTTACCAATAACAGTCTGGATAGCTCCCCACTCCTCTGGCCCCTCCCGCTGGCTTCAGGCCATGACCACCTCTGCCACTACCATGTGACCCCTCATGGGGAGGTGAAGCAGCATCGTGACCACTCCACCTCAGAGCCCTGTGCGTGAGTGTGTGCAGGTGGGTGAGCTCATGCATATGCGTGCATGTACACATGTGTATGTGCACATGTGTGCGTGTGTAGGTGGGTGAGCTCATGCATATGTATGTGCACGTGTGTGTACTTATGTCTGTATGTGTGCACACGTGTGTAGGTGGGTGAGCTCATGCATATGTATGTACACGTGTGTGCTTGTGTGTGCACATGTGTGTGTATAGGTGGGTGAGTTCATGAGTGTGTACACATGTATGCTTATGTGTGTGCACACGTGTGTGTGGGTGGGTGAGTTCATGCATATGCATGTGTGTACACGTGTGCACTTATGTGTATATGTGGAAGTATGAGTTCATGCATGTGTGTACATGCATAAATGAGTGTGCATGAGAGCACATGTGAACATATGGATGTATGTGTGTGTGTGCATTAGGGCCTGTGTGTCTGTATGTGTGCATGCACTCCTGAGAGGAGCCCAGCTGTGTTATGGGTCTGGGGCTGGCAGGAGGCAGTGGACGGTCATCTTGCGCAGCAAAGCAGGTGCCCAGCACACGGCCCTGGGAACAGCCCTCACTGTGTCTCCTGTGCTTTGCCACCCGGTCTCAGCATGCCCATCCCTTAATACAGACATAAAGGCAGTCTGCACTGTTGGTCCTTGGCTCTCCAACCTAATTTATTCTTCCTATTTGGTAAATTCCTTCCTAACCAGCATGTGTCAGCAAGCAGCACCCACACACACACACACACAACACCGTGCGGACACATGCACACGCACACACCTTTGCTCCTGTGGTAGAATGCCCCATTTTCTGAGCTACTCTCCCAGCGGGGTGAAGGGGGCCTTGCTGAAATCTGAGACTCTCTGTGTAGGCAGGAGCCCTGGATCCCACTGAGGAAACTGCAGGACAAACAATAGATGTAGAAGAAATCCTGCCTCCTGCTCTACCCAGGAGGAAACTGCAGGACAAACAATAGATGTAGAAGAAATCCTGCCTCCTGCTCTACCCAGGAAGTGCCCACAAAATGCCTACTGACGGAGGCATAATTTGAAAAAAAAAAATACCTTTTACATCCTTTGTGTATCATTTTCTATTTCTGCCCTAGCAAATCCCACCAGCCTGTGGCATAAAACAGCAGCATCTACTATTATCTTACAGCTCTGTAGGTCACAAGTCCAAGACAGGGCTCTCTGAATGAAAACCGGTATGTGGGCAGCACTGCCTCCTTCCAGAGGCTCTCAGGGAGAATCCGATTCTTTTCCAGCTTCCAGAGGCCATCTGTGCTCGGCAGCTCGTGGTCCCTCCTGCCTCCTCCAAATTCAGCAGTGGCAGGTGGAGTTTCTTCTCACACCCTCTCCTCTGCCCGGCCCTCCTGCCTCCCTCTTCCAGGTCTAAGCCCTGTGAGCACACTGGCCCACCAGGATATTTGGGAAACTCTCCCTATTTTAAGGTGGTCTGATTCGCACCCTGAATTCCACCGGCAACCTCAGTTCCCTTTGTCACAGCTTCCAGGGATTAGGACGTGGACTTTGGTGGGGAGATGGATTATCCCGCCTGCCACATACATGTAGTTGAGCGTAGCTCTGCATACACTTGTCCACCCGCACATGTTTTTTTGGTTGGGGAAGACAAGGTGTCCAGACTGAAGTAAGTCCCTGAGGCTTGGCCCTACTTGCAGGCTCATGGATGCTGGATGAAGACACAAGACTTCTAGATCAGAGACCCTACAGCAAACAGCATGGGCCCCGCACACATCAGTCCCCATGGGCACTAAGCCTTATGGGGTGGTGGAGAGTGGCCCAGGTGGATGTGCTGCACATGTTGAATTTGCATCACAGATGAGGACCCTGACTTAGGAAACCCCAATTGTTTATGGAGGGATGCAGGAAAACCCACCCCCATGGTGCTGGAAGGGGACACTCGATTACAGTGGACAGGAAGATGCCTGCCCTTGGCCCCAGAGAGACGCTGCCTCTGCCTCCCGGGACTGTTTACTACACAAATGTCCTTGGACAGACAGTTCAGAGCCAAAGCAGCTAGAGACTGCGGAAAGGCAAGAGACCGGTGGAGATTTGCCTCCCAGTGGCTCAGTGTGGTAACGCTGGACCCCAGATGCTGGACTGAATGTTGTCTAAGAATCCACTGACAGGCCTGGAGAGGAGGGTTAGACTCACACGTGGGCTGTCACCTTTATCTGTGGAGAAACTCAGCTTAATGCTCAGTCTCAGATGCATCTGAGGACATAAAGATATTTTTATAGAACTTGAAAGAATCCTCCATACATCTATCATATGTATAATGATAGGTCTAGATCTGTCATCCTTACATGGAGGGAGGCCCATATATGTACCTATATGTACCTATGATAGGTATAGATATAAATTATAAATATATAGTATATAGATATAATACATAGATATATATATTTATTGTTGTTCTCAAAATTCAGCTAATTACTTGTCCTGATTAATGCCAATCTAGGACATTAGCAGTATTTGCAAAAGCAAGTGGGGAGCCAGGGAGCTTTGACTCCCACTTTCCAATGCAGCCCCGGGGGCATTGAGGGAAAGTTACTCCTTCCCCCAAATTTAGGGCTCAACAAATTCTTGACATTGTATCTGGCCCATGACCTTTTAGGTACGATAACTTTCTCATTTGTACAGGTAGATCTGAATGCAACCCATAGCCCTGGAGATGTGGAGCTGGCTCTGCCGCCCTGTGTGGCATGGGTCCTGGAGCTGGCTCTGCCGCCCTGTGTGGCACGTGTGCTGGAACTGGCTCTGTCCTGTAGTTCTGCCTGCTTAGGCCTAATAGGGATGAAGGTGCCTCTCTCCAAGTGAGGACGACAAGTTACACACCTGCCACGTGAAACTGTCATCTGGGGACAGCTTCCCCCGGCCGAGCACACCAAGTGCTCTCTTCAATTTGCATCAGCCTCTTTGGTTGTGGACTTCAGCATTGCCCAGGGCTCTCTGTAGCCGGCGCAGCCACAATGTGGGTACAAGAGGCCGTCACCGCTGGAACCTGAGCACCTGCTTGCAAATAAAGGGTGCTCAGAAAACACGCTGCCTTGCAGAAAACACCAGGATATTCTGGCACACATTTGTCTGTGGAGTCAGCCTGTGACTCCAGGTGACGGGGCCATTCTCAGATGGTTAAACGTCAATGTGGACAGTCTGGACACCCAGGATCAGTCTGATGGGGTTTCCTAGACTCTTCAAGGATGGTCAAGCATCCCTAGAGATGGAGAGTGGGACGCCAAGGGCCTCCTGGGGGGCAACCATGTGTCCCTGTGCCCAGACCTGCCCAAGGCCCTTAAATCCCCTCTTCCTCCAGGCCCCCTTCTGTCTTCCAGATCATGTGCCAACATCCTCCCCAGTGCAGGAGTAGTCAGAGAAGAGAGCCTAGAAAACCCCTGCCTCTCTCCCCATCACAATCTTAGCTTGACCTTCCTGCGGTGTCCAGCGATCTCTTCAATCAACCCCGTGCTTTCTACCTCATTACTTTTCTACCTTATTACCTTTCTACCTCATTACCTACAAGTGTGATGAGAAGAGTCCAACCTTGAAAACAGTAGGCTCTGAGAGTGCCAAGCTGGAACACTACACACTCTGCCTCCACCCTGTCACTCACCACCACCAGCCCCAGGTCTCACCTGTGTCTGTCCACTGAGCTCCTCCCCTTCACCACTCTGCAGGGAGGGCCAGACACACTGAGCACTCCCAGACCAGGCCCAGGGGCCCTCCTGAGCCTGACAACCTCCTTGTTGTGTCAATTATAGGAGGTTTATGGAGCCCACACTTGCCACTGTCATTACAAGTTTATCACCAGCAAGGACCATCAGAGGGTAGCTGGCTCAGGGCACATCAGTTTGGAGTGATCTGCTTCTCAGCTCTCTCGGGAAGCCAGCTCAGGGAGCGAGGGTGGGAGGGAGGAAGGCTGGATCTTCAAAATAAGGGGCCAGGGCAGGGCAAAGCACCATTTATGGGCACTGCCACTGCCAAGACGCTGGGGTTGCAGATTTCAGGTTTCAGCTGCGCCACGAAGGGACAGTGTGTGAGCCTGGTTCACTGACCCTGCTGCCTTTACCTCTGCTACTCCCAGGGCCCAAAAGCACCTGTGTCAAAGACAAGCCAGGGGTCCCTGGTGATCCTTGCCGGGCCTTTAAGGTGAGGAGCTGGGGGTGCAGAGAAGAAAGAGTGTAAAAGACTAAAAGGGTGGCAAGTGTACCCCCAGCACATGTTTGTACAACAGATTATTTATGGAGAATCTCTGCTTCTGAGTTTAGCCATAGAATGATCTGGAGTTAATTCTCTCTCTCTCTCTCTCTCTCTCTCTCTATATATATATATATATATATTTATATTTATAT
>NW_016804646.1:471742-560462 GCF_001698545.2 Rhinopithecus bieti
TTACATGTATTTATTTATATATATTTTATATATATTTTTTTTTTCTTTTTGAGATGGAGCTTTGCTCTATCCCCCAGGCTGGAGTGCAATGGCATGATCTCGGCTCACTGCAACTTCTGCCTCTCAGGTTCAAGTGATTCTCCTGCCTCAGCCTACTGAGTAGCTGGGATTACAGGTGCCCGCCACCATGTCAGGCTGATTTTTGTGTTTAATAGAGATGGGGTTTCACCATGTTGTCAAGGCTGGTCTCGAACTCCTGACCTCAGGTGATCCACCCGCCCTGGCCTCCCAAAGTGCTGGGATTACAGGCATGAACCACCGTGCCCGGCCTAATTCTAGATTTATCTGGACTCTTAGGTCATGTTTCATTATACTTTTTTCACTTAATTTTATGAACATGAAGCTTCATAAAATAATGCAAAAATTAATGCAAGTCAGACATTAATTTATACAATATCATCAAGAGCCTGACAATCTCACACATTCTGCATTTGGCACCCATCTGACATTGAGTTTTCTTCAGGTTCCTCTTTCAGCATAACAGTAAATTAAATTATCTACTTTGTGCCAATTATTCACAGAGCTGGAAACTAGACACGTACCTGAAACTCTAATTCATTTTATAAGTATTGGAATTAACTCCAGATCTGCACTTGACTTCACCATTGGCTCAGTTTCTTTGTCCAGTCTCTCCTAAAAACAGAATGCCCCCCAGTATCCATAGTAAGAAGCGCAGTGACTGAGTTAACTACTCATGCCCTTGTGGACTATCTACTAATTCACAGTAGGTGCAGCCCTAGTCACAGAAAGAACCATTTTAGCAAGGCCCCTTCATGATTCTGATAGGATCGTCCAAACACAGCACCTGCCCGGTGAAATGCCACCTGCTATGGACTGAATGTTTGTACCCACTGCCAGATGTGTACGTTGAAATCCTCACCCCCAAAGTGATGGTGTTAGAAGGTGGGACCTTTGGGGAGTCACGCCCTACAAATCATAAATTCTCATCAGATGCATTTTATTTAACCCTGTATGTTGTGACTTACTTTCCAATCTGACTCTGGCATAACATTATGAGACAAGGAAGAAAATCAAAATATTTTACCCCAAAACATGTTTCTTTGCCGTATTTTGAAATGACCCTGCAAAGCTGTTCTTTGTGAGGGAAAATTTCAATCTATAAAGAATCTCTATTAACATAGCTAGATCTTTTTCTCCCAAGCCATCCCAATCCTAAGGAGATTAACTAAAATCTGAGTAGGAAACATTTGTCATCTATTGTCTCTAAGGGCAGCCACTCTAAGACTTCAGAAGAACTTTGGTCTCCACAATCTTTATCTTAACCAGAATATTCCCTTTCTATCAATCCCAGGTCTTTAGACAAACTTAAGCAATTGTCAACCAGAAAATGTTTAAATTCACCTGTAGCCTGGAAGCCCCACTTTGAATTGTTCTGCCTTTCTGGACCTAACCAATGTGTTTCGTAAATGTATTTGATTGACGTCTCATGCCCCTCTGAAATGTATAGAACCAAGCTACGCCCGACCACCTTGGCACACGTTCTCAGGACCTCCTGAGGGCTGTGTCACGGGCCATGGTCACTCATATTTGGCTCAGAATAAATCTCTTCCAATATTTTACAGAGTTCGACTCTTTCGCTGACAGCTGGTTCACTGTTACAGGCTGCTGTGTCATGTGAAACTTGCGCTAAATAAATCTGTAGACCGTTTCCCTGTTAACCTGTTCACTATTACAGGACCCTGAGCCGTGAACCTGTCAGTGGTGGGGAAAGATGTGTCCTTCCCTTCCCTGCAGTCACTGTGACCATTCGCTGCTGAATTCTAATTACTGTCACCTCTGGCCCCTGTTCCAGAAACTTGGGTTATAGGAATTTTGAAATTTATACCTCAAGGCCTTGTTGAAAAGAAACACTTCCAAGTCCAATCAGGGACTGTAGGACCAGGGTGAGAGCAAGATGTGTATGGGGTTAGTTCACCACACCCCATCTCCTTCCTCCACATCAGACCTAAGGGCTTCTGGACCTTCGGCACCAGAAATGAAGACCCAGAGAAACGGGACCTGTGCGGATTCCTGTCAGCCAACACAGACACCGCTAGAGAACCCCAGATTCCCAGGCCACTTGGGGACGGAACTTCGGGGGCGTGGACCTGCATAAATCAACTCAGGCTGATTGACAGTTAGGTCTGATCTTGCTTGAGCCCCCTTAAAACCAGACCCCATTAACAAGCCTGCAAGTCTTCTGAACCATCATGCTTCTCTTTGATTCTCTGATTCTGTACTTTGTACCCCAGGCTGTGCTGAAGTCAGGCCATGTCCTAGAGCCATTCCGAGTGAGGGCTGGGCAGAGCCCTATACGCCATGGGGAACTTCCAAGGGCTTTGGGGTTCAGTAGCCAGCGAGCTGCCAGATCAATACCACTGCTCCGTTGTTGGGATCCAAGTCCCCACAGGCCAGCGCCCCACCTTTCACAGAGCAGACTTGGCCACGCTGAGTGCCACTGACATTACAATTCAAAAATCTACAAAATCAGTCTCCAAGTTACATATCAGGTGACTACGACCCTGTTATTACAAATGTGAAACGTGCTTTCTGCAGTCACACCAAGGCTGTTTCAGACCACACTTTGAGGTGAGAATTTGTACATTCAAACTTTCAGTTACTTAATGTCTTCAGATACAACCACTCATTCCAACAGGGCCCATGTCCGTCATCTCCCTTGACCTGCTCTGTTGAGGCAGTTCCCTGTCACCAGAGCTCTGCCCTCGGTGCTAGATGCCTCCAGGGAACATGGGCAAGAGTCTGACCCATTGGCCGGGGTGCCCTATGGCCTGCCAGCTCCCTTTCCATCATATCAACAGGCGTGTCACTGCTTTTCAATCCAACTCCACACCCAGTAATCTGTCCTCAATTCTCCACATTTCCCTGAAGATGTGTTGCTTACTCATATCAATTTCTTTTTTTTTTGAGACAGAGTCTTGCTCTGTCGTCCGGGCTGGAGCGCAGTGGTGCGATCTCGGCTCACTGCAAGCTCCGCCTCCCGGGTTCACGCCATTCTCCTGCCTCAGCCTCCCCAGTAGCTGGGACTACAGGTGCCCGCCAGGCGTGAGCCACCAAGCCCGGCCACTCATATCAATTTCTATATTAGTTACGGTTCCTTGGGTACAAGCAATAGAAAGTAACTATCCTAATCAAACAAATGGAATGTATTACAAAGTAAAGTAGTTAAGATTAAGTTTCAGGGGTGAAGAAAGATTGATTAATAGGCACAAACATGCAATTAGATAGAAGGAATAAATTCTAATGTTCAATAGCAGAATACGGTGACTGTAGTTATCAACAGTGTATTGTATGTTTCAAAAATAGCTAGACGACTTGAGACGTTCCCAATGTATAGAAATAATAAATACTGCAGGTGATGGATACCCTGAATCCTCTGACTTGATCAGAACACATTCTGTGCATGCAACAAAATACCACACATACCCCGTAAGTATGTAAGAATATGTATCAATAAAAACATGGAAACAACCCAGATATCCATCAGTGGATTCATGAAGAAACAAAAACGTGCTATCCATGCAATGGAATATTATTCAGCCACAAAAATAAACAGAGTGCTGATAAATGCTCCAACATAGGTGAGCCTTGAAACACTCTACACAGTGAAGGAAACCAGACGCAAAGGCCACATGTGGTGTGATTTGTTTACATGAAATGTCCAGGACTGGGCTGGCATTTATGAGTTCCCTGTTCAGCGTCCGCTACGCATATGGCCATTCAAAATTCTGCATGGGGCCTTGGGTGGGTGGGGTGGCCTTGTTGAATATGGCCTGTTAACCATATAAATTCATCTTTTTTTTTTTTTTTTAATTGAGACAGAGTCTCGTTCTGTCACCCACCCTGGAGTGCAGTGGTGCAATCTCAGCTCACTGCAACCTCCTCCTCCCGGGTTCAAGTGATTCTCCTGCCTCAGCCTCCCGAGTAGCTGGGATTACAGGTGCCCACCACCATGCCTGGCTAATTCTTGTATTGTTTAGTAGAGACGGGGTTTTCACCATATTGGCCAGGCTGGTCTTGAACTCCTGACCTCAAGTGATCCGCCCTCCTTGGCCTCCTAAAGTGCTGGGATTAAATTCATCTCTTTTCCTTCTGGAAACTTCACTACATTGCAGGCGAGTTAAGTTCTGTGTGTTTGCGATTGTTACAAGATGCCAGCAGAGGGCAGTGCTTGTATAGCTAGACCTGCAGGCCATGGAAAAGGTGCTCAGCCCTGCAACTCTGGGAGCCCTCAGCACTGCGCTGGACAGAGCCCACATGGGTCACTGGTCAGACAGGGTCCTGCCACTGGCTCCTCATACAGCCCAGGGCAAACGATTGCCAACCTGAAGTTCACAACAGGACCAGGAGTCCGTGAGCTCCATCAGTATCAAGAAAAGCTGATGAAGGCTGGGCGCTGTAGCTCACATCTGTAATCCCAGCACTCTGGGAGGCCAATGCAGGCAGGTCACTTGAGGTCAGGAGTTCGAGACCAGCCTGGCCAACATGATGAAACCCTATGTCTAATAAAAATACAAAAAAAAAAAAAAAAAAAAAGTCGGGCGTGGGGGGGGGACCTGTAATCCCAGCTACTCGGGAGACTGAGGCAGGAGAATCACTTGAACCCAGGAGGCAAAGGTTACAGTGAGCTGAGATCACGCCACCGCTCTCCAGCCTGGGTGATAGGGCCAGAATCCGTCTCCAAAAGAAAGAAGAAAGAAGAAAAGAAAGAAAGAAAGAAAGAAAGAAAGAAAGAAAGAAAGAAAGAAAGAAAAGTTGATGAGAATCGTAAGTTCACACACCGTAAACCTGCAGAGGTGAAAAGTCATGTTTATTTGCGCTTTGTCTGGTTTTATATTAACCCAGTATACTAACACTGGATGTCTCACATGTAGGAGAAATTTAAATGTCTCCTTTAAAATGTCCTCTTTGGAGGGGACAAACATGTTACATAGTAAACCCTTCCTTATAAGACAAAGTCTTTATATAGCAGGTCTATTAGGAAAACAACTTTAAAAGGATCTTAAAGGGTGAAAATGGTTGTGAATCAGTGACTCAGGTAATGAGAAGAGAGTCGTAGGCAATGTGTCTGAAATGAAGCCCAGCAGCTGTATTTTACAGCGTCATGTAGGACTCTGTTGATCTGCTCTGTTGGAGAAGCACTATTTAATACCACGTGCAGCGCAAAGGACCGTGACTCAAAACAATAAAGTGCTGTCTCTAGCTGGGGCTTCCTCGAGCTTCTGCCCGCTGTGCACTACACGTTGCCACTGGGATGTGACACAGCACTTCACACCGGCCGTTCCAATCCTGTGTCCATGTCTTCACCCAACCTCTGCCCAGACATGCTCCTCCTCTTTCCTTCCCTAACTCGGCTGAGACACTTCCATACATGCCATTTGCAAGTGATCAATCCCAAGATCCTCGGATCCAAAGCTTCTGTCTCACCCCCAGCACACCATCGGTGATCAGATCCTAACAGGTGCTCCCCACAGAGTTGACTGTGTGCTTTTTCCCCATTCCCATCACCTCCAGCTTGTCTCTGCAATCGACACATCTCATCCAGGCAATTGTAGTAACTTCTTGGCTGGCTTCTTGCCACCACATTGCCTCTCTCAAACTCTTTTCACATAGCAGCTTAAAATTCTGTCAGAAAATAATTGTGCCCATATCACTTTACTATGTTCAACAACAACAACAACAACAACAACAACAACAACTTCAGCAGCTCTTGTTCTTCGAGGGAAAAATCCAAAACCCTGGGCTCTGTGGTCCAGGATACAAAGCTTCCATGACCTTGGCCACATCAGCTCTCTTTGGTGAATCTCTAGGCACATCCACCTTAAATGTATGCTCTCAGGCTGTGCTGTCTGACACGCTAGCCACTAGCCATATTTGGCTATTTAAACTACTTACAATTTAAATTACTTGAAATTCAATAGAATTTACATTTTAGTTGTGTGGCCACACTCTCCACATTTTAAACGCTCAATAAGCAGGCTGGTGGTACATGAGAGTCCACGAGCAGGAGCTGCTGGAGATTGGCAGCTAGACCTGCTACAGCCACCCTGGTCACAGCGATCATCCTCACTCCCTGGCTGGCAGAGGTGGCTCGATGTGGCTACCACCTCCCTGCAAGTCTCACATGGGTAGCTGCTCAGGAAAGCTCAAGTCACAGGGGAAATTAATGCTTCAAAGAAGTTTGAGATTCCAGCTTTCAAATAGTTTGAGTACAAAAAACCAATCTGTTATATCCACCACACTCCAGCCTGCAGCCGCTCAAAGTCTCCATGCAATTTTCTTCCTATACTTCACCTCCAAAGTAACAGTGATGGCAGCCATGACATCCCCACCTAAATAACACAGCTGCTCTTCATAAATAATGAAAACATGCACACCCTCTCCCAAAGACAAAACCCAAGTCTCGCCAGCCTCTCTTTACAGCCCTGGACAATCTTTCTCTTCCAGTCCAGTTCAGACTGAACACCTACAAACCATGAGCAACGTAGGAAGTTGGCCACCATCAGCACAATCTAAAGATGACGGGGAAATGGGGGTGGTGGAAGAAATCAGTTACCATAAGGCCCAGGATGAAAATGTGAATAGCTACTGTCATGGGTTGAATCAAGGTTTCACCCCTCCAAAAAAATTATCCTGTTGAAGTCCTAACCCCAGTACCTAAAAATGTGACCGTCTTTGGAAACAGGGCCTTTACTAAGGTAATCAAGTGATAATGAAGTCATTGGGATGGGGGGACCTAATCCAGCATGACTGGTGTCCTTATGGAAAGGGACATCTGGACACAGAGAGGGACACACACACAGGGAGGATGATGTGAAGAGACAGGGAAAAGGTGGCCCTCTATAAGCCAAGAAGAGAGGCCTCGGGAGAAACCTGCCCTGCCGGCACCTTGGTCTTGGCCTTCCAGCCTCCCGGGCTGTGAGAGAGCAGCCTGCTGTTTAAGCTGCCCACCTGTGGGACTTGGTGACGGCAGCTGCAGGAAGCCAACACAGCTGGCACAGCCCTCAGCCCTAGTGCAGGTCCCTGCACCCGTGATGTTCCCAGCTTCCCCTCTCACACCAACCCCAAAACTGGCCCCAGAGCTGCTTGGGAATCTTTGTATTTCCCTGTGGTCCCAGAAGGTGGAGTGCCCCTGCCCTTGGGTTGCTGCTGTCTTCTGTTAATGTTTCCCCACTGGGCCGGTGGTGCGGGGGTGCTTCCTCCCTGCCCCATGGAGGAGCAGTGCCCTGACATCCCCCTTGCCAGTCAGGAGAAGCCACCCCATGATGTGGCCCCTGCCTGTGATTGGACAGTCTTGAGAGGCAGGGTGGCAGAACAGCATTGGTGTCCCTAGGGGAAACATTCCCCCAGCAGGGCACCAGAGCATAGAGAAAGGAAATAGTTTCTTGGCAAGTCGTTGGGTGTCAATGTGAGTAGTTCCACTATCACCTACACTCCTTCAATCTCCACTTGTAGAGTCTGCAAGGGGAGAAAAGGCACCAGATAGTACAGTGGTTCAGAGCATGCCCTGCTCAACCAGGATGCACCCCAGTCCACTGGGGCTGCAAGGACCCTTCAACAGGCCGCGTCTCATTCTAAAGAGGCACAGTTCCTGAACACAGTGAGACCCATGAATCCTGGAAGTATCAGCCCATTAATTCCCTTGCTCCGGGTTTGGGCAGTTGGTGCAAAGTAGCACAGAAGGGGTGGCTTAAACAGCACACATGGATTCCTTGCCATCTTGGAGGCTGGAAGTCCAAGCTCATGGTGCCAGCAAATGTAGTTCCTGGTGACAGTCCTCTTCCTGGCTTGAAGAGCCACCTTCTTACTGTGTCCTCCTACAGCTGTAGGAAGACGTCTCTCTTCCTTTTCTACAAGGGCACTAATCCCATCATGGGGCCCCACCCACATGTCCTCATCTAAACCTAACCCCCCCGGAAAAGGCCCCACCTCCAGACACCGTCACGCGGAGGGCCAGGTCTTCAGCACATGAATTTTGGGAGGACCTAGATACTCAGCACATAACACGTTGCTGTGAGCTTCTTGGTTAGGAACAATCCTGTGTGATTACCATATGGATAAGCACCGAGTTGACCCACATATGTTATTGGAACAGAAGCAGTGTGTGGTCAACATAGTGGGGTGTGCATACATACAGAGCTGTCTCCAGACCAGACCAGGCCTGGGGGACCCTCTTACTCATCTGATCAGAGAGGGCCCCTTCCTCGCTGAGGCCACAGGGAAAGTGCAGTGGGAGGTTCCCCAGGGGCCTGGGCACCTGCTCACACAGCACACACCTGTGCTTGCCCCGCCGCCCCCCTCGCCCCAACCACTGGATATCAGCTGTCCACTTCTGCCTCATGAGGGATCCCTGCTGGGTACATCAGCTTCTTGGCTGGGTGAGTCAGAGAGCAGTGTTTTGTGATGGGCAGTCAGGACACTGGTGTCCCCTGACCAGGCATTCAGTCTTCCAGGGCCCAGGAGAAATACATTTCTCAAAAAAAAAAACATCTGTTTGCCAAAAGGGCATGATTTTTCCAAAATCTCAGGGGCTGCCCATGTGGTTCCCATACTGGAGCTGGTCATGGATGCTAGTGCCTCCACCATGCAGACACGTCAAGTGTCTTTGTCCTTGCAGGTGACAGAGTGGCTCCAAGCTCAAGTTTTAGCCCATCCCTAATACTAGCCTCCCTCCCTGAGGCTACCAGGACATGTGGGGCCCTTTTGTTCTGCTGCCTCCTCTGACTGGAGCACTGTCCCTAGGCCTCCGCCTCTGCTCCTGATTTAGATCTCACCTCCTCAGAGAGGCTCCCAGATTATCCTGTCCACAAGAGCGACCCCACCCACCATCAAAGGTCAGCTCCCTCCCAACACTCTGCCTCTGGCCCTCCTGTCATTAGCATAATTTTGGATGCAATGGTTCTCTCTCTGTCTCCCTCTCTCTCTCTTTCTTCCCCCACCCACCTCCCTCTCTTTTAGCCTATTTCTCCAGTTGGAATGTGAGCACAGCAGATGGCTTATCTGTTTGTGTTTACTTGAACTACAGATGCACTCAGGCATGGGGCAGGCCCTTGGCAGGGCTGTGGGGTGGATCAAAGGCGTTGCGATGGGCCATGAGTGAGAAAACGCAGTCACGCGTGTGAGCCACATGAAAGGTCTGAGCTGGGCTGAACTTCTCAGGAAAAACTTCCCCCTCCTCTTGCTCCCACCTCTCCCACCTCAAAAAACCACTGGAAAACTTAAATTTCCATACACAGGACTGGCCGGGCATGAAAGCAGAAAAATGCATACACTTCGGCAGTCACAGGTTAAAATTGTAGCTCCAGCCAGGCACGGTGGCTCACGCCTGTAATCCCAGCACTTTGGGAGGCCAAGGCGGGCACATCATGAGCTCTGGAGTTTGAGACCAGCCTGGCCAACATAGTGAGACCCCGTGTCTACTAAAAATACAAAAAAAAAAAAAAAAATTAGCCAGGTGTGGTGACGAGCACCTGTAATTCCAGCTACTCGGGAGGCTGAGGCAGGAGAATCACTTGAACCTGGGAGGCAGAGGTTGCAGTGAGCCGAGATCACGCCATTGCACTCCAGCCCTGGTGACAAGGCGAGACTCTGTCTCGGGGAAAAAAAAAAAAAAAAATGTAGCCCCAGCCATTATGAGCTGTGTGGGGACAAATCAGCATCTTAGGAGCTTGATGACTTGAAACGTGACATGAGGTGAAGGCAAACTTCTTCCTCCTCCTGAGAGATGTCAGGGCTTGGGAGCTGTGAAAAGCATGGAACAGAGCCAGTGCCCAGCCAGCCCCAGTTCCCTCTCTCCCCATGGGGACTTGTTGACAGTATCTTGTTACTATTGCAGGTAATGTCCCCTTCCACTGAATGATCCAAAGACACCAAGCTTTGCCTGACAGACAGGGGAGGCTGCTAAGCTGCACCTGCTCCCTGTAAGAGTGAGGTCAGGCCAAGGCATAGACGCACACAAATATTAGCTTTCAGACTTGCTTAGGATTACGTCCAGTCTCATCACAGCCGTCCACGTGGAAGTCTCTTTGAGGTCAAGCAAACAAATTCAACACAGTCAAACTTTAAACCATTTTGTGGGTGAAAGGTTTCTGAAGAAAAGACAGATCTTAATCTGCAGCTTAATGTTTCTGGCTAATCTATATAATTGTGTTATAGAGCATTCACCTCAAATATGCCACACTTCAGCAGGCTACTTACTCCTTCTCTCATATCACATTTAGAAATGTGTCCAGAGGAGCCTGGACAACACCCTTAGAACGCAAAGTTTTCTACTCAAGTTCCAGCCATTGGGATGGGCAATTCCCTTCTGGCTAGGGCTGGTCTAGGTGCTCCCTCAGTGGGTATCAGCTGAATCCTACCTGGTGTTGGCAGTGCTGTGTTCCAAAGCAAACTTCCAGAAATACTGCACCTTCCCTTTCCCAAGCATACAGATTCTCTCTGAACTACAAGGCAGTTGCCAGGGGAGGGGGGAAGAGTGGTGTAGACAATTCAAGGCTGTCTTTCCTACTTTTTTAGCAATATAAACTTAAAACCAGGTACTGTGAACACTAACCTGATTTTCGGTTCATATAGAGTTGCTTTTTTGTGTAGACAGTTGTCAAATTTGGTGTTTCTGTGGGGAAGACAATCAGTGGAGGCCTCTATTCAGCCGTCTTGCCCCACCTCTTCCCCAGGACAGTTTTTTAAATAGTTCAGTACATGCGAGTGAATGCCATGAGTCACTGTTGGTTTCTAGAACTACTGAAAGAAATTTAATGATATTTGCCAGTGTTCGTTGGTTGAGCTGAGGAAGAGTTTTACAAAGCTTTATTCCACTTTAACTCCAACTCGAGAATTTCCTAAAATAAAGGGAAAGGTTCCCAAATACTCAAGAATCAAAACACACAGCAGTGCTTCATTTTCTCACCAATGTCACACGGCAGATGGAAGAGCTGATTTAAAAGCTTCCTGTAAAAGTTTCTTTGCCACCCAGGTAGATAGGAGGATTTATTGGCAATTGAAAATGCTGGATTACATGTCAATAATAATGATTTTACAGATTGTTTCTAACATAGGCAGTAGGTTTTCATTGTAATAAACAGCATTATGTAGACTAGGTACAACAGTTACACCCTGCCGGGCATGGTGGCTCATGCCTGTAATCCCAGCACTTTGGGAGGCCGAGGCAGGTGGATCATCTGAGGTCAGGAGTTCGAGACCAGCCTGGCCAACGTGGTGAAACCTCGTCTCTACTAAAAATACAAAATTATCCGGGTTTCGTGGCACATGCCTGTAATCCCAGTTACTTGGGAGGCTGAGGCAGGAGAATTGGGAGAATTGCTTGAACCCGGGAGGCGGAGGTTGCAGTGAACTGAGACCACGCCATTGCACTCCAGCCTGGGCGACAAGAGCAAAACTCTGTCTCAGAAAAAAAAAAAAAAATTACACCCCAAAATCTAAGACATGTTTTCAATTTACGCAGTCACTTTTAATTCAATGTTATTACAACTCAACTGAAACAAGTAGGTGAACTGAGGTAACTTGAAGTGATGTAGCTTTGAAATGGATGTTTTTGTTTCAAAGTGAATCAGTTCTTACAAAGATGAACCCATTTTGTCAAGGTGAATATAAATGTTAAAGGGACATAATGTTTTGGCACTCAATTCAGCTTTGGAAAACTTTTCAGTATATCTGGAAGAACTTGGGTATGTGATATACTTTTAAAAACTGTAATTTTTGAAATTCAAATATAGATCAAGTATTGCCAATGAAATTTAGCACCTGAATTGAGATGAATCATAATTGCAAAATGCACATCAGGTTTTGAAAACTTAGTACGAAAAGAGGAAAAGAAAATACTTTAATAATAACTTATTGATGACATGGTGCAATAATATTTTGGATATAGTGGGCTAAATAGAATATATGATTAAAATCAATTTGACCTTTTAAAAACATGTTCAATGTGTCTACTAAAAACTTACAGTTCCAACGTGGCTCCCATTATATTCCTGTTGGACATTTTTGGGCTCAGAACCTGTTACCTCAAAGTACGGCACTTTTGCATGCTGGGAACTTTAAAGGAGATTGGAAGGGCCCAGAAGCAAGGTCCTCCTGTCTCATGGCCCTCTCTTTCTTGCTTTGCAAGCCAGAAAACCTAGAATGGTTGCTCTCTCCCTTCTCCCTTGAAGACCGTCATTCCAGAGGGATCCTGCCCAATACCCAAGAGGAAGGAGGACCTGAAAAATCCAACATACAGGCCTTGCTGGGGTTCCCCACTCAGTTTATGACCGTTACCCTTACGTTCGATCATATCCCTACTGGCTAGCCTTTCTCCATCAAATCTAAGCATAAAAATACACAGTTTCCCCAGATCTTTGGGTCTTTTATTTCTGAAAGTCCTGTGTCACATAAAACTTTGGTTGCATATATTTGTGAGGCTTTTCTCTTGTTAACCCTGTCTTTCATTCCGAGGTGTTGGCCATGACCCTAATGATGAGTGGGGGGATAGCGTCACACCTTTCCTTACCTACATACAACACGGGTTCAGAGCCCCTGCAGACAGGGGCTCAGTGGTCCCGTCAAACGTTCCACTGGCTGGATAGGTTAGGTTACTTTCCCATAGTCTGCTTTCACTAGTTTCTGTTATTTCTCATTTATTTCCTGTAAACTGAAGGATAAAGGTTTGATTAGATTCAGGCTCAAGATTTCCCGCAGGAATACCCCTCAGTGGGGCTGCTGGCTTCACAACATCCTCCCGGCTGGCACCTGGAGCTGGGCCTTCCCTTAGCGAGGCTGAGGTCCAGTGGATCCCTCCTTATGAGTCTACATTTTCCCCTTGAGGACCAAGAAATCACCCCGGGCGTTATACCGACTGCCCACTGCCTGTCTGCATTTCTATTAACCGTGGGCTGAATGCTTCCAGCATCCCTCAATGGTTTTGTCTGAAGCAGTAACTTCACTTGGGATGGCAAAGTGGTGTTGTTTTCATTCTACTATTCTTTCACATTTATTATTTGGAATTATTCTGAAAAGAAAAGCTTTCCTTCACCACCAGGACTAGCTGAAATAGTTTGTGCAGATAAATGGTCTCTTCCCTTTACTTACTGAAAGAATTAGTGCACTGATTAAGACAAAAGACTTTAGTGGGGCTGGAGGGGATTGTTTTGTTTGCTTTCTTTCTATGTATCTTTTTAAAGTTTTTTTAAAACTGTTAAGTTTCGGGCCGGGCATGGTGGCTCACGCCTGTAATCCCAGCACTTTCGGAGGCTGAGGTGGGCAGATCATGAGGTCTGGAGTTCGAGACCATCCTGGCTAACACGGTGAAACCCCGCCTCTACTAAAATACAAAACAAAATTAGCCGGGCATGGTGGCACGTGCCTGTAGTCCCAGCTACTAGGGAGGCTGAGGCAGGAGAATTGCTTGAATCCGGGCGGCGGAGGTTGCAGTGAGCTGAGATCATGCCACTGAACTCCAGCCTGGGCGACAGACCAAGACTCCGTCTCAATAGTAATAATAATAATAATAATAATAATAATACACTGTTAAGTTTCTACAGATAATTTATTGGAATATAATTTGCACCCAATTAAAGTGTCCAATTCAATGGGGTTTTTTTTAGCATATTCACAGAGCTGCACAACCCTCACTACAATCAATGTTAGACCATTTTCACCACCCCAAAAGAAAGCAAGTCCCTGTTAACAGTCACTCCCTATTGTCCCCCAAAAGTCCCTGCCCCAGGCAACCACCAATCTATTTCCTGACTGTGGATTTGCCTACCTTGGGCATTTCATGTGAGCAGATCATACGTGAGCAGACCACACAATACATGATCCTTCCTGTCCCGCTCCTCTCACTTAGCCCTGTGTTTTCAAGGTCCTGCGATGCTGTAGGGAACATCCCTGCATGTTTCCTTCCATGCATGGGTCCACACTTCATTTCTCTCTACTGCTGAATAATATTTCATTGTGGGGATACTAGATCTGCATTTCTCTATTCACCAGTTGGTTCAAAATTCGGTTTCTGCTGATCTGATTTCCCCCCAATCCAGTTTTTACCACACACAGAACCAAAGGATTGTGTAAGAGAAGCAGACAAGAGAATCGAGAGAGAGCTCATGACGTTTCTGACCTTCTCCAAGGTTAGAAACCAACAGGGATAACATCTCTGCCTTTTACCCTCTAACAGAATAGATAATGCTTTGAGGGTTAAAGTGTACAATATTTAGAACCTCTCCTTGATAAAACAAACAAACAAACAAACAAACAAACAAACAAACCCAGATGTCTGCTTAGCAGCAAAAGAAAGAATAGTAGGTAGGAGTTGCCATAAAGTAGAATAAAGGGAAAAAGAGAAATTCATATTTGTCAAATATATTATTGGCAGTATCAGGCCTTTTATGGCGATTATTCCTTTTAATTCTCATAAATACTCAACAACTTATATGATGTGATATTTACTGCTTTCATTTTATAGATTAAAAAACTGAGGCCTAGGGAGTGTTAGTTACTTGCCACATACAGGCAGCTACAAAGCTGCTGGTGTGCAGCTCTGAGCCCTCCCATGGCACCCCCCAGCTTGGAAGGCATGGAAGCTGTTGTCGTGCACAGCAGTCGGGGTGCACAGCCATCGGGGCGCACAGCCACTGGAGCCCATGGGAGGCTTGGTCCCACAGATCCACTTTCCAAACGGGCTCTATGTTCAAAGAAGCTTGGGAGGACCAGGCACAGTGGCTCACGTCTCTAATCCCAGCACTTTGGGAAGCCGAGACAGGTGGATCACTTGAGACCAGGAGTTCAAGACCAGACCAGCCAAGATGGTGAAACCCTGTCTTTACTAAAAGTACAAAAAGTAGCTGAGCATGGTGGCACAGGCCTGTAATCCCAGCTACCTGGGAGGCTGAGGCACGACAATCACTTGAACCTGGGAAGCAGAGATTGCAGTGAGCTGAGATCATGCTATTGCATTCCATCCTGGGTGACAGAGTGAGACTCTGTCTCAACAAAAAGTTTGGGAAATGCTACATGGTGAGAGTTCCTCTTGCGGTATCACAATTCACATAGCTTAGTAAAGGCTCTCAGAAGAGCTGCAGAAATTAAGTAATTGCCTGATTCAAATAAGTTTCCTAAATACATTTGACCATGAAAACCTCCTCACTATTTCTCCCTGCTCCCAGCTCCTGGGGACAGGGGTTGGGAGAGCTGCCTCAATAGTGTGCTGAGCACCTTTCCCCTGGTGACCAGCAGCAGGGAATCTGTGGGCGCCAGTCCAGCACTTGGGATTATCCAGTTCCCTTCAAAGGAGGCTTTTTGGCTTCTATTGATGATTGCTGCTTGAGTCCCTCACTTCTACAGGGATTGCAAAATAGTGAGGTTTCCACTTCCTTTGACCCTTTGCCATTTATTTGCTAACAAGTTACTGAGTTGCTAAACAGAGTAAAGATTCCTTGCCTGTAAAACCCTTTCTTTGTGACTTCTCCATCCACAGTGGAAGGACTGAAACCAACCTAAGACAAAAATAGGGAGCAGGAGGGAGCAAAGCTGCTTACTTAACAGGATGTACCAAGCCCTGGGGCAGCATGTGGGTTCATTAGAGGTGGGACAGGAAGGGCTATCTTAGCTAAACTATTGTGCATTCATACTTGACACGTTGTATTGGTTTTTGAATCTAGGTGACACTGCTGACTTGGGGTCAAGGGTCCGAGTTTCTTAGCTTATTGGTGTACTACAGTACATTCTTTAAATTACTAAGCAAATGGAATTAATGTGTAACCTAAGAACCAAACAGAGGCAGGTGTTGGGCTGAGAGAAAATTGGGCAGCAGGACAGAAACAATGCATCTTTACATTTACAAAACATTTTTATCATCCACTAAATACTTCCTTCTAAATTGCCTTTGCCATCGCAACAAACCTGCAAGAAAGACAAACGGGCTATTTATCCCCATTTCCGGAATGAATGAATGAACAAAATAAAGGCAATATGATCAGGAAACGGTGGGATTCAGTGTTTTCACTCACAGAATGACTCTGCTTTCTTATTTTTTCTTTCTTTTTTCTTTTTCTTTTTGAGACAGAGTCTCGCTCTGCCGCCCAGGTTGGAGTGCAGTGGCGTGATCTCCGCTCAATACAACCTCCACCTCCTGGATTCAAGCGATTCACCTGCCTCAGCCTCCTGAGTAGCTAGAACTATAGGCGTGCACCATTATGCCTGGCTAATTTTTGTATTTTTAGTAGAGACAGAGTTTCACCCTGTTGGCCAGACTGGTCTTGAACTCCTGACTTCAAGTGATCTGCCCACCTTGACCCCCCAAAGTGCTGGGATTACAGGCATGAGCCACTGTGCCCGGCCTTTTTTGTTGTTGTTGTTCTATGTTGATAATTGGATGAGAGAAGTTGGTTTATTACAAATGGAAGCTTTTCTTCGATCATAGGAAGCTGATGGACGTTGTAAGATCAAGGAAAGAACAAACGGAGGTAATCAGCTTAGAGTCAATCAGCAGCCTCCTTGGAAGAGTGTGGGCCTCATGAAAAGGTAACAAGTACTACATGCTGAAATGGAAAAAAAATATTTTCCTGAGAAAGTGAATGAATTAAAATTAGACCGTTATAAAAATACTATGTAGACACATGAAAAAAATTCATAACCATGCAGGAAATGCATGACTGCCAACATTTTTAACGACGTAGTTTCGATGGAAATTATGGTCAAATTAGTAATACATACATTCTCTTCTTGACAAAAATTGGAAACATTAATCCTAATCAGTGAACACTTAATAACTACCTTCCCCTGAGATAATAACAAGAGGAACAGAAATTCTTCAGAGTATCATTTTCCTTATTCTCTAGAGAGAAATAAAAGCTCTTTAGATAATATGTTTATTAACCCAGGGCACAGAAATCTCTGGGCCCAGGGATGAAAATTGAAGTAAAGCACTTGCCATCACACATTGCAAATGGCTCCGCAGATCAGGAAGGATGAAGAGTCAATTTGTGGACAGCCTGGGCGCTCCTCAGCAAGTCGGCCAGAACCAGTCATGCGGCCCCATGCGGAGGCTCTGCAGAGGGGACCCAGCCCTTCTACAAGCAGACGCACTGCCATCTCATACACACCATGTACGTGGACTGCCTGCACAACACTGACCCGTAAGGGGTGTTCTGTCAACAGAGGCCAGCTTCCTTCCAAACTGACCAGAAATCTGTCCAAACTCACAGATCCTGCGTCTACAGGGAAGTGCCAAGTGCAGCCTATTCTGAGTGTCGTCTCTGAACTTTGATGGGCAGGTGAGATTGGGGCTCACTGCTGGGCCTTTACACTCACTTCCGCAAACCTGGGGTTCAGAATAGCCAGTGATGCTTTCATTTGTGCCTTCCATACACCAGCCAAACATGGACAAACCATGTAGGACTGGCCTTTCCAAAGTGTTACAGAATCATGTACATGGGTCTATCTATTGCTGTGTTCTTATGCTTTAGATCACATTCCTGCTTCATATTTGAAGTAAGAGATACATGGCAACATGAAAGAAATACTTTTTGTGGCAACATGGGGGAAGTATGAGAGTCACAGAGAACTTAGTTCAAACCCAAATTATCCACTTACATATGTCTTTACATACTCCAATTTCTACTCCTTCATGGAACGGAAACTAGTGGAAAGCTCAGAGATCCCAATTGAGGCCCAAATGTGGGAAGTAAAGCCTCTTGACCTCAGCCCAATGGTGGCAACAGTACATTAGGGAAAGGTGCCCTCTGTAGGGTTTCTCCAAGTGCTGGACCCTGACCAGCAGCCTCAGAATCACCTGCAGCGCTCATTAGCCGCACAGCTTTCAGCCCCAACTTCAGATCTTCTGAGTCTAAGGTTGGGGTCTAGGAATCTGCCAAGGATTCTTCTGACAGCTCAGGTTTCAGAACCACATTCATGAGGGAAAGAAAAATATTAAGGGCTAAAACAGAGCAGCTATGAGATCCAGGAGCCTGTTATCACATGGAAAGTCTCCTTTTCCACCAATCTTGCAGAGCAGTTTGGCTTCATTCAAGAAACCACTCAGTTTCCTTATACCTACCTTCTGGGTTGATGTGAGGAGGAGAAATAATGTACAAATAGTGCCTAATGCTCAACAAAAGGTAGCTATTAATAACATTATTATTAATAATCAAGAGCCCCCTCACTTTTCACAGGTTCTACATTCCTAACCCCATCATGAAGCCAGTTCAGGTGGAACAGAACAACCTTCCTGGTGTTATTATAAGACTGCAACATTGTGTAATGAGATACACCTTCAGAGGCGATCAAGGTCAGCTGTGACCAATAGAGACCATGATCCTAACAGAAAATGAACCCCACTCAATTAAGGGCTTACCATTTTCATTCTCAAAGGCATTTCTTCTTTAACAACACTTATTTTGAATAGATAGCAGATGTAGACTGTACAAACTTCAAAAACAACAAAGAAAGATACAATGAAAAGTCAGTGTCACTTGCTCATCCTTAGAGGCAGCCACTACTAACATTTCTCCAGTATCTTTGCAAACATGAATGTATATATTTTATTTGTCCCTATACACAATGAGTAGCATACTTTATACACTATTCTGAACCTGGTTTTTTCCTTGAAAATAACAAAGATATTTCATATCAGCACATACAGAGTTCCAAGGGCTGTATACTAATCCACTAAATGGATGCACCGTGATTTAACTCTCTCCCTATGGGTGGATATGTAAACTCTAATCTTTCCATACTAAAAACAATGCTGTACACATGAAATTACACAAACTGGCTTGTCTATCCTCGGAAATCTCTAGATTGCCTTGCTGGGTTAAAGGGTACGTCCGTTATTAACACTAATACACTGCGGGTCACTAACGTTGAGAATTCCTGTTCACCAAAGGCATTTTATTTCTTTTTTTATTTTAGAGACAGGATTTCCCTCTGTTACCCAGGCTGGAGTGCAACGGCACAATCTCGGTTCACTACAACCTCCACCTCCCAGGTTCAACCGATTCTTGCGCCTCAGCCTCTCTAGTAGCTGGGAAGCTGGGATTACAGGCGCGCATCACCACGCCTGGCTAATTTTTGTATTTTTAGTGGAGACGAGGTTTCACTATGTTGGCCAGGCTGGTCTCAAACTCCTGACTTCAAGTGATCCACCTGCCTCAGGCTCCCAAAGTGCTGTGATTACAGGGGTCAGTCACCGCGCCCGGCCACCGGAGGCATTTTAAATGATCATCCACATTAGAAACATAACGAAAAAACCTGGAAAGGTAAGCAAAAGCCTTCAATGTGTTCCTTTCTCTGCCTTGGTGATCCGAAAGTCGTGCTAGGGCTTATATACCTAGGCGAGGGTCGCGTGCTAATGGTCCCTTTCTTTTCAATATGCACCCGCGGTGGGACTTATAGAACCTTTATTTTCAATACGTAAGCAGTCACGCTTCCTCGAGCCTAAGGCTTTGTGCTATTCTTAAATGCTTTCCTCCTCCAACGCTGCGGCTCCCTCCTGAGCCCGTAGCTGCGGCGCGCTGGTGAGGAGCGCCGGCCCTGGGTGCCGTCCGCCACCCTGGAGGGACCGGTCCAGGGAAAAGTGCTCGGGAGAAGCCAGGGGCCCCGGCTGCGGTCGCTGGCCCGGGGCTCTGTGCACTCCCCAGTGCCCGGAAACCGCAGGTGGCCCAACTGGCGGGCCGGGTCTGCCCACGAGGATGCAGGAAGCGCGGGGGCCGCGGGCCGCCCGGCCAAGGTGCCCTTGCCAGGAATCGGCGCAGACACAGGCCCTGGGCGCCGGGGGAACCCGGCCAGTCCCACCGCGCGCTGCGCCGCAGGGGCCCCACTGCAGGGCGCCCCAAGACCGCGCGACGCTCGGCAGGGCGCCCACAGCCCTGCAGGCCAGAGAGATGTCACCTCCACGCCCCCGCGGGCCGGGAGCCGCTGGAGCCTAGCAACCGCCTGTCAGCCCCCGCCCTGCCCCAGCCGTTTTACGGCAGCGGGCCCCGCCCCCGTGCGCCACAGAGGGCGGGAAGGAGGTGTGCGCCACGAGCCAGCCAGTCCGCGCCACCATCTCCGGCCCTGCGCCCTGTCATTGGCCGAGAGCCGGGCTGCGCGGCACGGCCGTAAGGCGTGGCGGGGTGTCGTGAGGCGGGCCCCAGGGCTAGCTCGCTGTCGGCCGCCGCCGGGTGGGCCTGGGTGTCATTGGCTCTGGGAAGCAGCAGCAGCGGCAGTGTCCTCTCGGGGTCTGGTGTCGGCACAGCCATGGCTGGCGCGCTGGTGCGGAAAGCGGCGGACTATGTCCGAAGCAAGGATTTCCGGGACTACCTCATGAGGTGACGAGCGCCGCAGGTCGGACCCCGCAACCCGGAGGGGCGCCCAGGAGGCTGCGACCCGTGCAGTCAGCGACGAGGGCGGCCGCGAAGACGCGGTGGCCCCGGGCAGCGGGTGGGCCCGGGCCCAGGCGAGAGGGTGCGCTTCTCAGGGGGCCCCCACCCAGATCCCTCCCGGACCCCCATGCCCCGAAGCGGACGGCGTAGAGAGCCGTTGACAGTGGGTGGGGGTGACAGTGGGTGGGGGTGACAGTGGGTGTCCTCTCCCGGCAGGGTGACAGTGGGCGCCCCTCAGGGCGGGAGAGACCGTGTCCTCTCCCGGCAGGGTGACAGTGGGCGCCCCTCAGGGCAGGGGTGACATTGGGTGCCCTTCAGGGAGCGGGCGACGGTGGGCGTCCCTCGTGGCCAGGGTGACAACGGGGACGCCTCTCTTGGTAGGGATAACAGTGGACGCCCTTCCCGGTCAGAGTGGCAGTGGGGACCGGGAGGGACGAAAGTGACCGTGGGCGCCCCTCAGGACATGGTGACAATGGGGACGCCTCTCCCGGCAGGGGTGCCAGTGGGCGCCCCTCAGGGCAGGGTGACCGTGGAGACGCCTCTTCTGGCAAGGGTGACAGAGGCTCGTTCCTCTCGCATAGTTCAGTGGGGAACGTCCCTCTAGGCCAGGTGACAGTGGCTCGCTCCTCCGGGCGGGGGTGGTCTCCTGGCCGGTTTCTACCAGATCCTCGGAGTGGGTCGCCGGTCACCTGCGTCGGTCCAGGTGTGCTAGAGGCCGCGACCTGGGCGTGGGTTGGGGAGACGCCAGCGGGAGGCGCTGCTGAGAGCGCGGCGCGGCGCTGTTGGAGCGGAGCTTCGGGTGCACCCAGCCAGCTTCTGGGACAGCGGAAATAAAATGTGCTGGCCTTGGGTTCGCCTTTCGGTGTTCTCATTATAAGGACTTTAAGCTTGGGAGGAAGTACAACTTAAGATGTTTTTATATACGAAATTCTGTCATCCAAAGTAAAGTGATGTGTCTCTGAGGACGTACCTTTTTCTCCTTGTTCTGTTTTCTGTTCACTCCTTTCCAATTAGAAACAAGGAGCATTCGCGGTTGGAAAGCCTGAAAATACGTCTATAATTTATTTGCACCTCTAATCTTGAGGCGCTTGCTTTTATTTCAAAATATTGACTATAACTTTGAAGCAGTTTTAGGTTATTTAGGAGGATAATTTTAGTTTTTCAGTGAATGATTTTAAAATCGAGGTAAGTGTACAGCTGTGGTTTTTTTTTTTTTTCAGTAGTTAATAGTGTGGTCAAGAGGTAAAGAGGTGAAAGCTGAGGAGAAATAAATCCTGTTATAACCGTCCAAAAGGTATAGTGTGAAGGCAACTTGATTTTAGCAATAAATAAGTTTTAAATCCTGAATTTTATTGCTAATACTTTTTACTTCCACTTTTATAGAGCACTAGGGTAGGAAAAATAATTCAGTCTGCCGTATGGTAAACTTGTAAACGGAAGCTTCACTTCTGATTTTCATAAAAAGACATTTCTATGCTTAAATCGAACTAGGATTAATTAAGATGGATATTTAGTACTGTGGAGCACAGCAATTTATCAGATTCATGGTAGTAAAAATGTGAACAAAGTACCAATCTGAGGATATGCTCTTAATCCTTGCAGTTAAGTTTCTTTACAGCTTTGAATTTTAGCTTTTTATTAATGTCTTGTATAATGAACCTTCCTAATAGGTACAGCTAAAGATAACATTGTATGGTAAAATTAAAAATACAGTTTTGACACCTAGCTATATAAAAATTATGTTGATAATTACCTAACAGTTTTCTTTTCTTTTTTCTTTTTTTTTGAGATGGAGTTTCACTCTTGATGCCCGGGCTGGAGGGCAGTGGTGCTATTTTGGCTCATCCAAACCGCTGCCTCCTGGGTTCAAGTTATTTTCCTGCCTTAGCCCCAAGTTGCTGGGATTACAAGCATGCACCACCATGCCCGGCTAATTTTGTATTTTTAGTAGAGACGGGGTTTCTCCATGTTGGTCAGGCTGGTCTCGAACTCCCGACCTCAGGTGATCCGCCCACCTCGGCCTCCCAAAGTTCTGGGGTTAACAGGTGTGAGCCACCACGCCCGGCCCTAACTTCCTAGTTTTATTACATAGGAAGAATTTGTTAAATATATTTTCAAGGAAGAGAGCTCTGCTTTTCTAAGTGTTATATTTTCTTCTACTAGATGGGTTTCCAAGAGCCAGGCTTTTCAAAAGGATACTTCAGTATATCATCTAACCTTCTTCTTCTAAAATATTAATTTATGTAGCTTTACAATTTTTATACTTTCCCAGTATGTTGATTCACCTTACAACTTTGACTAAATAAGGAAAAGAACAAAGAATCTGCATTACTCAGACAGGTTGCCTGGTCAGAGCGACCCAGACTAGGATTGCAGCAGCAATGCTCACAGTCCAGCGATCCCCCAGCAAGCTTGAGATCACGCAGAACTTCTTATTTGCCCCCATCAAATGGGTTTAATGATACATGCTTTTTCTCTGCGCGCTTATCAAGAAAAATTTAATTGGTAAACGGCGATTGAAAACTACTCAGGAAACCTCCAAGATCACTCTACATCTTTTATTATATCGCTTCGTTTTGACACACACATTTTAAAGTTTATAGTTATTTAGAAAGTTAAAATCTTGTGTGAGCTATAAAGCTCTATGATCCTGAACTGAAATTATTTTTGAAAGGTGAACACGTGATGTGAAACATTCAGCTGACCTGTTTTCCCTGCCATTCTTGGCAGCAGTGGGAATTCATGCTAGGTCTGCCAAATAGTGATTGAGGGCCAGTTTGAGGTCAGGTATCAAAACTCTGACCAGAAGCTTTTTATTTTAGTGTTTCCTCCTAGAAAGAGAAACCTTTCTTCCTAGAACGTATCAGAGGAAAGTACTTCCTATTTGTTCTTCCAAGCTTTTTGCTTACAGCCCGGCTTTTGTTTAGCAAAGAAGAATAAAATATAAAGCAGAAAATGTAATTATATCTCTCTTCTTCTAATCAGAAACAAGGTTCTATCCCTTCCTCTTTTTACTTCATCAGTTGCCTGTTGTACATACTTTGCATGCTCTGCATTCTTTTTGTAGCCTACTGAAGGGGTCTGGAGGTTTTCTCAACTAAAGCTGTTCTAGAATTTTAAAAATTAATTGAGTTTTTCAGCATAAATTTAAAATCATATTTTACACAGATTATAAATTTATTTCAATCATGTTTTATGAATCAAGTTGAACATTCTTACTAAACTGAATTTCCAAGTGTATTTATTTATTTAGAGACAGGGTGTTACTCTGTCACCCAGGCTGGAGTGCAATGGCATGATCATAGCTCACTGTAACCACTCACTCCTGGGCTTAAGTGAGCCTCCTGCCTCAGCCTCCCAAGTAGCTAGGGCTACAGGTGTGCACAATCATACCTGGTTAGTTTTTTGGGTTTTGTTTTTTTGTAGAGATGGGACCTTGCTATGTTGCCCAGGCTGTTCTTGAACTCCCAGCCTCAAGCAGTCCTCCCATCTTGGCCTCCCAAAGCTCTGGGATTACAGGCATGAACCACTATGCCCAACCCATTCACATGTATTTTAAATGATGATTTTTTTTTTTTTTTAACTGAAAGAGTTTATGAAACTGGCTCTCACTTAGGACACCTAAGAACCAAAGGCAATGTGTGGACTTTGATTGGGCCTGGTGTGAAAAAACAGCTGGAAAAGGCATTACTGGGATAACAGAACACTTAAATAGGATCTCAGTATTAAATAATATTAAATAATTATTGGAAATTGTTAGTTGTGATAATAGTACTGTTAAACCTAGGTGATGAGTTTGAATGATGGATTTGAAGCCCAACTCTTGCTTTCCAGCTTTGTGAGCTTGGGCAAACTGTTTAGCTTTTGTGCTTTGGTAGCTGTTTAATGACATAGTATAGCGCTTGACAAAAGTAAGTGTTGAATTTATTTTTTATTGTAACTAATATTGCATGTTTAATCCCCAGGATTTCTGGTACTCTCTTTTTGGTACTTTATTCTCTCTCTTCTTACTTACCTTGATTAGTATCTTGAATCAAGAACTTCCTGGGTCTCTATTCCAATACCTTTTTCTTAAGAAACGATTCCCTCACCTTTCTTATTGACAGAATAAAGAAAGAGAGCTTTTCTTTGCTTTTCCTCTTCTCTCATTCTCCTTCCTGGATTTCTGGTTAAGAAGAATAAATTAGAATAAGCAAAAAAGTTTTGAGGTAGGACATATATTTTAATGATTAACTCAATCAAGGTCTGTGCAGCTTTATTCTGGAGACTGATTCCTCTTCTCAAGTTGTGTATATTACAGTAAAGGTGAATGGATACACACACACACACATATGTATTTGTATATGTGTGCAGAGGATGTTTTCTTAAGAAGAAACTAGATCATAGAGTGCTTTAAAATCAGTTAATCACTTAGCATGCTTATGAATCTGAAGTTAGTGGGATGTTTGCATTGAATATTCTGAAGTTAATGAGGTATTCTAAATTAATTTTAACTTCTGAGTCTCCAGGAAAGCTTTCAGAATTTATACTTACCACCCAGGTGAGAAGTTGCAGTAGAATAAAAGGGAATCTTTCCCAAACTTGTGGAATTTTAGAGTCGGAACGGGCCTTAGACATTCCAGTGCTTCATTTGCCACATGAGAAGGCTGATATCTGAACCAAACAGATAATTTCAGAACCTCTGGATACCAAACTTGTGAAGCTAAAACAGAAATGTCAACTTGGGATTTAGAGGAAAATAATAATGTGTAGAAACGGTTTTGAAAAAAAGGTTTTAGATATTTTTGTGCTCCGTGTTTTCCTGCATATGTCTCCCTTTTCTCTGCCAAGCTGCTTTTCACACCCGGTCCTTGGACTCTTTGAGCACTTCCCTGCCATATAATTGACTTTCAGAAATTGAATGAAGCTGTAAATGTCGAAGCAGGACTGGCCATAAGAGTCTCTTAATATCTGGATAGTCCAGTCACAAAGGTCTTTACTGTCATTCAGCTGACTTTTGGCTCGCTAAATATAGCTGAATATCACAAATTCTAATTGTTAAAACCCTCCCTCATTTTAATTTGAACTAGAAAACTAGACAAAATTTGGTAAGAATAAATTTCAGCAAACTGTAGAATTATGATCTAGAATATCTCAAAATTTTATCCCATTTTACTTTGAATAATGTTAGAAATATACTATGCTAGGCTGTCAGTTGGATCCTTTTAGTACTACATAAGTAAGTTATAAATTACCTAAATTCCTCTCAGTACTTTCAGAGAAAGCTAACATTACCGTAATTGTGGAAAAATTAGAGACTGACCTAAAAGCTCCTCTGCTCCTTTTCAAATCTCCTCCTGGTTCTGCCTGCCTGCCTCCACTTCTGCCTCCACCATGTCCATCAGGGTGGCCTAGCAGCCCTACAGGGTGTTCACCTCTGGCCCCTGGGCCTTCAGCAGTTGCTCCTACATGAGCAGGCCCAGGGCCTGCATCACCTCCTTGATTGTCTCCCGAGTGGGCAGCAGCAGCAGCTTCCAGGGTGTCCTGGGCACTGGCATGGGTCTGGCTAGAGGCTATGGTGGGGCCAGGAGTAGGGAAGGCATCACAGTTGTCACAGTTAACCAGAACCTGTTGAGCCACCTTAAGCTGGAAGTGGACCCCAACATTCAGGCCATGTGCACCCAGAAGAAGGAGCAGATTGAGACCCTCAAAAACAACTTTGCCTCCTTCATCGACAAGGTGCAGTTCATGGAGCAGCAAAACAAGATGCTGGGAACCAAGTGGAGCCTCCTGCAGCAGCAGAAGACGGCTCAGAGCAACATGGACAACATGTTCGAGAGTGACTTCAACAGCCTTCTGTGGCAGCTGGACACTCTGGGCCAGGAGAAGCTGAAGCTGGAGGCGGAGCTTGGCAACACGCAGGAGCTGGTAGAGAACTTCAAGACCAAGTACAAAAATGAGATCAATGACCGTACAGAGCTGGAGAATGAATTTGTTCTCATCAAGAAGGATGTGGATGAAGCTTATGTGAACAAGGTAGAGCTGGAGTCTCACCTGGAAAGGCTGACTGATGAGATCAACTTCCTTAGGCAGCTTTGTGAAGAGGAGATCCGGGAGCTGCAGTTCCAGATCTTGTGCACATCAGTGGTGCTGTCCTTGGACAACAGCTGCTCCCTGGCCATGGTCAGCATCATTGCTGAGGTCAAGGCCTGGTATGAGGAGACTGCCAACCGCACCCGGGCCAAGGCTGAGAGCATGTACCAGATCAAGTATGAGAAGCTGCAGACGCTGGCCTGGAATCATGGGGATGACCTGCGTTGTACAAAGACTGAGATCTCCAAGATGAACCGGAACATCAGCTGGCTCCAGGCTGAGATTGAGGGCCTTAAAGGCCAGAGGGCTTCCCTGGAGGCCACCATCTCAGATGCCAAGCCGCCCTGGGAGCTGAGCATTAAGGATGCCAATGCCAAGCTTTCTGAGCTGGAGGCTGCCCTACAGCAGACCAAGAAGGACATGTGTGGCCTCTGCATGAGTACCAGGAGCTGATGAATGTCAAGCTTGCCCTGGACATTGAGATTGCCACCTACAGGAAGCTGCTGGAGGGTAAGGAGAGCTGGCTAGAGTCTGGGATGCAGAACATGAGTATCCATATGAAGACCACCAGTGGCTATGCAGACGAGCTGAGCTTGGCCTACAGGGACTTAACAAGCCCTGGCCTCACCTATGGCCTGGGCTCCAGCTTTGGTTCTGGCAGGGGCTGGAGCCAGCTCCTTCAGCTGTACCAGCTCCTTCAGGGCTGTGGCTGTGAAGAAGATCAAGACCTGTGATGGAAAGCTGGTGTTCAAATCCTCTGATGTCCTGCCCAAGTGAAGGGCCACAGCAGCCCCACCCAGTCTACCCACCCTGGGGCTGCCCCAGAGCCTGTTGGAGAGGCTGTAGTGCAGGGCTGCACAGGGAACAGGACACCCACCTGTTTTAGTCCCTTTTCACACTGCTTATAAAGACATACCCAAGACTTGGAAGAAAAAGAGGTTTAATGGACTTACAGTTCCACAAGGCTGGAGAGTCCTTACAATCCACCGCACCCAGTGAAAATTTTTAAAAAATAATTATAACTGGCTGAGGCGGGTGGATTACCTGAGGTCTGGAATTTGAGACCAGCCTGGCCAACGTGGTGAAACCCCATCTCTACTGAAAATATAAAAATTAGCTGGCTGTGAGTGGCACATGCCTGTAATCCCAGCTACTTGGGAGGCTGAGGCCGGAGAATTGCTTGAGCTTGGGAGACGGAGATTGCAGTGAGCCAAGATCGTGCCACTGCACTCCAACCTGGCCAACAGAGCGAGACTGTCTCAAAAAATAAATAAATAAATAATAATAATAATTGTTATTTTTGGAAAGAAGGGAAAATGGAATCATACAAAATGCTCATTTAAAACCATAAAAGGCAGAAAAAGAATGGAAGGCAAAAAAAGAACAAAGAACAAGGACAACAAATAGAAAAACAGTAACAAATATGGTAAATAGTATTAAAACTATATCAATAATCCTTTCAATATCAGTAGACTAAAAGTACCAATTAAAAGACATATTGTACGAGTGGATCAAAAAATAAGACTCAATATACATTGTCTACAAGAAACCCACTTTAAGTGTAAATACACATCTAGATTAAAAGTAAATAGAGATAGGTGTACCATGTTAACATTAATCAAGAAAAGGCATTGGTAGCTATAGATGGAGCATAGTTCAGAGCAAGGAAAATTACCAGGGATAAAGAGAGACATTACATATGATAATGGGATCAATTCTCCAAAAAGACATATGCAATGGTTAATTTTAGGTGTCAACTTTACTGGGTTAACAGATACCCAGATAGATGGTAAAACATTATTTCTTGGCATGTTTATGCAGGTGTTTCTGGAAGAGATTGGCATTTGAATCAGTAGACTGAGTAAAGAAGATGTGCCCTCACCCATGTAAGTGGGCATCATTCAATCTGTTGAGGGCCCCAGTAACAGAAAGGTAGAGAACAGACAATTTGCTTTCTCTTCTGGAGCTTGGACATCCATTTTCTTCTGCCATCAGACATCAGAACACTAGGTTATTGGGCTTTTGAACTCTAGGATTTACAACAGTGGCCCTTCAGGTTCTCAGGTCCTTTAGCCTTGGACTGAGTTACAATATCGGCTCCCCTAGTTCTCAGACCTTTGGACTCAGTCACACTGAGTTACAGCGCTGGCTTTACTGATTCTCCAGCTTGAGACTTATTACTTCTATAACAGCATAAGCCAGTTTCCATTAAAAATTATACATATATACACATGTATGTGTATATGTATCTATAGCTATACATCTTCTACATCTTCTATTAGTTCTGTCTCTGTGGAGAGCCCTAATACAGGTAACAATCTTTAATGTGTATGCACCATTAGAGCATTAAAACACATGAGGCAAAAACTGATAGAATTGCAAGAAAAAATGATGAATCCACTAATATAATAGGAGATTTCACCCCTCCATCATAAATAGACCCAGCAGGCAGAAAATCAGTACGGACATAATTTAACTCAACACAACAATGAATCAACAACTGGATATGATGAACATCAGTAGACTGCTACATGTAACAGCAGCAGAATACACATTCTTCTCAAGCTCACATGAAACACTCACCAAGATAAATTATATTCTGGAGAATAGAACACATCTTAACCAATTTAAAGGACTAGAAATCATATGGTGTGTGCTTTGGAATTAAACTAGAAGTCACTAACAGAAAGATAGCTGGAAAATCCCCGATACTTGGAGATTAAACAGCACACTTCTAAATAACTCTGGGTCAAAGAAGAAATGTCAAGATAAATTTTTTAATATTTTGAACTAAATAAAAGTGCAAACACAACTTACCAGAATTTGTGGGATACAGTTAAAGCAGTGATTAGAGAGAAATTATAGCATTGGATGCATATATTAGAAAACAAGAAGGTTCTAAAATCAATCATCTAAGCCTCCACCTTACAAAACTTAAACAAAAACAAAAAAAGCAAATTAGAATGAAAATAAGCAGAAGAAAGGAAATACAGTAGCTCTCCACCCACCTTATCCAGAGTTTGCTTTCTGCAGTTTCAGTTGCTTTTGGCCAACTAAGGTCTGAAAATACTAAGTGGAAAGTTCCAGGAACAACCAATTCATACATTGTAAATTTTGTGTCATTCTGAGTAGCGTGATGAAATCTCATGCCATCCCACTTTGTCCTTCTTGAAACATGAACCATTCCTTCGTCCACCATCTGTATGCTGTAGATGCTACCTACTTGTTAGTCACTTAGTCATGCCACCTAGTCACTTAGCCATGTCAGTTGTCAGATTGTTGTGGTATTGCAGTGCTTCTGTTCAAGTAACCCTTATTTTATTTAATGATGGCCCCAAAGTACAAGACTAGTGATATACAAGACTACTTTGAATATGCCAAAGAGAAGCCATAAAGTACATTTTTTAAGTAAATAGGTAAAAGTTAAAAGTCCCAGCACATTATTCTGTGGATATCAACACACAGATTTTGGAGTTTAAATGGACAGGGCGGTAAACCTGAAAATAGCCAACACAGTATTGGAGGAGAAGAACAAAGTTGGAGGACTGACATTACCTAACTTTAAAACTTACTGTAGAGCCACAGTAATCCAGACTGTGGTATAGGCAAAGGAATAGACAGATCAATCAATGGAACAGAATGAAGTGCCCAGAAGTAGACCTACATAAACAAAATCAACTAAATTTTGACAAAGGAGCAAAGGCAAAACAATGTAGTAAAGACAGCCTTTTCAACAAATAGTGCTGGAACAACTGGACATGCAATTGCAAAAAATAAGAAGAAGAAACGAATGTAGACACAGACCTTATACTATTTACAAAAATTCACTCAAAAAGGATCACAGACCTAAATGTACATCACAAACTATAAAACTCCTAGCAGATAATTTAGGAGAAAATCTAAATTACCTTGGGTTTGATGATCAGTTTTTCTGATACAAGATCAAAGGCATGATCCCAGAAATAATTGATAAGCTGGACTTTGTAAAAATTAAAAAGTTTTGCTCTGTGAAAGATGCTGTCAAGAGAATGAAAAGATAGGAGAAAATATTTGCAGAGGACATAACTGATAAAGGACTTTATCCAAAATATACAAAGAACTCTTAAAACTTAATGATAAGGCCAGGTGTGGTGGCTCACGCCTGTAATCCCAGCACTTTGGGAGGCCAAGGCAGGCAGATCACTTGAGGTCAAGAGTTTGAGACCAGCCTAGCCAACATGGTGAAACCTCTACCTAATTCTCTACTAAAATACAGAAATTAGCTAGGTGTCGTGACGGGTGCCTGTAATCCCAGCTACTTGGGAGGCTGAGGCAAGAGAATCACTTGAACCGGTGAGGTGGAGATTGCAGTCAGCCAAGATCATGCCACTGCACTCCATCCTGGGCAACAGAGCAAGACTCCCTCTCAAAACAAGCCAACAAAAACCACAAAAACAAAACTCAATAATAAGAAAGGAACTCAATTAAAAATGGGCTGAAGACCTAAACAGATACCTCACCATGTTCAGATTGGCCAAAAGATTGGACACCACTGTTCTACATCATATGTCATCAGGGAAATGCAAATTAAAACGAGATACCACTAAATATCTGTTAGAAAGGCCAAAAGGCAGAACGCTGACAAAAGCAAATGCTGATGAGGATGTGAATCAACAGGAACTCTCATTCGTTGCTGGTGGGAATGCAAAATCATACAGCCACTTTGGAAAACAGTTTGGCAGTTTCTTACATATTCCTTGGTATTTACCCCTAGGAGTTGAACACTTAGGTCCACACAGAAACCTGCATGTGGATTTTTATAGAGGTTTTATTCATAATTGCCGAAACTTGGAAGCAAACAAGATGTCCTTTGGTAGGTGAATGGCAAAATAAATTGTGGTACATCCAGACAATGGAATATTATACAGCACTAAAACATGAGCTATGAAACCATGAAAAAAGACATGAGGGAAACTTAAATACATATTACTGCATGAAAGAAGCCAGTCTGAAAAGGCTGCATACTACCTGATTCCAACTACATGATGTTCTGGAAAAGGCAAAATTACGGAGACAGTCGAAAGATCAGTGGTTGTGAGGGTTTAGGTGGAGCACAGAGGACTTTTAGAGAGTGAAACTACTGTAAGACACTGTAATGATGGATGGATGGCATTATATGTCCGAATCCACAGGATGTACAGCACTAACAGTGAACCCTAATGTAGATATGGACTTTGGGTAACAATCCTGTGTCAATGTAAGTTTCGTGATTGTGATAAATACACCATGGCGGTGGATGTAGATAATGGGAGAGTGCGTGCATGTTTCGGGACTGGGTATATATGGGAAGTACTTGGGTTCAGTTTTACTATGAACCTAAAACTTCTCTGAAAAATAAAGTTTATTTAAAAAAAAAAACAGAATACTTAATTTTAACTGGAAATATAGTTTCTCCTCCATGAGAATTCAAAATCATAAGTGAACCCAAGAAAGTCTATGAGTTTTGTGTTTGTTTGCTTTTTTACTGAAATAAAGGCAGCATACCAAATAAAGAGAAAATCAAGAATATTTTCTAAATGGTTTTGCATGACTGTCCCCAAATTGCAGTTTATATGTGGCTTATAAATTTATCTTTTTTTTGAAACAGGTAATAATACATATTTGGAAGCATTTTTTTTTCTAATTTGGTTCTGCACAAATATGCTTTTCAGATATTTTGATTGAGTCATTGATTCATGCATTCTAGAAAGTCCTGACTTAGAATTGAGGGATGATGAGTTGTAGTGTTTTGTATTTAACAGACATATTTAAACTGACTTGACTCTCAGATTGTTTTACAGTAATTAAGGTGATTATATTCATGTAGGACTTTTGAATTGAGCAGGGTATGAAGGCAGAAGGTAATTCTCCCTTATTCTCATACATTTGTAATCTATACTAAGGTCTTCTGTTGTAAAATAGGGTATAATTGAGCTGTTGTATGATTTAAGGAGAGAGTCCTAAAGGAAAAACTAAGTTATGTCCAAGCTGAAACTTTACATTGTAAGTACTACATCCTTTAAAATATTTTTATAGGGAAAAAATGTGCCCTTGGTTATTCATAGTTACCTAAAGGGCCAGTGTTCAGATACTGACAAAGGTATTTTAAGGAGAGCAATGCTGTAGGTGACTGACTGTTCTAGCTAGATTGTGCTGTCTGATCCAGTAAGGTTATCAATCTCTCTGCTATAAAGCATTGTGGTCAGTTTGCAATTGGTGTGAAATATAATTTGGATAATTACATTTGTATATATAATTTTATATGAATGATATACATTTCATAATATAACCTATCTGAAGCACATAGTAGGACTCTCTGATCTGCAGTTTCGCCTTCTGTAGTTTCAGTCACTCAAGGCCAGTTGTGGTCCAAGAAAATATTACAATATTGTGAAAGAGAGAGCGACCACATTCTCAAAATTTTTATATCAGTTTATTGTTATAATTGTTCTATTTTATTATTAGTAATTGTTGTCAATCTCTGCCTAATTTACAAATTAAACATTATAATAGGTATGTATGTATAGGAGAAAGACATAGTATATATAGGGTTCCATATTATCCACGGTTTCAGGCATCCACTGGAGGTCTTACAATGCATCCTCTGAGGATAAGGGGGACTACTGTATTATTGGCACCATCAACAATTATTTTCATGTTACAAATTATAATCTCTGTGCTCTCTAAAACAAAACAACTAGTAGAATTCTTTGGACTTGAGTGTGTTTATAAAGGATTTTATTTCATTTTTCCCCCTGCTGTACTGCTCAATTTTATTATTTTATTTCAATAACTCTTTCAGTAGCTCAACTTTGAGATTTAGCCCTAAGAGAAGAGCTCAGGTATATCCTGGCAAGAGAAATTGCTATTTCAGAAATAAAAGTAACTCAATATAAGTTTTGGTGTATTTTAAGTTTAACATTCTGGAAAACAGCATTGACATTTTACTATTCATTCATTCATTCAACAGATATTTTTAAAATTCTAATGTAAATGCCAGGCACTACTTTAAGTAGTCCAGTAGTAACAAAAATACATCCCTCCAGGGGTTCACATTCTGATGCAATGTGTTAGTAAGCAGAAGGAAAAGTTTCATTGTTAATAGAATTCTGCAGCAGTATGCTTCTCTCCAACTTGGCACTTTTAAGGAAATATTTCCTCGAAAGCTGTGCTGTCCAATTTGAGAGCCACTAGCCACAGGTGGCTACTGAGCACTTGAAATGTGACTAGTTCAAGCTGAGATGTGCTGTAAGTGTAAAATACACACTAGAGTTCAAAGAATTGTATGAAAACCATGTAAAAGTTCTAATGAATAGTTTTTATTGATTACATTTTGAAATTAAAATGGTTTTTTGCATACATGTGGATTAAATAAACTATTAATACAAGTAATTTCTGTGGTTTCTTTTCACTTTTCTACTTTTCTTTTTTTTTTTTCTTTTTTTTTCCAGACGGGGTCTTGCTCTGTTGCCCAGGCTGGAATACAGTGGTGTGATCATACCTCACTGCAGACTTGAACTCCTGGGCTCAAACAATCCTCTGGAGGCACAAACCACCCATGCCCAGCTAATTTTCAAAATATATTTGTGTATAGATGGGGTCTCACTATGTTGCCCAGATTAATAGTGAACTCCTGGCCTCAAGCAATCCTCCTGCCTTAGCCTCCCAAAGTGCTGGGATTACAGGCATAAGCCACTGTGCATGGCCTTCTTTTTACTTTTCTTAATGTGGCTTCTAGAAGTTTTAAATTACATATGTGGCTTGTATTTGTGCCTTGCATTATATTTCTACTGGATAGTTCTGCTCTAAGGATTGCACTTACTTTCCATAAAATTAAGATCTAATTTCATTAAGTCAAAGTTCTTATTAGAAATGATATTACTTGATCTTTTAAAAATAATGAATGTACTCTGTTAATATTGTAGTCCTGTTACTGAAATTTGAATACAGGTGTAAGGTTGCAGTAACCTAATAAGACCAAAATCATTTGATTTTTTTTTCCATGTCTCTCCTGTTTGAACTTCGGTGACTCTTCACAAAATAGTACGGTAAGAAAATTATTTCCATCCATTTCAGGCTTTTGCAGACTTTCTGCATTAACAGAGTTGTGGACAGCAGACTTAGTGTCCTTTGCTTGTGAGAGCCTCTCTAGCCGCCATGGCTGGCAGGTTGCCAAGGGTGCCTACTGCACCCTGGCTTGTCCTAGGGAGCCTAGACATGAGCTCTGTGAGAGCCATGCTCCTGGGGCTGCTCCCTACTCCTGTTTTTAGAAACAAGCATATAATTACTTCATTGATAACAGTCACAGTGGAGCCTGGCAATGATGAAAGGAAACAGAGAAAGAAAAAGAGAAAGCAGGAAAAGAAAGGTGGGATGATTTTTTCCTGTAGGGTAGAGTTCATTTCCATGGCTTGATTTCACGCAGGAAGTGGTGGTGTACAATTCTGTTGGAACTTTCTTTTCAGCACAATTAAGAATTATAATGAAGTAAAATGTTTAATCCAACATATGTTAATTTCTTTTGGATTTTAATAAAGTTCCTTATTTTCTCAAAATTGCTGAATATCTGACAGAGCATAAATCAATCATATTCTAAAAAAGGGAAGAGAGAACTAGAATCATGTACTAGATAGAAAAGATGCATTATAAACTTTCTAAGGTTAGATATTTTAGCAAACTAGTGTTAAAATTATCTTTACCTTTTGTGTTCTTCTTAAGAAATATGTTTTCAGTATCGCTCAACACTTACAGTCATAAGTGTATATATAGTTCTTAACTTGCAGAACTCTGTTCCCTATAACCTAACACTCATCACACTTAAACTTTTTATTTTATTTTTTTATTTTTATTTTTTGAGATGGAGTCTTGCTCTGTTCAGCCCAGGCTAGAGTGCAGTGGCACAATCTTGGCTGCAACCTCTGCAACCTCTGCCTCATGGGTTCAAGTGATTCTCCTGTCTCAGCCTCCCAAGTAGCTGAGATTACAGGTGTGAGCCACCACACCCAGCTAATTTTTGTATTTTTAGTAGAGATGGGGTTTCACCATGTTGGTCAGGCTGGTCTCGAACTCTTGACCTCATGATCCGCCTGCCTCGGCCTTCCAAAGTACTGGGATTACAGGTGTAAGCCACCATGCCCAGCCCACACTTAAACTTTTAATACCATCACTTAGCCAGGAATCTCCCAGGGCTACTTTAGGTTTAGATTTATTCCATTGTCCATTTCTACTTTACCCCCACCTATAAAAGAAGACACATTCACAACCGGTGGTAGAGAAACTGGTTTATATGCTCCTCTTAGAATAACTCTTCAGGCTTTGTCACAGCCCTGGGTTCATGCATGATAAAGTAGACAGCAACACCACCATATAGTGCAGAGGAATGGAAAGAGAGTAAATGGAAAAGGAGATGAAAATAGACCAAGTGGAGAAAGGCCTGGTCAAAAAAGGAAGAAAAGGAAGGTCACTATGGAATAATAGAGTTGAAAAATGAAGTGACACCCAATAACAGGACAGGTAGGAAAAGAAGTAGGTAAGGGGGAGATAGATACTCTCCCTTAAAAGAGTCTGGGGAATAAGGAAAAAAGAAAACTGGCCATATCTCATCTAAATATAAGAAATTAAAGGTCATTGTTAATAGAATTCTGCAGGAGTGCACTTCTCTCCAATTTGTCATCTTGTCATTTTTTTTTTTTTGGACAGAGTCTCGCTCTGTTGCCCAAGCTGCAGTGCAGTGGTACAATCTCGGCTCACTGCAACCTCCACCTCCCAGGTTCAAGCAGTTCTCTGCCTCAGGCTCCCAAGTAGCTGGGATTACAGGCACCTGCCACAGCACCCGGCTAATTTTTGTATTTTTAGTAGACACAGGGTTTTATCATGTTGGCCAGGCTAGTCTTGAACTCCTGACCTCATGATCCACCCGCCTCGGCCTCCCAAAGTGCTGGGATTACAGGTGTGAGCCACTGCACCCGACCCAACTTGTCATTTTCAAATAAATATTTCCTCTAAAGTCGTGCTGTCCAATTTGCGAGCCACTAGCCACCTCATCTAAATGTAAGAAATTAAGTGAAAGTTGCAATAGTGAGTATCTTAGATAATATCTAGTCTGAACGCAAGAGGACTAATTAGCCAGCCCAGAATCTCAAGATTCTTTAAACCAACTGTGCCTAATTTACAGAGTTTATAACTCACATGTTAAACCCTGAAATACTTATCGTGATGGCTATATGGGAACTCTGACCTTTTATAGTTATTTCAATGACCTTGTGGCTTACATGTTAAGTAAACATTTTTAAATACTCTATTATGCCAAATCTAATTCCCATTTATTTTTCTTATATTTCCCTTGGTTTACCACTTTTAGGGAATTTTGTATTTTAACCCCTCATCAATAATAGAAGCAAAGTCTAGAAATGTATTTAACAGTCTGAATTTAACCTAAATGTTATGATAGGCAGAAGTCAAGCAAAGACTGTTTTTACTCTTTAGTGTTGGGATAACTAAAAGGGGTGTTTAGCCAACAAGATGTGGTTTCTTTCAGATTTGGAAATATTATTTCCAAATTCTAAATTAATGAAACAATTTTTCATTTAATGAACAAAAGCCACAAGCCTTATTTTATTTCAGCCTCTAAAATTAAATTGATTGTGGCTGCTGTCAAACACAGACAACTTCACTTTGGTATCCTTGAATGAGTGTAGTTGTAGAATGAAAACTATTGGTTCATTTTTTTAATATTAATGTAAGTTTTGCTATTATGTCAAAAGTACTTTCCAATCTTAATTTCTTAGTGTCTGGAGTCCTGGGTATTGATTTCCAAGTTCTTTTAACTTAGAATAGCTCATATAAGCTGAAAAACAATTTATTCCCTTATTAAGCTTCTTTCTTCAGAAAAGTACCCAATTTACGGTCTGCATTTTAAGAATTATTAACAAATATCCTAATGAAAATTTGGGAAAAGGAGTGTGGATAGATTTAAACATAAAAATTATGGAGAATAGTTCTAACAGGGTTTGAATTATAGCAACAATGAATTGTGTAAGAAGTTAATCTTATTTTTAAATTTTCTAAATGGGACAATCAGAGACAACTTGGTTGTAGTGTGGAAACCAGTAGGGACCTTGGGAAGCTGCCAAACCCTTTCTAGCTCTGGGCTCACCTGTAAGAACTGCTGATTCCTATGGGAACACTTGGACAATCCAATACCTGAATGTTAACCATCAATTAACCCAGTAAACCTGCAAAATGGAAACGAAGATTTGTTTTCACGAGTTTCACATGGTTATTTGAAGTAAGGAAAATTTCAGCTATTTATAGTTCTGTCTTAACTTTTTCCTCTCTTCATTCTTTTCCTCTCATTTTTTGTAGCACTTCTGGGGCCCGGTAGCCAACTGGGGTCTTCCCATTGCTGCCATCAATGACATGAAAAAGTCTCCAGAGATTATCAGTGGGCGGATGACATTCGGTAAGAATGCAGATTTGGATAATTGGGAGGACTTTCAACATAGTAGAGCTCCTGCTTGCATTTCAAGATTGTAGCACCAGATGTTACAGTCACTATCAGAAAGTCACATACAGAATGTGATGGCATGGAAGAGTGTTACTTCTCCATGTGAGTAAGAAACAAGATTAATTAGAAATATTTATCTAGGAAGTAGTAACATCTTATTTGCCTTTCAGATTTAGCACAACCAACTGAAGAATGTGTCATCTGAATCATTCTAATAGTCACTCTAATGATTTATATTGTGAACTTTTTTGGGGGAAAGTGTTATTAAACTTACTTGAAACCCTGATATTTGAACATAAAACTGTTGTGGAGGGAATAAATAATTCTTTCAGATAATGAATGGATTATAAGCAACTCTAGGAGATAAAAAAGAAGTGGCTAGAATGAATTTCAGCCTACTCTTGCTCTGAAATATGTTCCTTAAATGTTTAAATAATTAACAAAAATGCATAGCAGTACAGTAAAATTTTTTATGAGCTTCCTATTCATACAGGCATTTAAGTAACAACTTTTATCTGTCAAAGGCTTTCGCAGAAGAGGTTCTTTTTTGATCAAGGCAATGGAACTGTTCATCTCTGTGGTCCTATCAACTCTCTCAGTTTTCTAAGTTATTGATTATCTTTGCTCTGCTATTTTTGGCAGCCCTCTGTTGCTATTCTTTGACATTCATGAGATTTGCCTACAAGGTACAGCCTCGGAACTGGCTTCTGTTTGCATGCCACGCAACAAATGAAGTAGCCCAGCTCATCCAGGGAGGGCGGCTTATCAAATACGAGTAAGCAGATTTCAATTTAGCTACTTTCTTTTCAGGAATTTGAGGAATTGGGGTGAATGAAACTAAACTCTTGTCTGAGGGAGTACTTGGGGACTGGAGTGTGTATAGATGTGCTTTAGCAGTTGGGGAAACCACTTAATAAAACATGCAAGTTAACATGAAGTAGGATACAGGCTGAGCATCCCAAATCCAGAAATCTGAAATGCTCCAAAATATGAAACTTTTGGAGTGCCAACATGACACTCAAAGGAAGTGCTCATTGGAGCATTTCAGATTTTGGATTTTCAGTTTACGGATGCTCAACTGGTATAATCCAGTTATTCCAAAATCTGAAAAAATCTGAAATATGTCTGGGCCTAAGCATTTCAGATGAGGGATACCCAGCCTACATTACTGTTTTTTAAGTTGCAAGTTGAAATAAATGTTATGTAAAAGTGTCTTTTTAAAGCCATCCAAAGCCCTTGTGATTGGCATTGAAATGTTGTTTCTCATTGAATTTTTGTTTCTTTCCAGGATGACTAAAAGGCATCTGCATAACAATGGAAAATGAAGAACAAGGTCTTGAAGGGACAGCATTGCCAGCTGCTGCTGAGTCACAGATTTCATTATAAATAGCCTCACTAAGGAAAATACACTGAATGCTATTTTTACTAACCATTCTATTTTTATAGACATAGCTGAGAGTCTCTAAACCAACTCTCTGCTGCCTTACAAGTACTAAATATTTTACTTCTTTCCATAAAGAGTAGCTCAAAATATGCAATTAATAATTTCTGATGATGGTTTTTTCTGCAGTAATATGTATATTATCTATTAGAATTTACTTAACGAAAAACTGAAGAGAACAAAATTTGTAACTACCAGCACTTAAGTACTCCTAATTCTTGACATTGTCTTTAATGACCACAAGACAACCAACAGCTGGCCATGTACCTAAAATCTTGTCCCCACTGTTTAAAAATGTTATCTGTGTATCTCCATGCAGTGTGTATATTGAGATGCTGTAACTTAATGGCAATAAATGATTTAAATATTTGCTAAATGAGTATGATTAAATATCTTGCTGCATTCCGTAGGAAACTGCAGAATAGTGTATATGAAAAGACAATTATAGGTGAAAATGGAACTCCTTGAAAACTATGAAGACGGCTGGAGGAAATGCAGAGCTGGAAGACCAGTGTTTTCTGGAAATCATCGACAGTCCAGCTACGCAGAATGCATTCTTTCTCTTATGGGCAAGTGTTATTAATAGAAATGCCCCTCAGTCACTGAGACTCAGGCCAGTCACGTGAGTGTTCTGGGCTTCTCTTTCTCCATCTGTAAAAAGTTGCACAGGCGATTCCTGTGGTGATCTAAGAATAATGCTGCTTTCCCGAGAAAGCTGTTGAGATTGCAGTCCCACAGGAATGGGCTGATCCTGTGAGGAATCAACTTTCAGGGGAGGGATGGAACCGCTGACTAGGAGCTGCTCTGGAGAGGTCTGACCAAATGACTGAAAATATTCTAAGAGCATAGTCCTGACTTCTTATTTCACATTATACAGTTAAGTTAGGGTTTTTTAAAAAATCCAACTTGAATCTGATTACAGTTTCCCATTCTCTATGTGGTGGCAGATGAGGGCAGCAGAGAAGCCCATGCTGAGCAGAGGGGAAGTCCGTGAGGTGCAGTCTCCCTCAAGGGTCCATATTCTGTCACCTCTTTTTCTTTTTTTGAGACAGGGTCTCGCTCTGTGGCCCAGGCTGGAGTGCAGTGGCGTGATCACAGCTCACTGCAACCTCCACCTCCTGGGTTCAAGTGATTCTTCTGCCTCAGCCTCCCAAGTAGCTGGGACTACAGGCACATGTCACCACACCCAACTAATTTTTGTATTTTTAGTAGAGGCAGGGTTTTGCCATGTTGGCCAGGATGGTCCCGAACTCCTCGCCTCAAGTGATCTGCCTGCCTCCCAAAGTGCCAGGATTACAGGCGTGAGTGAGCCACTGCACCCAGCTTCATATTCTGTCACTTTTCTTTTCTTTTTAAGGTGCTATACAGTTCACAAAGCATTGTCATATGTGTTCTATCTGGGCCTCTCACAGCACTGTGGAGCAAGCTGGGCATTTATAGATGAGCAGACAGGCTGTGAAGCTGTGAAACACCTGTATTTGGCAAGGCCAGGGCGCACACCTGTCTGGGGATGCTGCTCCTGCCACACTGCAGCTGGGACCACGGCAGGACAGACTCTGCAGGAACCCTGCCACACCACAGCTCCGTCAGGCTCAGCTTCCACAGTTAAGTACAGCTGAGTGTGGTGAAAAAAACTAGCATGAAGTGCTATAGATTGGTTAAATTAAGTTAAAACCACTTGTTCTACTTTATCATACAAGTAATAATACTTGTGAGACATCTTAACTCCACAGAGACACAGGGCATACAGTGCAGCAGCTGAAGCCCTCATAGTTCTCCTCCACCTTTGGCCTATCCCTGTGGAGTCAGCCCCTGTCAAGGATTTTTGGCTTGAGGTCTTTCTCTTCATCACCTTGGAAAAACTCCCAACCTGCTAGGCTTTATTGCTGGGTAAGAAGCAAGGGGATTTTCCCACCTCCATTTCAGAGATTGGCCAGCTCCCTGAAGGCATGGCCTTGTCGGTCAGCCAGGTGGAAGCTTGCAGAGCACCAGGGACCAGGAGCAGATACTGCAGGGGATTCGAGCAGGAACAGGCCCTGATAGAAACCAAGGCAACAGTTTGGTTCCGTGGACTTTCCTGGTACTCCCGAGGAGAGAATATGGAGAGACAGAGGCCAGTAAGGTCATTCCTGCTGGCCAAAACCTGCCTCCGAGCTGAGGGAATCCTGCAAGTGTGCAGATGCAGTCAAAGCAGGCACAGGTGCAGGAGTGGCGTGGAGTCTGCTCCCTCAGGGCCACAGCTTCTGACTGGGCCTGAGAGAAAGTGACGAGGGACTCACTGGGGAAAGGACTGAACAGCACTAGGCCCACTTAAGGGTCACTGGAAGCTTTTAACTGTCGTACTTCCTCTTTCCGCACAGAGCCCTGAGCGCTTGCAAAGATGAAGGTAAGAATGCAAAAGGCACCTGAGTAGAAGCAGTAGGAAAGGATGAGACTTTTTCTGCTGTCAGAATTTGATTCCTAATTTCACACAGCATTGAGACCAGTCATGATAAACTATATTCCAGAACAAGAGTTTTTGGGGTTTTTTGCATTGTTTTGTTTGAGATGGAATCTTGCTGTGTTGCCCAGGCTGGAGTGCAGTGGCACCATCTTGGCTTGCTGCAACCTCTACCTCCCAGGTTCAAGCAATTCTCCTGCCTCAGCCTCCTGAGTAGCTAGGATTACAGGTGCACACCACCATGCCCAGCTAATTTTTGTATTTTTATTTAGTAGAGACAGGTTTTCACCATGGTGTCCAGGCTTGTCTCGAAGTCCTGACCTTGTGATCTGCCCACCTTGGCCTCCCAAAGTGCTGGGCTTATAGGCATGAGCCACCGCACCCAGCCCAGAACAAGAGTTTTTAATGGTTCTTGGTTGCTTTAAGTTTACCATATCCAATGTCTTTTGTTAGCAAAAAGCGCACTCAGAACACCTCGGAATTCAGCTTATAAGCAATAGCCTTATCAAAAGGAGACCGACCTGTTCTTTAAATTGTTTTTCTCTGGACTTTAGAGGTGGAAGACTTCCCAGGCAAGGCTGATTCCTAGGCCCCGGGCAAGCTCTTGCTGCTCTTTCATCCTGGGAATTTCCAGAGCTTGCCTTCCAGAGACAGGTGAAATACATTGTCACATTTGGTAAATGTTTGGTTTGTACTATGAGAGCAATATGTATGATAATGTTTCATCTTAAAGACTGGAAATCCAATCTGGTCTCTTTAGTATAGTTTCAGAAATCATTGCTTTAGTATTTTGATGTGTATTAGTGGAGAACACTGCTGGCAATGCAAATGCATTAACCATTAGAGAGTCAGCATTTAAAGTAATCATAGGTGATAAGTAAAATGTGAAAACTCAAAGATTGGGCTGACCAGAACTTGGTTACTTTAAAAGCCTAGCAATATATATTCAGAATTTAAACTGCCATATAACATTCTTTCTCAGAATAACTCTCAAGAACTCAAAATGCTTTTCATTTAAATGACAAAATATAAGGAAAGGAGACTCAAATGAGTCCTGACTCACTTCCAAGATGAAGTTCATACTAGTTGTGAACAGTAAAGTGTCATGTTGGTTTCAGCTCCAGAGGCAGTGCTTTTCTTTGTTACAATAAATTCATGGGGCAGAGCTAACAATTGGGAAATTCTTCCCGCACGAGCAAACATTCTCCACCTAGACAGTGGGAATCCTGGCACCGGGCAGCGTGACTGCAGGCTGCATGCTCAGTGAGAGTGGCCCATGTGTGGGGGTGGTGGAGAAATCAACGGCCTCTTGTTTCATCATTATCCTCTGACTGCACTTGGCTTACTATGACATAGCTCAGTTTTGTCAGCTCTCTTCCCCCACTCCACGTAGCAATGGTGAATTTCTGCCATTCCGAACTCCAAGTTGGGTTCAGTTACTCTTTTGTGTTTTTACATTTTTGGACTGGATTTCTCTGATGTTTTCTTAGATTAATTTGTATGGAGAATTTACAAGCCTTAACAAGAAAGCACAAGTTGTTGCAACATCTGAGGATACTCTGAAATTGCATCAGATTACTGAGAAGACACTAGATGGGCTCAAAAATAATCATTTCTCCTCTAAGGTCTAGAAGAGAAGTGCACTCTAGACTGCATTTAGACAGCAAAGCCTGAGCTGGCTCTGCCTGCAGCCCTGGCAGGTCAGTGTCCCCTGGGAATGTGGAGAGGGCACAGGCTGCAGATGTCTGTGGAGAGGAGCCACCCACAGTGAGAAAATTGCCGTCCTCCTGATCTTCCCTCAGACAGCTGCTGAGAACTGACCTAAACTGGGCTGGTCACATAGGACTCCCAGGGTTTTGCTGTTATTTTGTTTTTGGTGGATATAACAGAAATCATAGAAAAGTTGGTGAGGATTAGCTACTCCCTGACAACTTTATTATGAAAGTCACAGGTCAAAATCTGCCTTCCCTATAGACATGCGTTTAGCAAATGTTCATTAGCTAGTACATTAGCAGGAAGCACGACACCTTGCTGTTCTCCTATGTTCCTGATGAATCACAGCTCTTCTTCCTTTCAGGCTCTCTGAATGAGTCACCTGTCTGAGGCAGATAGGACAGTATTTCAGCCAAGACATAATTCCCACCTAAACTAACAATCCCATGGGGTAGCTTAATGGTGGTTTCCTACATCTAGTTATTAGATCATCTTCCATAGAGTAGACTCCATTAACTAAGTCTGTTCACTTATACACAAACATGGGTCCTAATGAAAAGGCAGGATAAATAGTCAGTTCTTTCCTTCTATACCCAATTTTAAATATAAAGAATTGATGTGATTCATCACATAAACAGAATGAAGAACAAAAACCATATGATCATCCAATAGATGAAGAAAAAGCATTTGATAAAATCCAGTATTCCTTCATGATAAAAATCCTCAACAAACTAGACATCAAAGAAACATACCTCAGAATAATAAAAGCCATATATGACAGACCCACAGCCAACATCATAGTAAATGAGGAAGAGCTGAAAGCATTTCCCCTAAAAACTGTAAACTTTAAATATGCCCACTCTTCCCATGCCTATTCAACATAGTACTGCAGGTCCTAATCAAAGCAGTCAGGAAAGAGAAAGAAAGAAATGGCACCCAAATTGGAAAAAAGGAAGTCAAATTATCTCTGTTTGCTGATGACATGATCTTATACCTAGAAATCTCTAGAGACTCCTCCAAAAGATTCCCAGATTTGATAAATGACTTTGGTAAAGTTGCAGGATACAAAATCAACATGAAAAGATCAGTAGCATTTCTATATACCTACAACATTTAAGCTGAGAACAAAATCAAGAATGCAATCCCATTTACAATAGCCACACACATATACAAAATACCTAGGAATCCATTGAATCAAGGAGGTGAAAGATCTCTATAAAGAGAACTACAAAACACTGATGAAAGAAATTATAGATGAAACAAACAAATGGATAAACATCCCATGCTTGTAGCTGGAAGATGAATATTGTTAAAATGACCATACTGCCCAAAGCAAGATATAGATTCAATGCAATTCCTACCAAATTACCAATGTCATTTTTCACAGAATTAGAAAAAAAAATCTTAGAATTCATATGGAACCAAAAGAGAGTCTGAATAGCCAAAGCAATCTTAAGGAAAGAGAACAAAGCTAGAGGCATCATACTACCTGACTTCAAACTATACTACAACGCTAGAGTAACCAAAACAGCACAGTATTGGCACAAAAATAGACACATAAATCAATGGAACAAAATAGAGCACCCAGAAATAAAGCATCATACCTACAGCCAGCTGATCTTCAACCAAGTCAGCAAAAATATACACCAGGGAAAGGACACCCTATTTAATAAATAGTGCTGGAAAACTTGGAGAGCCATATGCAGAAGAATGAAACCAGACCCAAAGCTCTCACCATATACAAAACTTAAGATGAGTTAAAGACTTAAATGTAAGACCAGAAACTATAAAAAATCCTAGAAGAAAACCTAGGAAAAACTCTTCTGGACATTGGTCTAGGCAAAGAAGTTATCAGTAAGACTTCAAAAGCAAATGCAACTAACCAAAAATAGACATATGGGACTTAAATAATGTAAGAAGCATCTGTACAGCAAAAGAAATAGGCAACAGAGTAAACAGACAATGGGAAAAGGATACGAACAGACATTTTTCAAAAGAAGATACACAAGTGGTCAAAAAACGTGAAAAAATGTTCAACATCACTGATGAGAGAAATGCAAAGTAAAACCACAATGAGATACCATCTCACACCAGTCAGAATAGCTATTATTAAAAAGTCAAAAAACAACAGATGTTGGCGAGAATGCAGAGAAAAGAGGACACGTATACACTGTTGGTAGGAATGTAAATTAGCACAACATTCATAAAAACACGATAGAGATTGCTCAAGGACTAAAAATAGAGAAACCATTCAATCCAGCAATCCCATTACTAGGTATCTACCCAAGGGAAAAGAAATCATTAAAAAGACACCTGCTCTCATATGTTTATCACAGCATTATTTGCAATAACAAAGTCATGGAATCAACCTAAGTGTCCATCAACAGTTGACTGGATTCAGAAAATATAGCATATGTGACCCATGGAATACTATGCAGCCATGAAAAAAAAGAATGCAATGTCTTTTGCAGCAACATGGATAGAGCTGGAGGCCACTGTCATAATTAAAATGACTCCAAAACAGAAAATCAAATACCACATGTTCTCACTTCTATGTGGGAGCTAAATAATGGGTACACATGAACATACTGACACTGGGAACTCCATTTATAAAATCTGATGACTTTATCCTGCCACCTTGTGAAGAAGGTGCCTGCTTCCCTTTTGCCTTCTGCCATGATTGTAAGTTTCTTGAGGCCTCTGCAGCTATGCAGAACTGAGTCAATTAAACCTCTTTCCTTTAAAAATTACCCAGTCTCAGGTAGTATCTTCATAGCAGTGTGAGAACTGACTAATACATTCACTGAAAGCCCAGACTTCACCACTACCCAAAATATCCAAGTCACAAAACTGCACTTGTACCTCCTGAATCTATAAAATAAAATTAAAAGTTAAAAGTAAGGAATTGGTGTAATAGCTATTTCAGTAGTGATAAATTATTTTGAATGTTTTCTGTTTTAAGCGTGATAACAGACTTCTGAATTTTCATAGATTTAATGGGTTTATATCAACTATGATACTATTCTCTTTGGCTCAAAGGTCCTACCTTTGGCCACTGGGAGCCCCTTAATGGTGTCCTTTTGATACGATCCCATCAATCTGAAAGCTTTCATGTTTGCTAGTACAAGATTCTCTTGCTCACCCAGTCCTTTCCTTGTCCCCAACATGAAAGGAAGAGACATTTCTCCAAGGAGCTCTGGCTGCGTTTATGAGGAGTGGTGTTTGTAGCCGGAAAGTGGACTCTTGGCACCCTTATGCTGCTAGGGGGACATTGCTTTTTGGCCATTTCAGTGGTCAGTGCTAGAAAGGTGTCTTTTTTAAAATCACAAGTTCATATTGATATTTACACTTCAACTCTAGTATTGTATTTCTACTTAATTTTAACTTGATTTTAGAATTGAATCTCTTTTCTCTTATACTGAATAGCATTATTTCTAATCACATAAACATTGTCTACTTACTTGCTTTAACAATATAATTTCACAATAACAATACCATTATTAACACAAACAGTGAAACTACTGAATACAATTTCAAAATTTTCTTTACAGTTTTTCTTTAGAATCTGTCCTAAGCATGTGTGGTTTAAGTGATAATAGTTCTAAATTCACTTGAAATTACCTTTTGCTGTGTGTTATGTAAGCACCTATCCAATGTAGACTTTAATGCAATTGTTAGTTTTATTTTCAGTGTACAGTTTCTGCATTCTAGCAGCTGCTAGTTCTTAGAAGGCTAGTCCTCTTCGCTACAGGAGGTGGGAGATCAGTCTACCATGAACTTCAAGACCATCTACCATCAGAGCAATTGGGCCTAAATGCTTCCATTCTTCATCATTTAGTCTGTCTACACCAATGAGTTCTGGATAAATAAATCAATTTCTGCCTTTTCCTTTTTCACTTTTTTTTTTTTTTCCGCGATAAGGTCTTGCTCTGTGGCCCAGGCTGGAGTGAAGTGGCACAAACACAGCTTACTGCAGCCTCAACCTCCTGGGCTCAAGAATGTTCCCATCTCAGCTTCCCAAGTCACTGGGACTACAGATGCATGCCATCATGCCCAGCTCATTTTAAAATTTTTTGGAGAGATGGGTGTCTCACTATGTTGCCCAAGTTGGTCTTGAACTCCTGCGCTAGCTAAAGTAATTCTTCCACCATGGCCTCCCACAGTATTGGGATTACAGATGTGAGCCACCATGCCCGGTCTGCCTTTTACTGTTAATTTCAAGTGCTATTAGAACCTAGATATTTTAACTTTTTAATCTTGTCCTGAAAGATCATCCTGTGAAACTTTTATTTTGTGCCCTTTTGAGTGATAACTTTTCTCTTTAAAATAATCATATCCAACCTATCTAAATAGCATGCTATGTATTTTCTCATTATGGCTTATATTGTATAAATTCAAATAACTCTCAGTTAACATTCTCTTGACTTTATTCGAATCAGTGTTTAATTTTCCTATAGAGGGGCTTTAAGGAGATAGATGATGTTTTAAGATTCCACATGATGAGCAGAAGTGACAAATATAAACACAGCTTTTTAGGGTTTTGTCTGAAACCTCTTCACTTGTAAGTCAAAATACAGACTTTGCTTTTTGTGTATGTTTTCTAGTACAACTAAATACGTTTCAAATAGCTCACCTACCTCAACCCTTTTAGTGATCACAGTTATTTAGTTAAAAAGACAAAACAAAAAAAGCCTAGGAGGTGTGCATGACTAAATTTGCTTAGTTTGTAACAGCAACACCTTCACTGAAACATGAGTTTTGCAAACTGGGTGAGGGTTAACACAGACCAGCTGGATGCAATGTGTGTGGCAGAGGGTGCCATTGCAGTGCCTATGATTCTGGCTGGGAGAGATGAAGTGAGGGCACAGGGCAGGCCACTTTACAGGGTAGGACACGGGCTCTAGTGGGCTGCCCCAGGCACATGGTGTTTCTTGCTTCCCGTGTGTCTAATGCACTTCTCACTCCAAAGAGAACACACAGGCATCCAGATGTAATAAGGACTCATCAGCAGATCCAGTTTTTGAGCTTTCCTTCATTTAAAGTCAGCCACATTTATGCTTTCTTCTAAAAGTACTTCTAATCAAGAATTATAATGCCATAATTTTTTACTATAAATTAGCATAAATTTCAAGTAAGTTGCTACTTAGAGCAAAAGTGGCTCCTTAAAACAATTAGGGCACATTAGCCAATTGGGGGATGGGGAATGAATCAGGCAGTTATTTTTTCTAGACAAACGCTATGAAATCTCTCTAGGTCAACAAGATCAACTCTCAGTTGAACAAAGCAAGCTTACAGTGTTTTAAAAATAGTCTGAAAAATGTGTGAACATATGAGGGAGAACTCTGCAACTTGTGTTTAAAATTTAAAAGGCTTCCTTTCTATTTAGAAGGGAGAATTAGACAAGCCCTCAGAGAGAGGTGTATATTTTCTGATGTTGGCCAGAGCTGCCTGAGACCAGCTACAACTGTACAGGTGCATCTCCCATCAGCCCCCTGCACACTGAAAACCTATGTTTGTCTCCTCCACTGGACGGTAGGCTCTTTGGGAGCTCCTTAGTGAATGTTTGTCATAATCATGGACCATAATAATTTAAATTACCTTTATATGTTACTTTAGGATATTCTGAACTTCCTGTTAATCAGCCTGTCTCCCAACACACTTCCCTTGCAGCTAGAAAGGAGGGCATTGGCCTGGACTTGGCCAATAGGACACATCCAAATAAGACTTCAGTTTGGAAGTGTCACAAGGAAGTTTCTGTGGAACATCCCCTTTGTCAGTCTACCTGCAGCTTCTGTGATGGAGAAGTGGTAGTTCTTTCCAGTGGCAGACGTCCAGGCATTAACGGGGGGACAGCAGCAGTGAGGGCAGGTTCCTCATAGTTCAGTCCCACAGCATGGGGGTGGGGTTGGTCCTAGAAGTCATTCCCACTCTGCAGCATGACTTTGGAAGCAACCTCCGATCCTTTAATGAATCTCTTTGCTGCTCAAACTGGTCAGAGTAGATTGTTACTTGCAGTTAAGAACTCTAACCAACCTCAGACAGGTAGCATGACTTACCAGTCTTCATGTCCTCAATTCCCAGAAGGAAATCAGTACTGGACATGGGCATGTGGAAAGGCACAGTGCACTACCCTCAAAAAGGCTGAGGGATGGTGTTCCTGCCTTTGTGGGCCCAGAGACTTTTGTCAGTGCCAAAGGCTCTGCACATATTGAAAATGTGCTGCCGGTGGAAAGTCCTAGTCCATTTGGGCTGCCATAACAAATGCTACAGATTGAATGGCTTTGGCAGCAAATGCCTACTTCTCATAGTTCTGGAGGCTGGGAAATCCAAGACTGCCAGCAGATCTGGGGTCTGGTGAGGACTGCTTCCTGGTTTGCAGAAGGCTGTCTTTTCATGGTGGAAGGGTTAAGGGAGCTCTCCGGGGCCTCTTTTATAAGGGCACTAATCCCATTCACATCGGCTCTACCCTCATGACTTCATCACCTCCCAGAAGCCCCACCTCCTAATACTATCACATTGGAGATTAGTTTTCAAAATATGAATTTTGGAAGACACAGCATTTAGTTCTTAATATGAAAGAATAGAATAGAATTGCATTTAACATTTGCAATAATAAATAAAAGTTTCACATGAACTGGAAAGGCTCATGTTGGCAGGATAAGTGCACTCTCTATGTTCAACATAAATAAAAGAGCCTGAGAGTGAAATTAGAGTAGGAATTATTGGAACAAAGATGGAAGGAAGGAGGGAAAGAAGGAAGGAAGAAGAGAAGAGGCAGAAAGAGAGGAAGAAGGGAAGGAAGAAAGGAGGATAGGGAGGGAGGGAAGAAAGTGTGGAAGAAGGAAGGAAGAAAAGAAAAATATGGAAGGAAGGGAAGGAGGAAGGAAGACGGGAAGAAGGAAGAAAGGAAGGGAAGGAGGAGAGGAAGGGAGGGAGGAAGGAAGAGAGGAAGAAGGAAATAAGGAAGGGAGAGAAGAAGAAGGGAAAGGGGAGAAAAGGAGGGTGGGAGGAAGGAAAAGAGGAGGAAGGAAGGAAGGAAAGAAAGGGAAGAAGAAAGGGAGGAGAGTAGAAAAGAGGGGAGAAGAGAGGAGAAGAGGAAAGGAGATAGAAACAGAGGAAGAGGGGGAAGAAAGAAGGAAAGAAAGAAAAGAAGGGGAGGGAGGGAGGGAAGGAGGAAGAAAGAGTGGAAGAATCAAGGAAGAAGGAAAAGATGGAAAAAAGGGAAGGATGAAGGAAGAGGGGAAAAGGAATAAAGGAACAAAGAAGAGGAGGGGAGAAAGGGAGAGAAAGACAAAGGAAGGAAGAAAGGAAGGAAGGAAAGGAGGAGAGGGAGGGAGGAAGGAAGACAGAGGAAGGAAACGGGGAGGAAAGGCGGGAGGGAGAAAGGAAAAGAAGAGACAAGAAGGAAGGAAAGAAGGAGGGAGAGAAAGGATGAAATTTAAAGGTTCTATATGATTCCAAGGCACTTAGCACAAATGGCTCCATTCTGGTTTGGTCTGCTTTACTGGGGCCTAGTGAAGAGGGCTGTCCAAAACAGTGGCCTCTCATAACCTGTGTTTAACATTTATCAGTGCCTGTTTGTTACAAAGGATATTTTAAAGAATACAAATGCACAGCCAGATGAATGGATACATAGAGTGAGGTTTGGAAATTCCTGAGCAGAAAAGTTTGTCCTCATAGAGTTGGGTTGTGCTACTATCCTGGCACATTGATATGTTCTTGTTGATCAACCCATAAGCTCTCTGATTCAGCTTTTTTGTTTTTGTATGGAGGTTTCATTACCTAGACATGATTGAGTCAATCACTGGCCATTGTGATTGACTCAACCTACAGCCCTTCTCCCCTCCAAGGTTGAGGGTAGCTTAAAGCTGAAAGTTACAACCCTCTAATCACACAAGGGTTACCCTGGCAACCCCCTCTCATGCTGAGGCTATCCAGGAGCCCCCAGCCCACATTCATCTCACTGGCATACAAATAGATGCATCACTTTGGAGATTCTGTGGGGTTTTGGAGCTACATGCCAGGAAAAAGGAGAAAGACCAAATATATGTTTCGTATTATAAATCACAGTATCACAGAAGGCCAAGTAGAGAAAAACAAAGAAGCCCACGCCTAGAAGTATTATAGCAACACCTAAAAATATCAAACACAAAGAATAAAATTCTAAAAGCTTCTAGAGATAAAGAACTAATCACTTATAAATAGGGTGACTGAACACCTATAAATAAGTGGACCACATGTCTTGACATACACAGGACAGTCCTGGGTTACACCCACTGACAAGCGCAATTATTACTAGTATCCCCTTCATGCTCCAGTGTCCTAGTTGAATGATAAGTTATATCATCATCCTGCCTACAAAGGAATAAGAGTCAGATTGATTGTGGACTCCTCAATAGCAAAATGATACAAGAGAAAAATGGTAGAATGTTTTTAAAATGTTAAAAGAACTTTGAATACTAAAAGTTTTATCCAATCAAATTGTCATTAAATGTGAAAGTATAATAAAAATATTCTCATTCATGTATTTCCAAAATTTTGCCACATGTTGAAAACACTCTTAAAGGAAGGTTTAAATGAGAAAACAGCAAATCCAGCATATTTCTACAAAAGACATAAAAATTAAGGGTAACTGAATACCTAGGTAAAGTTTATTATAGGACCTGTCAAAAGAAGAAGTTTTTAGACAAATTAAACAGTTTAATTGAGCAAATGACGATTCATGAATCAGCAGCACTAAACCAGTAGCAGTTCAGAAAGCTCTGCTCCTCAGAGTGGGCAGGGAGAGTTTATAGGCAGAGAAGGAAAGTGAGGTGCAGAACGGGTGTGACTGGTTTCAGCTTTGTGTTTGCGGTATTTGGATGTGGACTGATCAGCAGGAAGCCTGTGACTGGCTGAAGGCCACTGCTCAGATTGGCTGACACTCAGCTGTTTGTTACCAAGAATACTCCTTAATTAGGCTTTCAATTTGTTTACCTACTAAACCAGTTTATACTTCCTTACTCAGGGATTTAAGCTATGGCAGCCTCAGGCCAAGTTTTAATTTAACAGATCAAAAAAGGAAAACGACTGTATTCATAACAGCCCAGAATTAAAATATCAACATGATGGGGGCTGAGGGAAGAGGGAGATTAAGGGACATAATCATGTGCAAAAATTCTTGACTTTAAAGCACTGTAGATGTTGCTAAGTTTATTACTATGGATAAATACACATAATTACAGGCTTCAAATTAACTGTAACCACTATGAGAACAGAAGTGTAATGTTTAACTTTTAAACTGGCAGAATACTCAAAATTACCAAAAAGAAAGAAGGAAAAGAGACTTTAAATAAACAAAACAAAAATTCAATGAAAGTAAGATATGAAATAAATAGCGAAAATACATCCTGTTTATGGTCATTGTGATAATTATAAATGATTTTTTAAAACTCACAAAACAAAAGATAAAGATTCTCAGATTGAATACTAAAATTCAATGATATGATGTCCAGGAAGATTGAAAATAAAAGATGGAAAAAATAGCAAATAGAATTCAGCACCACATAATTTATCATGATCAAGTGAGATTTATTCCAGGAATGCAAAGTTGGTTCAATATTTGAAAATTCATTAATATCCTCTATGTATTTATAGATCCAGGGAGACATTACAGTTATCCCACAGATGCTGTAAAAGCCTTGAACAAAATTCAAAACCCATTCCTGATAAAAATTACTCAACTGAAATTGACAGGTGCTTTATTAATAAAATGAACTATGTCTTACTAGTATATATGGGCACACTTCGTTTTATTGCTTTTTGCTTTACTGTCTTTTACAGATACTGCTCTTTTTACAAGTTGAAAGTTTGTGGCAACTCTGCATTGAGCAAATCTATCAGTGCCATTCTTCCAACAGCATTTGTTCATGTTGTATCTCTGTCACATTTTGGTAATTCTCACAATATTTCAAAATTTTCCATTATTATTATATCAGTTATGGTGATCTATGATCAGTGATCTTTGATGTTACCACTGTAATTGTTTTGGAGTGCCAAGAACTGTGCTCATATAAGATAGCAAAGTTAATCAATATATGTTGTGTGTATTCTGACCGCTCCACTGACCAGGCATTCCCCTGTCTCTCTCCCTCTCCTCAAGCCTCTCCATAACTTAAGAAATAACAATATTGAAATTAGACTAATAACCCTGCATGGCCTCTCAGCAATCAACTGAAAGGAAGAGTCACACGTGTCTCACTTTAAATCAAAAGCTAGAAATTATTAAGCATATTGAGGAAGGCATGTCAAAAACTAGGCCTCTTCCACTGAATAATTAGCTACATTGTAAATGCAAAGGAAATTTTTCAGGAAATTAAAAGTAAGTGTCACTCCGGTGAACAAATGATCAAAAAATGAAAGTGAATTATTTTTGATATGGGGAAAGTTGTAGTAGTCTGGATAGAAGATTAAACCAGCCACAATCCTCCCATAAGCAAAAACCGAATCCATAGCAAAGCCCTAACTCTTAAATTCTATGAAGCCTGAGGGAGGTGAGGAGGCTGCAGAAGAATGGTTTGAAGCTCGTTGGTTCATGAGATTTAAGGAATGAAGCCATCTCCATAACATAAAAGTGCGAGGTGAAGTAGTAAGTGCTGATGTAGAAGCTGAAGCAAGTTATCCAGAAGATCTTATGAAGATAATTGATGAAGGTGGCTACACTAAATAACGGACTTTCAATGTAGACAAAACAGCCTTAAATCATAAGATGTCATCTAGGACTTCCATAGCTAGAGAGAAGTCAATGCCTAGCTTCAAGCTTCAAAGGACAGGCTGACTCTCTTGTTAGGGGCTAATGCAGCTGGTGACCTTAAGTTCACACCAATGTTCACTTACCATTCTGAAAATCCAAGGGCCCTTAAGAATTACACTAAATCTACTCTGCCTGTGCCTGCACTCCGTATAAGGAACATCAAAGCCTGGATGACAGCACATCTGTTTACAGCATGGTTTAATGGATATTTTAAGCCCATTGTTGAGACCCACTGCTCAGGAAAAAAAGATCTCTTTCAAAATATTACTGCTCATCGACAAGGTACCTGGTCACCGAAGAGCTTGGATGGAGATGCACAAGATGAATGTTGTTTTCATGCTTGCTGACACAACACCCATTCTGCAGCTTATGGATCAAGGAGTCATTTAGACTTTCAAGTCATATTATTTAAGAAATACCTTTTATAAGCCTACAGTTGCCATAGACAGTGATTCCTCTGATGGATTGGGGCAAAGTAAATTGGAAACCTTCTGTAAAGGACTGAACATTTTAGATGTCATTAAAAACATTCATGATTCATGAGAGGAGGTCAAAATATCAACATTAACAGGAATTTGGAAGAAGTTGCTTCCAACCCTCATGGGCGACTTTGAGGGGTTCAAGGCTTCAGTGGAGGAAGTAACTGCAGATGTGGTAGAAACAGCAAGAGAAATAGAATTAAAAATGGAGCCTGAAAATGTGACTGAATTGCTGCAATCTCATGAGAAAACTTGAACAGATGAGGGGTTGTTTCTTATGAATGAACAAAGAAAGTGATTTCTTGAGACAGAATCTATTCCTGGTGAAGATGCTGTGAACATGGTTGAAATGACAACAAAGGATTTAGAACACTGTATGATGAACTTAGTTATAAAGAAGTGACAGGGTTTAAGAGGACTGACTTCAATTTTGAAATAAATTCTACTGTGGGTAAAATGCTATCAAACAGCATTACATGCTATACAGAAATATTTCATGAAAGGAAGAGCCAATCAATGCAGGAAACTTCACTGTTGTCTTATGTTAAGAAATTGCCACAGCCACCCCAACCTTCAGCAACCACCATCCTGATCAGTTAGCAGCCATCAACATCGAGGCAAGGCCCTCCGCTAGCAAAAATATTATGACTCACTGAAGGTTCAGATGATTGCTAGCATTTTTTAGTAATAAAGTATTTTTAAATTAAGGCATGACCATTTTTTTTTTCAGACATAATGCTATTGCACCCTTAATAGACTATAGTATAGTGTAAATATAACTTTTACATGTACTGGGAAACCAAAAAATTTATAATTGCAATTTTTGCTCTATTGTGGTGATCTGAAATTGAACGAAGGTCACTTTGGTGAAGTTCTCCTGGGCATTTTTCTACTAAAGGTTTGGCCAACTTTCTCAAAACATAATAAACAGACATCACTGCACTTTGGCCCTCCAGAAAGTCAACGAGCAAAATGTCTTGGCATCCCAAAACACTGTTGCCATGACCTTTGCTCTTGACTGGTCCACTTTCGCCTTAATGGGACCACTTCGGCCTCTTGGTAGCCATTGCTTTGATTGTGCTTGGTCTTCAGTATTGTACTGCTGAAGCCATGGTTTATCTCCTGTTACAATTCTTTGAAGAAATGCTTCAGGATCTTAATCCCACTTGTTTAAAATTTCCATAGAAACCTCTGCTCTTGTCTGTAGCTGATCTGGGCATGATGGTTTTGACACTCATTAAGTGGAAAGTTTGCTCAACTTGAACTTTCAGTCAGAATTGGGTAAGCTGAACCAGTTGAGATGTCTATGATGTTGGCTCTTGTTTGTGCTGCTGTCAGTCCTCTTCAGTTAGGGTATGAACAGAATGAATTTTTTCCTCATAAATTGATGTGGATGGTCTGCCCCTGCTTTGTATTCAAATTAATCTTGTCCCTTCTGAAATCAGGTTATATGCATTTTTTAACTGCTGATTCCTTTGGGGGCACTGTCCTTACAAGTGACTTGTAAAGTATCAGTGATTTCACCATTCTTGCAGGCAAACATCAGCATAAATTTGATGTTTGTTCTTCATTTTTTTTTCCTTCTTGCTTTCAAGTCATGTTGCTCTGACAGGGACTCTTTTCAAATTGATGTCTTATCCTTAATGCCTCAAACTTGAACCCGTTCAGACATGTTATAAAAAGTTAGTACAGGTTTATTTTGGTGCAAAAACGTTTAAAATTCATGCATAGTTTTTTCATAATACATATTTCCCATAAACTTTTTGAAGACCTCTCATAAACATATATATTACGCATTTATTGCAATATTGTTTCTTATTGAAAAATATTAGAAACAATCTAATAGTCATTGAGAAAACTACAGAACAACGCAGTATTATGCTGCTGTGCCATAAAAGGGGCAAAATCTCTGAAAACTGATATGAACTGATTTCCAGGGTACACTGTTAAATGAAAAAAGCAAAATGAAAAGAATATAATATACTATCCTTCACGTAAGAAAGAAGGGAGATGTAGGAAAGTATGCATGTATCAGCTCTCTTGTGCAAAAGAAACAAAGGAAGTAGAAACCAGAAATTAATGAGATTATTTACCTACAGGGGATGGGTGGGAATGGGGTGGAAATAATGAGAGGAGAGAATGAGAAGAGACAAGGGGAAACTGGTATCTCTGGGTGTAGCTTTTGATATAGTTAGGCTGTTAGAACAATGCTTTTCCATACTCCCCCAACAAATTAATATTTAAAATAAACTGGGATGGGGGAGCCCAAAATAGAATTGTCATTCTGTGTTAATCACTCACTGTAGACACTTAGGAGGGAGGCTGTTGGCCTTCAACCAGAGATGACCTTCAGTGTTTATGCCAGTCCTGTGGGATGGGCTTCTCCCCATAGGATCAGCTCCTTCAGTTCAGGCACCACTTCTTTTCCATTCTCTCTCTCTCTCTCTCTCTCTCTCTCTCTCTCTCTCTCTCACACACACACACACACACACACACACACACACACACTCTTTGCATGAACCAATGGGCAAAGTGTTGTAATTTCAGAAGTTCACTAGAGATTATCTCATCTTTCCGTCGTCTTCTTTTTTAAAAATAAGGAACCAAAGATCCAAGGACTTTCTTGCAAGTGACTTTCTTGCCGTTTTATAGCTGTTTAGGAGCTGAGCAAATGGCAACAAATTAACAAACCCTTTATGACCAGAACCCTCCTCTTCTCCATGGACATGGAAGGGAGAGAGTTGAGGACATTCCCAAGCACCCTTTTGTGACATCAAGAGTCCCCTCTCACTACCCACATTTCCCATCTAGGCCTGTTCACAGAGGCAGAAGGCGGTTAAGGGGTAGATGTTCTTTCTTTGCATCGAGGCCATTTGTTAATCACTTGCAGAAGGATTGTTACAAACAAAAAATGGAAGCTTTATACTTTTTCCAGTCTATGCCCCTGCCTTACCTAGCCCAGACACTACATCTGAGGAGTTGAGATTCACAAACATTGGGGAAGTTTTTGTCCTAGAGTTTTCTGTACATTTTAGTAGATAAAGGGATGTTCCAATAAGGAGAAGGTATGTGTTTCGGAAAGTACTTTTCTATTCCTAACAACAAACGCCTCAGAATTTGAATTTTGTGATGTCACAAGGTGGCAAAATTTTGCCACAGGTAGTCTCAGACCTCAGGCAAAAACACATGACGTTGACATCATAAATATATTGAGTCCAGCGGAGGCTGGGAGGAAGAGCAGATGTTCGGAGTTCCCAGGCTCTCGCTGCAGTGTTCCCTGCTCCTGGGCGTACGTAGGAGTCTTTTCTACCACAGCCCAATTACCATGTCCCTAAGTCACCTCAACCCACAGATGGGAAGAGCAGTCAGCCCTGCAGATATTTCAATGACATACGAGATTTGATTAAGTTTATTTTATTGCACACTCAAAGTATTTAATCAGTTGCTAAAGCTGACAGATACAAGCCAACACATTTCTTCTCTCTTTTTTTTTTAAACGTCTATCCAGGAGCCTCCATCTGCATTGCTGCTTTTGTCCTTGGCCTTGCAGTGCTGTCTACAGCCCAATGCACAGATGCAGACGTCAAAAGGAGAAAGCACACAGCCTCTGGGGGACCACGCCCAGGGAGCGACTTTGTGCCGCAGGCTTTCTGGAAGGACATGTTCTCACTCAGGTTTCATCTGAGATGTGGTTAGGAAAACTCCAAGGAATGAGCTGAAAATCAGGTAAATCAAGACAAACATTTTACCTAGAATGGCGATTTGTAATAAAAATGTCGTAACTTGCTGTCTCAGAGGAAGATTCAACTGCTGAAATTCAACAAAACGATCACCGGAAGCTGTAATTTACGGCATTGCTTAGTGGTTAGGTGAGTGAATTCTGGTCTTGAAGAGCTGGGTTCAAATTTTGAACTTACCTTACTGTGTGATCAACCTCAGACAAGTTATTTAACCTCTTTGTAGTCGATCTGTAAAAGGGAAATGTGGTGTGCGAAGTGCCTAGAATATCTTATGTGTATAATACACACTAGCTATTATAAAGTCATCATTTTTATAGTACTCATCTTTGTCTCTGTGATGTCTCCTTGCCAAATCATTGTATTTATTTATTTATTTATTTTTATTTTTGAGACGAAGTCTTGCTGTTGCCCAGGCTGGACTGCAGTGGCACAATCTCAACTCACTGCAATCTCCATCTCCCAGATTCTCGCGATTCTCCTGCCTCAGCCTCCCAAGTCGTTGGGATTACAGGCTCGGGCAGGCCTCTGCCTCCCTGACCAGGGCTCTCATCTCTGAATGTCTCCTTGCCTCCCACGTGTATGCTTCTCTGCAGGTCAGGTAAAGAGAAGGAGCTTGGAGGGTTGACGTCAGATGTGGAGACCATGGTCCGTTCCTGTCCTCCCCTTGGCAGGCCTGGAGGAAGGCAGAAGGGGAGAGATGCTCGGCACAGTGCATGGGAGAAACAGGCTTTGTCTCTCTCCACTTGGAGCCTCCTTTTATTCTGTGTTGGGAAAAAGCTGAGTGTTCGGAGGGAAACTGAGGCAGGACTTGCATAATGCCCTCTGGAATGTGTCTAGACTTGCTGGCTCCTTGCTTCTAGCCTTCCTGGGCTCCTATTCCCATTATCTCAAGTAGCAGAACATGTTCCATATAAATGCTAAACTGTCACAGCTGTAGATCATGAGATTAATACAGCGTGTCCTTCTGACCTCCACATTCTCACCACCAGTTTCTTAGTTGGATTACCAATAAATACCGTGGGCTCCTAGAGCTCGGGGTCTTTGCAACCTCCGCGATGGCGATGACCCTCTGGTGTCTCACCTTTCTCTCTCAAACTGTCTTTTTCTCAATCCTTTGACTCCGCTGGACTTTGTCACCCCCACGACCTGGTGTTGGATCTGATCACCCCAACATTCCTGGCCGCCCAATGTGGGGCGACAAAGACCCTGGTGAAGGTAACGCTAGAGCACGTGAAAGCGGAGGATACATCGTCAAAGGACACCCAAGGACATCTAAAAGAAGCTTGGCGGGAAAGCTGAGCACTCAGAAGAACCAGAGTAACATGGGACAAGGTGAAAGCAGACATTCTGCTTATACTAAATTTCTTAAAGCATTTATTTTGAAGACGGGGAGTGAAATTAGTACTCAAAATTTGTTATCACTCATCCCAGCCCATGGTTCCTGGACGAAGGGTCTATAGAGTTGGATGAATGGGAGAGAACTGGCAGATTTTTAAAAAAGCATATAAAGATAGAGCAAAAATTCCAGTTTGGTTTAGTCTATGTGGGTGCTAATAAAAGCTCTTGAGTAGTTTCAAACAGATGAAGATTCAGATGAAGAGGAGGATGAGTGTAAGAAACTTCAGATTCTGAATGTGAGGAACAGGAAACATAGGAAATTAAAGGGAAACTGAAGAAAGTATATTTTACCAGCCCATCGGCTCCACCTGCTGAACTAAGTGAAAGGTCACCTCCTCTTTCGCCTCTTAATAGGCAAGAAGATTAGCTACAAAACTTCTCCTGTAGTTGCAACATTAAAACCTGGAGCAATTGGTGGTGCAGTACAAAATTCTATTCAAAAGGCTAGAGCTGAGGGAGACCTTGAAGCAGGGCAACTTCCCCTAACTATAATCCAGCAGGGAGGACAGCAAACGCCCCTCTGCTGTTTCCAAAATCCATCTACAAAGGATAAAGATATACAAGTAGTTAAAAAGTGTACCCTATTCCTTTAAAAGCCAGGGTAAATTTAAAAACCTATAATTGATAATTGAAGGTCTTCTGACCCTATATTACTCCAATGCTACCTTTTTGTCAGTGTAAACAAGGGCGTAGCCCGAAAGCACAGAGACCAGTGACAACCACTAGCCTTCCTATCAAAAATCCTTAACCCAGTAACCCGCGGATGGCCCACATACATTCAATTAGCGGCAACTGCTTTGCTAGCAGAAGAAAGTAGAAAAATAACTTTTAGAGGAAACGTCATTGTAAGCACACCTCACCAGTTCAGCACTATCCTAAGTAAAACAAAAAGCAAAAGGTAGCTTACTAACTCAAAATCTAAAAGTATAGGGCTATTCTGTAAGAAAAAGGTGATTTAACATTAACCACTAAAAATTCCCTTAACCAAGCAGGTTTCCTAACAAGGAATTTAAATCTTAATTACCATACAAAAGTCTGACCAGACGTAGGAGGAACTCCCTTCAGGACAGGACCATAGATGGTTCCTCCCGGGTGATTGAGGGAAAGGAAAAAAAAAAAAAAAGCCCATGAGGGGTATTCAGTAATTTATAGGGAAACTCTTGTAGAAGCAGAGTTAGGAAAACTGCCTAATAATTGGTCTGCTCAAACGTGGGAGCTCTTTGAACTCAGCCAAGCCTTAAAGTACTCACAGAATCAAAAAACTCTATTTCAATCCTGACTCAAAAGGTTACCTACACCCTCTCTGAAATGAATTTGCATAAGAACTTTTGTTTTTGGGAGTGCATCTTGATGGGGAGGGGCGGGGCGGGGTTGTTATGAAATACTCAGGAACCCAGCCCAGCTCTAGAACTCACCCCTGAGCGCAAAGGCAATGGTGGTCACGCTGGTAAAGAACCACTAGAATCCAGCTGCCCGGACCCCTTTCTTTGTGGTCAAGAAAGGTGGAAAAGGTGCAGGACTGCGACATTGGTAAGCGTAACGAATCCGATAGGCAGAGGTCCATGGGCGGTTACTCACCCTGAAAAGGAATAAGCATTAGGACCATAGAGGATGCTCCAGGACTAACGCTCATTGGAAAATTACTAGAGGTGCTGGCATCCCTTTTTTTTTTTTGAGGGGGGAAATGTTCCCCTCAAGGCAAAACCCCCCTGGGGTGTTTTTTGGGAAATTCGGCCCAGAGTATATGTACCTTTTTCCTTCTCAGACTTGAAACAAATTAAAATAGAGCTAGGTAAATCCTCAGATAACCATGATGGCTATATTGATGTTTCACGAGGGTTAGGACAATCCTTTGATCTGACATGCAGAGATAAAACGTTACCGCTAGATCAGACACTAACCCCAAATGAGAGAAGTGCCGCCATAACTGCAGCCTGAGAGTTTGGCGATTTCTGGTATCTCAGGTCAATGACAGGATGACAACAGAGGAAAGAGAATGATTCCCCGTAGGCCAGCAGGGAGTTCCCAGTGTAGACCCTCACTGGGACACAGAATCAGAACATGGAGATTGGTGCCACAGACATTTGCTAACTTGTGTGCTAGAAGGACTAAAGAAAACCAGGAAGAAGCCTACGAATTATTCAGTGATGTCCACTGTAACACAGGGAAAGGAAGAAAATCCTACTGCCTTTCTGGAGAGACAAAGGGAGGCATTGAGGAAACATACCTCTCTGTCACCTGACTCTACTGAAGGTCAACTAACCTTAAAGGATAGGTTTATCACCCAGTCAGCTGCAGACATTAGAAAAAACTTCCAAAGTCTGCCTTAGGCCTGGAGCAAAACTTAAAAACCCTATTGAACTTGGCAATCTTGGTATTTTTATACTAGAGATCAGGAGGAGCCGGTGGAACGGGACAAACAGGATTAAAAAAAAAAAGGGCCACCCCTTTAGTCATGGCCCTCAGGCAAGCGGACTTTGGATGCTCTGGAAAAGGGAAAGGCTGGGAAAATCAAATGCCTGATAGGGCTTGCTTCCAGTGCGGTCTACAAGGACACTGAAAAGACTGTCCGAATAGAAATTAGCTGCCCCCTCGTCCATGCCCCTATGTCAAGGGAATCACTGGAAGGCCCACTGCCCTGGGGGACAAAGGTCCTCTGAGTCAGAAGCCACTAACCAGATGACCCAGCAGCAGGACTGAGGGTGCCTAGGGCAAGCGCCAGCCCATGCCATCACCCTCACAAGAGCCCCGGGTATGCTTGATCATTGAGGGCCAGGAGGTTAACTGTCTCCTGGACACTGGCACAGCCTTCTCAGTCTTACTCTCCTGTCCCGGACAACTGTCCTCCAGATCTGTCCCTCTCCGAGGGGTCCTGGGACAGGCGTTCACTAGATACTTCTCCCAGCCACTGAGTTGTGACTGGGGAACTTGACTCTTCTCACATGCCTTTCTAATTATGCCTGAAAGCCCCACTCCTTTGTTAGGGAGAGACATCCTAGCAAAAGCAGGGGCCATTGCACACTAGAATTACAAGGAAAAGAGGTGAATACATATACAGCCACTAAGTATGCTTACCTAGTCCTCCATGCCCACACAGCAATACGGAGAGAAAGAGAATTCCTAACTTCTGAGGGAACACGTATCAAACATCAGGAAGTCATTAGGCCCCCAAATTCTCCTTACCTCTGAATCTACTTCCTCCCATGCCTAAAATCCCTGCCTAAAGATAATTTTATGGGGAAGACGATTTGCTTGTGTCTCTCCAGCTGACAATCAGGTGCCTATGTGGGTGCCCACCAAACATCTGAAGATGTATCAGCCATAGCATCTAGTGGACCCCCCCCCCCATACAGCGCGAATTGAAGGTTTGAAAAGCCTCGATTTGCTTTCTCTATGCCTTCTGTTAATCAGAAAAGGCCTGTTTCTCATTATTGATGGCCTCCCAGCTACAGCCACAAAAGTTTTTGCTTCTGTTTCAGTAGATTTACTAACGTGGGGGTGGGGGGTGAGGTATGCTTGTGATTTTGCAGATGAACGAACCGTGTGGATGCTCTCAAGATGTGTACGGCCATGGAACGGGAGACTGGAGGGACTCATGGATCCCAACCATGGACCAGGTTTCCCCAGTACAAGCCATGAGCCAGCTGAATTTGAATGCGAAGATGGAACGAGGACCGACGGGAGTCACGATGCTTAACGGACCAATGCTTTCTGACTCAACTACTCTCTACCCTGAATACGAGAGACCCTAATAGTTAAGGCAGGAGTATCATCGCCCTTATTCAGCATGAAGAAGTTACGGAAGATGGACCTTCATCCTTCTGCTACCCCTAGGATTAAGGGTCCTCTTGTAAAAGGGAAAGGGGAGATATGTTGGAAGCTTTCAAACCAGAGTGACTCTAGTAATAATGACAGCTAGCAATAATGATACCTTCTCTTTTACAATAAAGAGAAGGGGGGGCATGTTGGGAAAAAGCAGAGTTTTGGGAGGGAAACCGAGGCAGAACTTGCATAAGGTCCTCTAGAATGTGTCTAGCCTTCCTAGGCTCCTAGGCCGCTATTCCCATTATCTCAAGTAGCAGAACATGTTCCATAAAAAGGTAACCCATCACAGCTCTAAATCAGGTGCTTAATGCAACGTGTCCTTTTGCCCGCCACATTCTCACCACCTGTTTCTTTATTGGATTACCAATAAATACTGTGGGTCCTAGAGCTCGGCGTCTTCGCAGCCTCCACGGTAGTGATGGTCCTCATCGTCCCACATTTCTCTCTTAAACTTTTTCTCAGTCCTTTGAGTCCACCGGACTTTGTCACCCCCATGACCTAGTGTTGGGTCTGATCACCCCAACAATTGTGTGCCTGGGCTGCCTTGTGTTCAGGAGAGTCATTGGCTCTTGAAAAAACTGTGGCCAGGAAGCAGGAAAAGCTAGCAAGTAAGGTTTTTTGTTTGTTTTTTGAGACGGAGTCTCACTTTGTCGCCCAGGATGGAGTGCAATGGAGCAATCTCGGCTCACTGCAACCTCCACCTCCCGGGTTCTAAGCGATTCTGTCTCAGCTTCCCGCGTAGCTGGGACTACAGGCACCCGCCACCACAACCATCTAATTTTTGTATTTTTGGTAGAGGTGGGATTTCACCATATTGGCCAGGCTGGTCTCAAACTCCTGACCTTGTGATCCACCCATCTTTGCCTCCCAAAGTGCTGGGATTACAGGAGTGAGCCACTGTGCCTGGCCTATACTTGAAAATCTTGAAAGCAGTTATGTCAGACGTGCTAACCAGAGCACCCCATCCTGAATAGCGGCTGGGTAAAATGAGGTTGAGACCTACTGAGCTGCATTCCCAGACAGTTAAGGCATTCTCAGACACAGGATAAGATAGGAGGTCAGCACAAGCTACAGCTCATCAAGACCTTGCTGATGGAACAGGTTGCAGTAAAGAAACCGGCCAAATTCCACCAAAACCAAGATAACAAGAGAGACCTCTGGTCGTTCTCACTGCTACACGCCCACTAGCGCCATGGCAGTTTACAAATGCCATGGCAACATCAAAAAGTTACCCTATAGGGTCTAAAAAGGGGAGGTATGAATAATCCGCCCCTTGTTTAGCATATCATCAAGAAATAACCATAAAAATAGGCAACCAGCAGCCCTGGTAATAGACAGCCCTGCTCTGCCTGTGGAGTAGCTATTTTGTTCCTCTTTTTTTTTTTTTGAGACGGAGTCTCGCTCTGTCTCCCAGGTTGGAGTGCAGTGGCGTGATCTCGGCTCAATGCAAGCTCTGCCTCAGCCTCCCGATGTTCCTCTACTTTCTTAATAAACTTGCTTTCACTTGCCCTGAATATTTTCTTGTTTAAGATCCAAGAACCCTCTTTTGGGGTATGGATCCGGACCCCTTTCCTGTAACACAGATATACTCTATGACTTATTCAATAGAAACAGAGTTTTCTATAGATTTTACAATCTACTTTGACCTTTTAAAGTTAAGGACATAAGGATAAGACTTGACATTTTAGTATGAATACGCCACATAGAAATATCTTATGCCTAAAGGACAAGGATGCTGAGCATTAGACTGTTTTATCACAAGGTGCGACTTGCTTTCCTAAGGTTCCTGTGGTATTTGTTTTCATCTAATTGAGTTTAGATAAAATCTCTACTGAGGCAGTAGGATGGACAATAAACCTTTTTGAGGATCCACCTTTTAACTGAAAGATTTTAGGGAGGAAATAGAGTGGGCAAAGTAGTTAAACAAAATAATAGACATTCTCATTACCATCTTACCAAGCCCAGAAGCAAACAGAGCAAAACCTATCACTTAATGACTTCTGGAGCCCATATTAGGCAGCCCTGATTTTTAATCTCCTTTCTTAGCATGGTGGAAAATGAGAGAAAAAATGCCACTTCCCCCGTTAGTGTTTGTTCATCCAGCACGAGCCGGAGAACAGTGAACGCTTGTTCAATGGTCTGTTTACGCAGAACTAGAAAAATGGGTTGCATTAGCTATTCCTTTAATAAGATTTCACTCTTTCAAACTCCTAGCTGACCAAGGAACTGAGTAAAGAAATAGCTCTCACAAGGCAAAGGAGCGAGGCAGCCTCCTGCTACTTCTCCTGAGACGGTCTGAAATACAGTTCCTCGCTTTAATCCTGAGGCAGGTGTTTGTGTCTCCGAATGAGGAGACCCAGCTGTGAGGGCTGGCGCCACCCCCAGGGCTCCCTCGTGGGTGGCAGGGCGCTCATCGGAGCACTGCCACCTGCCCCCAGAAGCCCTCCGCTCCCGGATTCCAGGCGAGGGAAGGGGCATTCCGGGCCGCGGACCCGCCCAGCAGGGCCCCTCGCGGGGTCCGCAGGACGCCGGGTCTGCAGGGTTCAGTGGTCGTGCCCCGGTCAGGTCTACCTTCATGGCTGTGCGCCAGCTGTGGGCGGGAGGCCCATACCCACGCTGTGTCCCCGCGCGTTGCCACTCTGCACCTCGAGGACAGTGGGAAGCGACAGCCCCACCATCAGCGGCCACTACGCAGACTTCACGGACCACGTCCAGGCCAGAGAGAAACGCTGGTGAGCATGCACCCATTGCTACGGCGGCCGCCCTGGCAGCGCTGACGAGCCGGAAGTGTGCGGGACCGGACTTCCGGCTGCTCTGTGGGATTCGGGTTCCGGGTTTCCTGGTGCGCGTCAGGGGCCGGCAACAGAGTGGCGGGCGCTACGGCCCTGGAACGGGGCCATGGAGAAGCTGCGGCGGGTCCTGAGCGGCCAGGACGACGAGGAGCAGGGCCTAACCGCGCAGGTAGGAAACCCGCGCCCTCGTCCAGTCCCGGGGCTGCCCGCCGGCCCCGGCCGCAGTGAGGACCGGCCGAGCGGGTGGGGTGGGTGCGAGGCCGGGGGTCTGGGCCTCCTCTGCTCTGCCGGTTGATTTAAGAGGGCTCCGTCTGCTTCCTGGGGAGAATTTGAGAACCTTCCTGTTTCCATGGGGTCTACTTAAACCCCCTTTGAGACCCACCCTCCAACTCTTCAATCTGGTCTTCTAACTCTCAGGAACCCACCAACGCCTGCCTTCGCTGTCCCAAATAATCCATCGCTCCCACACCCTATTTGGTTTTCTGAGCCTAGTGCGGGGTTTGGCCTCCGGCTATGCAGCGTAAGTAGCTATGCAGGGCATTTATCCTGAGAGCTGCAGTGAGCCGAGACCCTAAAGCTTGTTGCATCTGTTTGTCTCTGGAGGTAAAGGAGGTACTATGTGTGGGGGGGAGGTTGGTCTTTTGGAAATAGGGAGACTGGAGGAAAAATAAACAGGACATTGATAAGTGAAATTATATTGAATTAAAAATTTTCTGTTAAGGCAGTGAGCCCTGGTAAGATAATTTTTTTTCCCTTTCTTAATAAAAGCCCTTGTGTCTGCGCCTTACCAGCGAGACTTGATAAGGGTTACTTTCTTCAGCAAGAAGGTTCAAAGTAGCAGTGGAGCAGGAACTGCGGTATAAGTGTTTTTGTTATTGCTTGAGATTATATTGCATGTTGTGCGCTGTCGCAGAAGTTGGACATTTAAAATTGTATTTCATAAGGATCTTCTGTTTGTCTCTTCCTGACTTCCTTGTCATTATACTTACTCAGCACTTCTTGTGGGCAGAGTTCTGGGCTAGAGTTTTGGGTTCAGAGAGTGTAAGACAAGTATCTGTTCTCATTGCGCTCTGTAACTCTACATTACCACAGCCACATGTGGCCAATTAATTTTTTTTTTTTTTTTTTTTGAGATGGAGTCTTGCTTTGTCGCTCAGGCTGGAGTGCAGTGGTGCGATCTCGACTCACTGCAACCTCTGCCTCCCAGGTTCAAGCAATTCTCCTGCCTCAGCCTCCTGAGTAGCTGGGATTACAGGCACCTGCCGCCATACCCTGCTAATTATTTTGTATTTTTAGTAGAGATGGGGATTTCACCATGTTGGTCCGGCTAGTCTCGGACTCCTGACCTCAAGTGATCCGCCCACCTTGACCTCCCAAAGTGTTGGAATGACAGGCTTGAGCCACAGCGCCTGGAGCAATTAAATTTAAATTAATTAAAATTAAATAAAATTTAACATTCAGTTCCTTAGTCACAGCAACCACATTTCACGTGTTCAGTAGACACATGTGGTTAAAGGCTAGTGTATTGAACAGTGCAGATATAGAACATTTGCATTGCAGAAAATTCTATTGGACAATGCTACTCTAAACTTTGGAGATGCGAAGGTAATATCACTTATCTTGAGCCCACTGTCTAGAGGGGAGAAAAGATATGTGGAGAAGTAATCAAAGACTAGAATGACTGGCTTGTATAGACAAGTGCTGCGAGTTCAGAGGAGGTGATCGTTCATTAACAAATATTCAAGTTCCTGCATATGTTTGACATTGTTCAAGATGCAGGTGTTAATAACAAGTGACCAGTGCAAATACCTCTTTCACATGGAACTTTAATTTTAATTGGAGGAAACAATGAATAAACAAGTAAGTGTATAATGTGTCAGACAACCACAGAAGTAGTCAGAGCAGATTGAGGAGGTTGGGGTTGCCATATTACTTAGATAAGGCCTTCCTGCCAGGGAATCATGTGTGCACAGCTCAGAAGAGCTGCTGGGATGTCTGAGCGTCCTGTGAATAAGAGCCTCCAAGGCAGAGGGCCCAGCAGATACAGAGTCCCGAGTGGAGTGTAGTCAGCATGTTCAGGGCCAGTAAGGAGGCCAGAGGGGCTCTAGCAGCGGGGCAGAGAAGGGGGACAATTGTAAGAGAGAAGGTGAGGCAGGAAGGGGGATTCTCAATTGTGGGGGTTCTCATAGGCCATAGAAAGGATTTTAGCTTTACTCTGAGGGTGATAGGAAGCCTTGGGGTTTTGAGCAGAGTGGTGGTGTGACCGACTTGGGTTTTAAAGGATCACTCTGGCTGCTCTGTGGAGAACAAACTGTAGAGGCAAGGTTAGAAGCCCAGAGACTGGGCTGGAAACAAGTACAGTTGTCCTGGCAAGAGATGACTGTGGCTCGAATCAGTGATACAAGTCGTTTAAAAAGCAAAAAAGCCTGTTTAAAAAACAAACAAGTGGTCAGATTCTGTAAATAGTCCGAGTGTGCAGCCAGCAGGCCTCACTGTTGACAGATTGGATGTGTGAGTGAGAGGAGGCAAGGATGCCTCATGCATGCGACCTAAGCGTCTGGAGAGGTGGAGTTGCCATTAAGTGAATGTGGGAGGAGCAGGTTCAGGGAGGAAAATTATTTCAGTGTGGATGTGAGGTCTGAGATCCAGGTAGCATCCAAGTGGAGATGTCAGGAAAGCAGTTGAACATAAGACTGTAGAGTTTGTGGGAGGAAATAGGAGAGAGATGAGATCGTCAAGTAGAAAACAGATGAGATCCAAGGTTGGACCTCTGGTTTTCTCTGGTGTGTAGAGGTTTAGAGGATGAGCAGCAGCCAGCAAAGACAGCTGAGAGGATTGGCGAGAGGAGGAGGAGGAGAACCCAGAGAGAAGGATGTCCCAGAAAGTGAGGGAAGAGAGTGCTTTAGGAAGGGGAGGGGACCCAGTATTGTTAATGGTTTCAGAAGTTAAGAGCAGGTTACCTGTGGAGGTTATCAGTTGTCACTTCCATGAGAGCAGTCTTGGTGGCTGGATGGGGACAGAGGCCTGATTGAAGTCAGGGGAGAATAGGAAGAAGATGGAGACAGTATGGCTATCTCAGTGATTTTTCCTGTGGAGCAAAGAAGTGGATGGTAGTTGAAGGATGCAGTGAGGTTGGGGAACATGTCATTTTCCCAAGGAAAATGCTGGATGTTTCTGTGCATTGGGAATGGTCCAGGAAAGGGGAAAATTATGGTGCAGGCAAGAGGGGATTGTTGCTAGGGGGCTGTTGAGGAGTGACTTGGAAAGTAGGTGTCTCTAGGGAGGAGGAAGGGGCAGGAAGTGGCAGTGAGGAGGGAAGACACCTGGCTCACTGCCTGTCCAAGTGGTGCAGGATTCGTAGGGGAGAGCGCTGTCCCTAGAGACTAAATTTCAAACCTAGCAGGAAGGCGAGAGGATCCTCAGAGGAGAGAGTGAGGACATAGGGAGGTTTGCTGTTGGTTTTTGGAGATAGGTAGGAGATAAGATGGGATTAAAGGTGCACAGACCTGAATGGGGTGAGGGATGACCTGAGAGTGTTGCACTTCTTGTGCAGCAAGACGTAACCAGGATGGTGGGCACGTTGGAATTGGGTCTTGACAGGGATAGTTCTAGGCCAGTTGAGGAGTTGGGTGAGGCAGTGAAGGTCATAGGGGAGCATGCTGACATCCAGGCTGCGTTGCCCTCCTGTGGAGGTGTTTTGAGCCCAGGGGAGAGGCACGGTAGCCAGAGTTCTGGGACCCCTCCTTTGAGATGTCTGGGAAGAAGTCAAGGAGGGAGAGATGTTGAGCCAGATCTTAGAGAGTTGATCATATTCTTCCCTTGATCACATCCTTCAGTGACTTCCTGCAGCACCTGAATAAAATCCAGATCCCTCCCTTGGCCTCTCAGCCCTTCACTGCTTGTTGGCCCGCTTCCCCACCATCTCCCCAGTGCTTGCCTTGCCCGTCCCTCTTTCTCCTCCTCGGTTGGAGCCATTTTCTTCTGCCTGGGAGACTTGACAGTTGCATTTCCTTTTTCTGGAATGCCCCTCCCTGGCTCTTTTCAGAGTTGGATTGGTCACTTCCTGATGTCTTTACTTGGTCACCTCTTTAGAGAGGCCTTTCTAACCCAGTTACTCTGCCCCTGTTTATGTCCTTAGTAAAACCTGCCTCATGAGTTTATTGCCCATTTCCCCCCATCTGAATGTAAGTGCGCTAGGTTCTGTCTTATTCCCTTCTGTGTATGTAGAACCTACCAAGTACCTGACATCTAATAGCTGTTCATAACTACTTGTTGAACAAACAGAGGAGTGAGTTGTTTGGATTTGGGTAACTACCAAGGAGAGGTGAGGGCGTTGGCATAAGGTACTTGTTGGGAGTTAGATGACAAGAATGGCAGGAACATTCTACAGAGTTCTCTTGTGGGAGCCCCTACTGACCCCTGCTGACAGTTTGCGAGATGTCTTAGTCCATTCAGCCTGCTTTAACAAAATACCTTAGACTTGGTGATTTGTAAGCAACAGAAATGTATTTCTTATTGGAGGCCGGAAGTCAGAGATCAAGGTGCGCTCATGGGTTCTTGGTGAGCCCTCCCTCTGCTTCCTGGTGTCACACTGTTGCCTCTGTTTACATCTTGACATGACAGAGAACAGGCAGCTTTAGTCTCTTTCTCATCTTATTAGGGCACGGATCCCATTCATGAGGACTCCACCCCCATGACCTGATCATCTCCTGAAGGGCCGTCTTCCACCGTCACCATGGGGCTGAGGATTTCAGCAAACACTCAGACCATAGCACACGGGTTGAGACAAGTCCATTTGCTTGTTGACTGAGTATTTCATATTTACAAATGGCATTAATTTATCATGTTTCACTTCAAACATCACCGCGTGGAGGATGATAATAAGAGAAAATTGCCTAATATACAATTTAAGCTCTCTCTGCCTCTCCCACTTAGAAGATTGTAAATATATCTACCTTATCTACTTCCCTCACTGTTCCCATGGTGGGTGTGGGTGAGGTGGGTAGTGGGAGAGTGTAGAGAAGCACAAGGAGGAAGCTGTCTTTCCAGGTGGAGGGAGCTCAGGTGGCAGAGGAGACCCCTAGCAGGAGCAGCTGGTGAGGCGGGAGGACAGTCAGGAGAGCCTGTGGGATGTGGGAGTTGAAGAGAACATTGCAAGCAGGAGGGAGTGCCAAAGTGTCCTGTGCTGTTGAATTGGAAAGGATACTGATGTCTCGAAAATGTCCCTTGGAATTAAGGACAGGGAAGTGACTTGTGTCTGCAGGGTTTCAGCCAGGTGAGGCATGTGAAGCTAGAATGGTCAAGGTGAACTTCCCAACCACTGCCAGGCGTGTGCCAGCTGGGGGTCCTGTCCACTCCCATGGCCTCAGATAAGGACTCCTCGGAAAGAAGGCACTGGGCTAGGAAGGGAACTACATGAAAAAGCTTGGGGGCCGAAGGGCCTGGGACCTTGACTGCACCTCCCCAGGGGCTGCACTGCTCCAAGTCTGCACTGTGCTCCGAGTCCGGTGTGCAGAGGGAGCTTTCCCCGGGAGGCCTGCCAGGTAGAGCCTGTGTAATTGCCTGTGGCCAGCCCCAGAATCACTCACAGTGCTGTGGTCTGAATGTCTGTCCTCCTGGAATTCCTATGTTGAGACTTAATCCCCAGTGTGATGGTATGAAGAGGAGGGGCCTTTGGGGTGTGATTAGGAATGGGTTTCATGCCCTAATAAAGAGACCCCAGGCCACATGCAGTGGCTCATGACTATAATCCCAGCACTTTGGAAGCCTGAGGCAGGAGGATTGCTTGGGCCAAGGAGTTCAAGACCAGTCTGGGCATCATGGCGAGACCCCGTCTCTACAAAAAATTTAAAAATTAGTTGAGCCTGATGGTGTGTGCCTGTGGTCCCAGCTACATGGGAGGCTGCGGTGGGAGCCTGGGAAGTTGAGGAAACAAAGGACCCATTGCCCTTTCTGCTGTGTGAGGACTCAGAAGGTGTCATCTGTGAACCAGAGATGCCTCACCAGATGCCGAATCTGCTGGTGCCTTGATCATGGACTTCCAGTCTCTAGAACTGTGAGAAATAAGTGTCTGTTGTTTATAAGCTGCCCAGTCCACAGTGTTTTTTTTTTTTTTTTTTTTAAGAGAATTAAATAGTTTTATTAGCTACATACAATTATGGATGATATACAAGCTTCATTCCCATCTATAATGTTATCTGGTACCATTATTCAGTTTAGATGTATTGCATAGGATGTGCCAACAATCTTTTTTTTTTTTCTGAGACCGAGTCTTGCTCTGTTGCCCAGGCTGGAGTGCAGTGGTGTGATCTTGGCTCACTGCAAGCTCTGCCCCCCGGGTTCACGCCATTCTCCTGCCTCAGCCTCCCGAGTAGCTGGGACTACAGTCGCCCGCCACCGCACCGGGCTAATTTTTTTGTTTTTTTTTAGTAGAGACAGGGTTTCACCGTGTTAGCCAGGATGGTCTCGATCTCATGACCTCGTGATCTACATGCCTCGGCCTCCCAAAGTGCTGGGATTACAGGTGTGAGCCACCGCGCCCGGCCAACAATCATTTTTATAACTGATAATTCTGTGATTTTGCTTGGGTGATCCCCTTTAGTGGTGAGCTTCAGGTCACAGCAGTAACTGTGAGTTCAGCTACACCGAGCTTACTGAAGACAATGGCTTCCCCACCCAAGCAGACTGTGAATAATTTCCAAGTAGAACCTGGCATCACCCTGAAGGAATTCTGACTTCACACAAGATCTTGGGGCAGTTTACCAAGATGGCTTCAGAGGAGACTAACTTTACATAGCACGTTTTTAAAAAAGACACATTTATTCAGTGTTGTGATCAGACTGTTACATTTAGCAATCAACAGCATGAGTGCAAAAAAAAATTAAAAATTACATTAAAACCCTTTGTTGGAATGCTTGGTACTTTCCACAGAACAGAAACTAAAATAACCTGTTAATAAAATTAGTCACAAATACAGTCCTGGAGTTTTTTGCTCTACATGAGTATTGTCTAAAACGTATCTTCTTTGTAGCAGCTGGGCTCTGCCACCACTGTGCTTGGCTGACTGAGTTCACAAATCTCTTGTAACCTGTAGCTTCCGTGTCGCGTCTCTGGCTCTCCTCTCCTACTAAGCTTTGTTTCCTGGCAGTGATTAAAATCTTCTGCCAGTGCCATGGCTACTGCTGCTACTGGAACCACCATAGCCACCTTGGTTTTGTGAACCCATTTATGCCTGATGTTCCATTATTGGAACGCTAAGCATGTGGGAGATATTTATATTCTCCTGTTCAATGTCATCGCCAAGGTCTGATTTTCAAATTCAGAAAATGCAACCTCAGGCCTAAATGGGTTAAAATCTTCTGCCAGTGCATGGCTGCTGCTGCTACTGGAACCACTCTAGCCACCTTGGTTTTGTAAAGTATTGTAAAGTAAAGTTTGGCAAAGTATTGTTCTCCACCACCATAGGGGCCAGAGCTTCTGCCTCCAAAGTTTCCTCCCTTTATGGGTCCAAAATTTGAAGACTATAATTGCCAAATCATTGGAGCTTCTGCCACCTCCAGAAATGATTCCATCATTACGAAATCCATTACAGCCATCCCTGCTGTCACTGTATCCACCACCACCGCTGTGGACAGCTGCCACCAAAGCCATGACCACTGAAGGTCGCTCCATGACTGAAGTTGTCATTCCCACCAAAACCACCTCCACAACCATCACCAAAGTTTCCAGAAGCCCTTCGACCTCTTTGGCTGGATGACGCACTAGCCGTCTCTTGCTTTCACAGGACTTCCCTAACTTCACAGTTGTGGCCAGACACAGTATGGTATTTCTGGGTGACAGTCTTGTCCACAGTCCTGGTTGTCAAAGGCTTCGCAGGCATAGCCCCTTTTCTTGGCACTCCCTCTGTCAGTCGTGATTTCAGTCACTTCAGTTTTTCCATACTGTTCAAGATCTCTTAGGCTATGTTCTTCAGTGTCTTCTTTAATGCCACCAACAAATATCTTTTTCACAGTTCGTGGGGCACCTGGTCTTTGAGAATCTTCTCTTGAGACAGCTCTTTGGTTCCACAGCTCTTCATCCACCTCGTGTGGCCTTGCATTCATGGCACATCCACCTCCTTCACAGTGGCATACAGGACAAAGCCAAAGCCCCCAGAGCGCTAGGTGCTTGGATCTCATGACCACACAGTCCATGAGCGTTCCCCATTGCTCAGATTGGCTTCTCAAGTTCTCATCAGTTGTTTCAAAGCTCAGCCCTCCAATGACGAGCTTCCACAGCTGTTTGGGCTCTTTGGGAGACTGACCTAGACTGGAGTGCAGTGGTGTGATCTCGGCTCACTGCAACCTCTGACTCCCGGGCTCAGGTGATCCTCCCACCTCGGTCTCCCAAGTAGCTGGCACCACAGGTGTGTGCTCCCATACCTGGCTAATTTTTGTATTTTTTGTAGAGATGGGAGTCTTGCCATGTTGCCCAGGCTGTTCTTGAACTGGGTTCAAGCGATCCGCCTGCCTCAGCCTCCCAAAGTGCCAGGATTACAGGCATGAGCCACAGTGCCTGGCCTATGGTATTTTTGTTGTAGCAGCCAGCACATAGATTTTTAACCAGGAGCTAGATCCCTTACCCAGCACTTAGAACAGGCACATAGCGGCACTCAGTAAGTATTGAGCCAGTTAGTGGATGGATGAATGAAGGTGTGAGTGTACAGAGGCTGGAAGGTGAAGTCAAGTAAGCTTTCTGTTTAAGATGGAAGGGGTTTCAGCTTATTTAAAAGTTGATGGACGCAGTTTCAGAGAGTGAGAACACTTTCACTAGAGGAAAAAGCCCAATAGCATAAATTCCCTGAGCAGGTCAGGGGTTGGCTGTAAAGCAGGGTGGACAGGTGGATCTCAGCTCTGTGGGAACCAGGAAAGGATGAGAGCATGGGTGTTCTTACTGGGTGGGTTTTGTGGTTTGGTAGCAGCAGGAAGGTGAGGGAGTTCTCACTGATGACTTTGGGTTTCTGTGTGTGAAGTAGGGGAAGTTGTCTGCTAAGAATGGAAGCGTGGGGCAGGAAGTGGAGGTTCGAAGTAGGTTAGAGTAAAATGCACGTTGAGATAAAGCAAGAAGCCTTAGATTGCCAGGTAGCAGTGTGCAGGCCGTGGGGTGCTGATGAGGACTGGCTCAGGACCCCCCTGCCCTGTGCCTGACTTCACCCAGCAGAGCTCAGCTCAGCACCTCCTGGAGCAGGAGGAGGGAAAGCTGCACTCCGGTGGGATTTTACCAGGTGGAGGCAGCGGAAAGGGAATTGGAATGTTCTGTCGAAGCCACTGAAAAGAAGGAAAAGGGCCGGATGAGGTGTTCAGGAGGCCAAGGAGTCAGCACAGTGGGAGCCAAGGAACCAACCTGCTGTGGTCGGAGAGCGGCAGCCGGAATTTTGGCGATGGTGTAATTTCGGGTAGAAAGACGGCCCTGGGCTGGGTCACGGACTGGAGGGGAAATGCCAGTGGAGATTAGGGAATGAGAAACAGAAAGGCCAGGCTGCCCATGTGGATGTGGAAACCGTGCCAGATGCTGCAAGGATCTGGGTCAGCCCCCTGATCAAGAGTCCTGAATGAGGAGGAGGAAGAGGGTGGCTCTCTAAAGTGTGGACCACAGCAGCCGGTGTGGGGAACAGGCGACTAGGGGAGCGGTCAGTTCTGTCTGGAATGGGCCTGAGGGTCTGGGGATGCCTGTTTATTTTTCTCACTTGTCTGTGCAAGTTTGTCTTTTTATACCCACTGGTATTTTGAAAAGGAGTGGGAGGAATACTGGGTTCAGTGTCATCATTAGTGGAAAGCCACAAGTGTTTTCTGTGTTTAGATGGCAGAAGCCCACGGGCAAGGCTCAGGTCCTTCCAGCTGTGCTGTTTCCTGGCCCTCCATGGATTAGAGCTGTTCCTCCGCTTCTCCGTCACCTGAAGGGGGTGGGTTTCGGCTGTGCTGTGGGAGCCACTCATTCGGCCTTTGTGGTGTTGCTGCTAGGACTACATTTTCCTGTTATGTTTCTCACCTGCTTTTTAAAAAAATTAATGAAGTTCTAGTTGCCAGCAGTGCTGTGTTTACTGTGGCGGGAATAGGGAGAGCAGTCCCTGCTGAGGGGCCTGTATGCTCTTGGCTTCCCCTTTCTGTGGTAACAGGTAAGTAAAATGATTGACGGTGGTTTTGGAAGAGAAAGAGGTGGCAATTTTATTTCTTTTCTAAGACTAAGAGATTAACAAAGTTGCTGGTTTTGGTGGGATTGCTCCTGATTGTTGGTAAAATACAGCAGCACATAAATGCTTATGGTAAGCAGGCTGGGTGCTATGGCTCATGCCTGTAATCCCAGCACTTTGGGAGACTGAGGTGGGTGATCACATGAGGTCAGGAGTTTGAGACCAGCCTGGCCAATACAGTGAAACCCCGTCTCTACTAAAAATACAAAGAATTAGGCATGGTGGCGTGGACCTGTAGTCCCAGCTAATTGGGAGGCGGAGGTAGGAGAATCACTTGACTGGGAGGCCGAGGTTGCTTTGAGCTGAGATCGCGCCTGAGCAACAGAGTGAGACTCCGTCTAAAAAAAAATGCTTGTGATAAGCAGATGTGAGGGTTCCTTCTGTTTCCTAGTTGGAAGATGCACTGCCAGGTTTTCTTTCATGTTGAAGCATTTCGCAGTTTTCCCAGTTAGCAGTTAGGAACTCTGTATTTGTTTCTGTATCCTGGACAATTTGCAAGACTTGAGACAAATCATTTGCTTGTGGATTGAATATTCCATGTTTACAAATGGAAATAATTTGTCATGCTGTTTCGTTTTAAAGATCAGTACATGGAAGATGGCAATAAGAGGAAAAAATACCTACTTTTATACAAATAACCATGCTGTTTCATTGCTGAGAGAAGAACTGGCTATTGAAAACCAGCGTTGAACTTGTGAACAATGGGGTGATTTGAACTTGTAAAAGAAGGAAAAATGGATGCTTTTTCCTGTCACTAAATCCTCACATCATTGTGGACTCACCCTAACCTTTAGAAATCATTAGTTTATTCTTTCCATTTTAATTGACAAATAAAATTGTATACATTTATTGTGTACAGCGTGATGTTTTGACATGTATACTTTGTGGGATGGTTAAATCAAGCTAATGAACATATCTCTATTTTTTTTTTTTAACAGATCATTACTATGTAGTTCAGTCTTTCCAGTTTATTCTGGCCTGCGTAGTTAAAATATACTTAGTGTGTATTCATATTCTTCCTGATCAGTAAGAATGAAATTTAGATGTTTTTATAGGCAAGTTCACTCTTTGTTTAAAATCAAGTGTTTAGTTTTGCCGTAAACAGATGACATTGCTGGAAACAAGAATGTCTGTGAATTAAAACAAAACGTAAAAAACATTTAAAATGTGTTAAAGAGTGATATATGTTTCATTACAGAATACTTAGTTATTTTTATCTGCTTTTCATGCTACATAAGGATTCACAGATTAATCTCTTGAGGTAAGGAATGTAACCAAAATGTATTTTGAGCTGTTGCATATGGAACTTCGTCTTATTTTTCATTATTCTTGAAAATATAAGCATGTAGTCTTATTTTTAAGTGGATGTGGTAGTATAAATTAGAAATTTAAATTTTGGAATATAAATCCTTACTGTGTGTGTCTAGTTTCTTGCACAACTGTTGTCGATATACTTTTTTTAGCCTTATTGGGAAAGTATGTTTTAATAGTATAATTAGTAATCTGAGTGTGTTTATTGCACCCACTGTTGCTGGGTTATCATACTGTAGGAAGTAGACACAGTAATTTCTACTCTTTTCCCCGCATAATTTGGCTAGAATTTGCATGCTGTGTAGGAATGCTGTTGCTCTAGAATAAATGATCATTTCAAAGTATGTTTTTACAGTGGTGGAGGAGGGGCCCAAAGCTTTCATGGCTTGGATTGAAAGAGCTTAGAATGGGCACCGTCTGGTGTGTGCTGTGATGGTCTCTGCTGGGGCTGCTCAGGCTGCCTCCTGTAGGTGGCCAGTGTCCTCTACCCTCTATGGGGTGCAGTCACCCCACTCCACCCCCGGCCTGCAGCCAATGACCGGCCGAAGGGAGGTGGCGTCTAGAAGGCCAGCCTCTGCCTCATGGCAGGACTTGGCAGTGCAGTGCGTTTACACTGCGGGCCCACGCTGCACTCTGGGTGAAACCATGTCCTTGCTTGGTTCCTTCCGCTTCTCTATTCCACTTCCCTCACTTCTTAAAGGCTTCCGAGAGCAGTTCCTGCCTAAGTATCTACTCAGACTCTGCATCTGGGAGCCCAAGGAATTCATCCTACAGAGGCTGAGAGAACCAGTAATGAACCCTGTGTACTCTTTCCCAGCCTCAACAGTTTCAGTGTTTGGCCTGGCCTGTTTATCTGCCCGCTGTATTTTTTTAATCTTTGTATATTTTATAATATATCTCCTATGTCATTTTATCCATATCAGTGTATATTGGCTGTCCCTAACAGATAAGGACTTTTGCGAAACGTATTATCAGACTTAGCAAAATTAATGGTTATTCCTCAGCATCATGTGCTACCCAGACCATGGTCATATTACTCATAACAACCGTGGAATCTTAGTATTCTTAAATGACACTGTGATATGCAAAATAAATTATTTAGACTGTGTGTTAAAACTTTGCTTAAATTTAGTTAAAAGAATCAGATTGGTAGTGAATTAAGACTATATTCTCAATTTTCCTATTTTTTATTAAGGTCCTGGATGCCTCATCCCTTAGTTTCAACACCAGATTGAAATGGTTTGCCATCTGCTTCGTATGTGGCATTTTCTTTTCCATTCTTGTGAGTTAAGGCTTTATATTGTTTAATAATTTTTATTTTGTGTTAGACTAATAATTCCATTTAGTACCAAAAACGAATGTCCTTTACTGAATCCCTGTTAGACTATTTTGGTGGAACGTATTTATTGAACTGAAATAAAGGGGTAGAGATCAATGAAAATACGTAGAAATTAATATTTTGGGGAGTTTTGTTGAAGTAATTTAAGAAAAATTTATCAGTGTGTTAAAAGATCTGGAAAATCAGTAATCTAGATGTTTATTACCTTTTCATACTTGACATTTAGCATGAATATTTAACTTAAATAGACTGAGATTTACTGATAAGCACAAAAAAAGTTTTGTTATGGCTCATTTATATATGCTAGTGCAAATAGGAAGATTCAAGTTAGTGTATAACATTGAAAAATAACTGTTTTTTCTGTGTAATCAGACTAGACTGTCTACAAGCAGATTTGTATTTAAACATTTGTATTTGCATAATATTGGTATTGTATTACTGCAGTAGCACATTTATATTTTAACCATTAAAATCATAAAATTATTTTTAAATAACTATAATATCTTAACTTAGGGAACTGGATTGCTGTGGCTTCCGGGCGGCATAAAGCTTTTTGCAGTGTTTTATACCCTCGGCAATCTTGCTGCGTTAGCCAGGTACGTTTGGCTTCTCAAAATATCTGGTTTGCTCTTGCTACCAAATTCACCTTTCTAATAAGCACTTTCCCAGTAGGATGTTTATGTAGCTCTGTGCATATTGTGAATTCAGCCACAGGATTTGCGTTTATTAAATAAATATGTATTGACTGCTGCTACATACCGTCTCCCATAACAGACAGTATTAGTGCTGGGAATAGCCAGCCTTTGTGGGGCACTTACTGTGCGGGACTGTTCTAAGTGTTTTATATGTATTACAACGAGCTTGTGAGGTAGGCAGTGTTATCATCCCCGTTTATAGCTGGAGATATTAGCACAGAGCAGGGGAGTCAGTGCTGCCCGTGGCAATGAACCTAAATTGTGGCTGAGGTGGGAATCCTGCAGACGGTGGGCTCCGGAGCCCAGGCTTGGAGCTGCTGCACTCTAGGCCTTGCTCTTGTGGAGCTTACATTTTAATGAAGATGTTCACATCATAAGCCAGAGAAAGATCGAATGGCATTGGTGCTGTGCAGAGAATTAAACTAGGGTGCGGCAGTAGTGACTGAGGGCTACTTTAGGTTGGGAGTATGAGAATCCCTCTTGGAGAACCTTTGACACATCCTTGGGTTGTTATGTGTCTTAGTCCCTTTTGTGCTGCAGTAACAGAATACTGTAGACTGGGTGACTTAGGAAGAATAGAAATTTTTCTCACAGTTGGAGGCCTGAAGTCCAAGGTTAAGGCACTGGCAGACTCAGTTTCCTGCTGATGGATGCATCCCCCAAGGAGAAGATCCCTGTGTCCTCCCAGGGCAGCCTCTCCTCCAAGTGCCTTTGATCCCTGTCAGAGGAGTTCTCACAGCCTAATCCGGTCTTCATATACCACACTGAGGACACCTACGTTTTGAAGAGGATGCCTTCACACCATAGCATGTTTATTGGAATAGTTGTGACGTTTCTTTATAAAGTTAAGGAAAAAATAAAACAGATTTAGCGAGAGATTTTTAACTAAATAAACCAACAGGGTTTCTTTTTTAAAACAGTTTATTTTTGCATAGCCAGATACATTAGTAGACCTGTACCTCAGTTAAACTTTATTTGTTTCAAATAGTACATGCTTTTTAATGGGACCTGTGAAGCAACTGAAGAAAATGTTTGAAACAACAAGATTGCTTGCAACAATTATTATGCTCGTAAGTAAATAGTGCATTTTTAAAACTTTTATGGAAGTATTTGCACTGTTATTTTATGAATAATTGCCTGTTCTTAGGTATGTATACTTGTTGTGCTGAATATAATAATTATATCTGGCCAGGCCTGGTGGCTCACGCCTGTAACCCCAGCACTTTAGGAGGCCGGATCACCTGAGGGCAGGAGGTCAAGACCAACCTGACCAATATGATGAAACCCCGTCTCTACTAAAAATACAAAAATTAGCCCGGCATGGTGGCATGTGCCTGTAATCCCAGCTACTTGTGAGGCTGAGATAGGAGAATTGCTTGAACGTGGGAGGCGGAGGTTGCAGTGAGCCAAGATCGCGCCATTGCACTCCAGTCTGGCCAACAAGAGTGAAGCTCCGTCTAAAAAAGAAAAAATAAAAATAAAAAATTATGTCCTGTGTGTTACAGCGCTCAGATGGTACAGTATTGTCTAAGACTACTGGCTGGGTAAAGCCCGCTTCTGTTGCGTATATGGAATGGTGTAGCTGTGTATTTAAATGAACCCTAGAGCTGAGTTTGCTTTCATTTTTAAGCCCTGCCGATGGTTTCACAACGGATTGTTAGTTTGTACCCTTTGGAGGGTGGGCGTAGACACCCTCCAGAACACCCTCCATAGACACCATACTTCTGTGTCCTTAGAATATTCTTAGGGAGATTCAGCGTCCTTTGTCATCTGACTTTTGTCCCTTTCCTGTGTGCTGACTTGACACATTCTAACAATATGGCTCCCGTAACAGTATCTTTAAATGTGCTTTCATTACGTTGTGGGTTCTGTCTACAACTCTCAGGTCATCTTCCTTGTTTTCTTGAGCCTGGGTGGTGGGTAGATTAGAGTTTACGCTTTGGCTGGAAAGGTTGTTTCCATTCTCACACAGGTGCCAGGTGTTCAGCTGTTCGTTTCGTGTATTGTGGGCAGGAGGGGGACCCAAATCTCTTCTCCATCCTGCCTCTGTCTCCTAACTCACCTGGTCTGTGTCTCTTGTGGATTTCTTTTGCCTTCAAGCATTTATGATATTTAAAGGATTTAAATATCACCATTATAACTATTAACATGAGCTTTCCAAACACAGCTAACCTATGTTAATTTACAAGGAAATGTTTGTTAACTCTAATCTGCCTGGCAGTCTTCTCCCATCCCCTCACTAGAGGAAAACTCATTTTAGCTTTATTTATTATGTCTTTATTCAGCTTAGTATTTTCTTACTTTTGTAATCTCCAGTTATTTTGAATTTCCTATAACAGCATATGTATCAACATATATATAAACATTTAACTTTAGCTTACGAAGAAATTATATTTCACTGTTAGAATATAAGTAGTTTATATTCCACGAAGATTTTAGTTAGATTAGTTTTATTTAAGAAATCCTGGCACTTATCCCTCAACCTTTTCAGTAACATACTGTACCTTACAAAAACACACATCAAATTGAGAGAATGTGGGAGCGTTTGAACATATAAGATGTTTCCCAAGGTGGAGCACTTTGATTGGTTTGATTTGCTGCCCACATAAGATCATGCCTAGTAATGGCGGTGAAGAGGCTCTGTCACGTAGAGCCTTGCACGTGCCAGCTTCTAGCTCAGGCCCATCATGGATGCACTCTACCTTATTCATTACAACAGCCCTTTAAAGCATGTGGGTAGGAACTCTCCTCATTTTAAAGAGAAGAAAACAGGTTTAGACAAGTCCACTGACTTCACCAAGGACCCTCAGATAGCAGGCGTCAGAGCTGGAATCTCTTTAGGTCTTTCCAACACCACACCGCCCACCTCTCACGTTCACTCCTGTGCCTACTTGCTTTCACAGGGATGAGGAATGATCATTTTTCAGTTTACTTAACAGAGTAAATTATTAGTTGCTTCCAATTTGCCAAGGAATATTGCAGTCGTAGACTTTAAAGTAAAATAATACTTACAGAAAATGTAAGTAAAACTAGTCAGCTGTATTCTTACTTTTGTTCTATAGTATATTACCTATGCAAATGAATGCAGAATAGTTTATGCATTTCTATCAGGCTTTTGAAAGGGTCTCAAATTTATAATCTACTCTTTCTTCCCTTGTAGTTGTGTTTCATATTTACCCTGTGTGCTGCTCTTTGGGTAAGTTATGCCAGCCCTGCTGGCTTTCAGTTAACTCTGTGCCCCTCCCCAGCTGAAGTGTCATCACACCGTTATGTTAAAATAGCTCATCTGGTTTTTAAAAACTCTCTAAAGATTAGGTATTCCTAAAATTTGAGATGTTAACGTCCAGCTAGTGGCTAAAAATGCCATAGATTCTACTGTCCACAGCATAGAGGTAGTCAGTAAACCCACATGTACACACATGCTTACCCATCCAGCTAGTGGCTAAATGTGCCATAGATTCTGCTGTCTACAGCATAGAGGTCGTTAATAAACACACACGTGTGCCCGAGAGCTCACCTGCTTGTGGGCCCGGTTGGCTCCTCTGACAGTGCCCTGTGTGGTGAGAGGCCCTGGCTCAGGGGCTGTGCTGTCTCCCTCATGCTGCCGCAGGGGTGCCCTGTGACTCTGCAGTGGTGAGGCAAGTACGCTCCAAGTAGCAAGGTGTAAAACCAATGGAGAAGGCCAGAAAACACAGATAGTAACAACAGAGAGACAGAGGAACTGAAATCCTCCTCCTACCCCGTGGAGAAGGTTAACAGCTCTTCACTAGCCTTTAAAGAAGTCATAATGTTACAATTCCGTTTACTTTTTGATCTTCCTGATTCTACATCATATTTTTCTATTGTACTCAACCTATTTTCCCAAAAGGGTTTGAAGCAGTTCTTGAACTATCAACAAGAAAAGTCCCATTTTAAAGAAGAAAGGGTAGTTTAGACATATTCTAACAGAAATATTCCAGATTTTTTTTATTTTGGTGATGTAAGGACAGAACTTTAGTTATATGAGATTGATTTATGTGTCATTTATTAATGATAAAAGAATATTCTTGCACATCTCTATAGAACATTGATTTTTGGTTTTGGAATTGTCTGTTTACTATAAACAGTAGACTGAAGATAAATAAGTAAAACACTGAGGGACAAGGAATTCTCAAAATAGATCTTTTAAAACAACCATGGAAACTGATTATATTATTCCAGAAGATCACAATAAAATACAATTTTCCTTCAAAATGTCACTCAAGGAGCAAATAGGCATGAGTAAAATAAGTAAATTTCACATGGGGCATACAGATCTCAGTGGGATTTTAAATGTTGAATCTAGATAAGTTAACATTGACTTTAAAGACCTGACCACCTTTAAAAGTTTAATGTTTTCAGCCTATGCACGATTGTTTCAGTAACATTTATTTAAAGTCACATATTTTGCAATATTTAAATTAATGGATATAGTTTTATAAAGGAAATTATTTTGTGGATTCTAAAGTTTCAGACCAACTGTATCTTAAATTTATCACACTAAAATTTAGTAAAGAAAATAAATGAAGCCATCTTCATTTTGAAAGAGAAGAATTAAGTTTGATTGAGAAAGCTGTTTTAAAACTTTGAAACTCATAATTCCTCTGTTTTGCTACTGTTAGTGGCATAAGAAGGGACTGGCCGTGTTATTCTGCATATTGCAGTTCTTGTCAATGACCTGGTAAGTCTTTCCTCATCCTGGTAAAATGTTAAAATTGCCTGAGATGTGACAAGCATTTCGTCTGGTGTTTCGGAGCCAGACAGGCCCTGCAGGCTCAGAGGAGGGGAGGTCTGGGATGAGTCCTGTTGGAGTTGACAGCGTGGCTCAGTGGTACTGTTAGGGATAAGTATGGGGTGCTGTACTCGTGTAGTTACGTAGTGATGTGTTCTGCTTTTTTCTAATGTGAGAAAGAAATAAGAAAAGTAGGTGATGCCATGTGAAAACATGAAAGTGAGACCAAATCACAGGGTGAGACCAAGGGAAGATGAGTTTCCCTGCATTATCCACTCTATTGCTGGATAAATACAAGGTGGAATTTATCTTAATGTTGACTCTGTGGCCCTGTGATATCTGGAGATGTCTTCTGAATTGGCAGTGATTAAATACTTCTTAAGTTACTGGTTGAGCAGCCCAAATCCAAAATGCTTCAGGATCCAAACTTCTTTCTTTTTTTTTTTGAGACAGTCTCACTCTGTCACCCAGGCTGGAGTACAGTGGCATTGTCTTGGCCCACTGCAACCTCTGCCTCCTGGATTCAAGTGATTCTTGTGCCTCAGCCCCTCAGGTAGCTGGGATTACAAGTGTGAGGCACCATGCCCAGCCCAAAATGCAAAACTTCTTGAACGCTGACATGATGCTCAAATTTGGTTGATAACCAGTAAATGTAATGTAGATATTCCAAAAATCCAGAAAAATCCAGTATCCAACACATTTCTAGTCTCAAGCATTTCAGATCAGAGATGCTTCACCTGCACTGCCTTTCCCACTCCAGTTTTGTGAATATTCAGTCATGCTCTGGTTCCTACTCAGACTCTCCTCCTCTTAGCCTTTTTGTGTCTTGTACTCTAAGAATTCATCAGCATAGAGGCCATAAATATCCGGGCGGTTGATTAAACGTGCCCTACAACTCCTGTGCTCCTCCGTGTTAGTGAAGAGTGCTTTTCCTTTTCCTTTTCCCTTTCCTTTAGAGCAGCTCTTGCTTGCTTCCTAATTTTTGCTTCCTGGTTTTGCCATTTTACATTCCTCTTACTCGATGTTACCCAGTTTGGGATCACCTTTCTTTTGGCCCTCTTTTCACTGACAGGTGAAACATCAATGAATGTTAAATGCAATTCTCTGTATATCTCAACCATATAATGTTCCTTACTCTTTTTCATTGATTTAGTGAAGAAACCTAAATTTAAATCTCTTGGTTATTTTCTCTAGTATTTTGCCTTTTATTGCCTAATTTGTACCTAATAATTGATTTATCCCAAAGGAGACTATAAATATCAGTTTTGGTACAGTTTCTATTTTATTATAAGAAGCTCAAACTTCAGCATGCACCAGAATCACCTAGAGAGCTTGTTTAAAGGGCAGGTTGCTTGTTAAAGCAAGCTTGTGATTTAGGAGGTTTAGGGTAGGGCCTAATAATTTACATTTTTAACAAGTTCCCACATGATACTCTCACTGCTGGTCGGGGTCACACTTTGAGAACCACTGTACAGTCTCATGGTGCTGTGTTTATTATAAGGTTAGACGTGGCCTTTTGGCATAAAGAAAAACCATGATTCAGATGAAGATTCAACATGCTTGAATATTTCTTGCAGGTATAGCCTGTCGTACATCCCATATGCAAGGTGAGCTTGTTTGAATTCTGTCTTGTTTCTGGTTCTTATCTTCACACAAATAAATGAATTTAAGTAATTTTACATAAAATACTATTTAAACACTTTTTTGGGTTGACCTTAATTTCCTGAAAGGAAATAAACTTTTTTTTTTTTTGAGATGGAGTCTCGCTCTGTCGCCAGGCTGGAGTGCAGTGGTGCAATTTCGGCTCACATTGAAATCTCTGCCTTTCAGGTTCAAGATTCGCACGCCTCAGCCTCCTAAGTAGCTGGGACTACAGGCGCGTACTACCATGCCTAGCTAATTTTTTTTGTGTGTGTTTTAGTAGAGACGGGGTTTCACCATGTTGTCCAGGATGGTCTCAGTCTCCTGACTTTGTGATCCGACTGCCTTGGCCTCCCAAAGTTCTGGGATTACAACCGTGGGGCCACCGCACCCGGCAATAGACATATTTTCAATGAGATGAATAGAAGCTTGCCATGATAATGTCTGTGTGGAAACATTTGGGTGACATGGAGCAACTGTGTGGGGAGTATCCTCCCGCCCTGCTGCCTGGCATGCAGTAGGGAATGTGGATGAGATTCTGGACCCTTCCGTGGCTTCAGGAGTTCAGAAAATAGGACACAGAGACTCCAGGAAAACAAATTCTACTTAAAAAAAGGAAGTTATGGCTGAGTGCGGTGGCTTATGCCTATAATCCTAGCACTTTGGGAGGATCACTTGAGGTCAGGAGTTCAAGACCAGCCTGGCCAACATGGCAAAACCTCATTTCTACTAAAAAATACAGAATTAGCTGGGCATGGTGTGCGTGCCTGTAATCCCAGCTACTCAGGAGGCTGAGGTGGGAGAGTCACTTAAACCCAGGAGGCAGAGGTTGCAGTTAGCCAAGTTCGTGCCCTTGCACTCCAGCCAGGATGAGAGCCAGACTCCATCTCAATAAAAAAGGAAGTTACTGGGAAAATGAGGGCTTGCACATAAATGCTTATTTTTAGTCAGCAAAAACAGTTGTATGTCAAGAGGTAACTGGCATTTTAAAATATTTTCCAGAGAAATGTATTTAGCCGTGGAGGAGAAAACAAAACGAGTTCCAATTTTCAATCTGATAGATTTAGAAAAGATTCTGGTGAGGCACAGCTTTGCCTGTTTGTGAAATTCAAAGATATGTTTTATATTTAAAACAGCAAAATTGTCTGATTAAGACGAACAATGAAGCAAATTGGTAGAAATTTTATTTTTATTCCATTTCAAATGTATGATTCTTTCTGATAGATACTTATAAGGAGAAAAAGCAAAACAGAGCCAGCTACAGGTGAGAAAACTGCTTAACCAAGAGTGTGCAAGGGTAATTTACCATGCCTAGGAGCTTTAGGGCAAGGAGACCTCCAGTACTTCTTGGTGCCGAGGAAAGGACCTCTAGACATGATGCCCCGTACAAGAGGCTCTGAAGAGATGGCAGGACTTCGAGAAAATGACCAGCCTCTCCAGACACTTAGTAGGATCCTGCACTTGAGAGCAATAAGCAATGTACAGATTTTGCCTATAAGAATTTTATTAGTGGATGTTTTTAATGGCCTAGGTGAAAGCTTTTTTAATGAAAGTATCAAGTAATAACAGTTCTGGAAAAAAATATGAAAGGTCACACTTTAATCTTTTTTTAATTCTGAGGATTCAGTTATAAACATTACACTTTTAAAACTCAGTTCATTAGTCTTTTTTTTTTTTTTTTTTGAGATGGAGTCTCATTTTGTCACCCAGGCTGGAGTGCAATGGCGTGATCTCCGCTCACTGCAACCTCTGCCTCCCGGGTTCAAGAGATTCTCCTGGCTCAGCCTCCTGAGTAGCTGGGATTACAGGCACATGCAGCCATGCCCAGCTAATTTTGTATTTTTTAGTAGAGATGGGGTTTCACCACATTGGCAGGCTGGTCTCGAACTCCTGACCTCAAGTGATCTACCTGCCTTACAGGCATGAGCCACCTTGCCTGGCCTAGTTGTTTTAAAACATTAAATCTTTGTGCCGGGTGTGGTGGCTCATGCCTGTAATCCCAGCATTTTGCGAGGCTGAGACGGGTGGATGGCTTGAGCCCAGGAGTTTGAGACCAGTCTGGGCATCAGAGCCAAGACCCTGTCTCTACCAAAAAAAAAAAAAAAAAA
>NW_016804646.1:560478-573415 GCF_001698545.2 Rhinopithecus bieti
GCAATGGCGTGATCTCCGCTCACTGCAACCTCTGCCTCCCGGGTTCAAGAGATTCTCCTGGCTCAGCCTCCTGAGTAGCTGGGATTACAGGCACATGCAGCCATGCCCAGCTAATTTTTGTATTTTTTAGTAGAGATGGGGTTTCACCACATTGGCAGGCTGGTCTCGAACTCCTGACCTCAAGTGATCTACCTGCCTTACAGGCATGAGCCACCTTGCCTGGCCTAGTTGTTTTAAAACATTAAATCTTTGTGCCGGGTGTGGTGGCTCATGCCTGTAATCCCAGCATTTTGCGAGGCTGAGACGGGTGGATGGCTTGAGCCCAGGAGTTTGAGACCAGTCTGGGCATCAGAGCCAAGACCCTGTCTCTACCAAAAAAAAAAAAAAAAAATTAGCATGGTGGTATGCCCTATACAGTCCCAGTTCCTTGGGAGGCTGAGGTAGGAGGATCTGCTCACGCCACTGCACTTAGCCTGGAAGACAGAGCAAGAACCTATCTCAAGAAGAAAAAAGTTAGATCTTCTGTTAGGTTATTTTTGGTATTTAAACTTATTTCTTTGTATTGAGATCAGTGTATATGGCAGTAAAAATTTCTTAAGATAAATACCATGTCAAAAGTTAGCAAAATGTTTTCACGTCTCAGCTCTTAATCTTAAATGATATTGAACAAAGTTTTTGTTAATCAGAAAGTGTGCTGGAGCATCCCCTGAGTTCTGTTAAAAACGGTGATTTAGCAGGAACATTTTCTGCAGCTTTGCTCTTGAGGAATATTATATTCTGTTTTTTTCCCTCTTTTTTCCACCAGGGATGCAGTTATTAAATGCTGTTCTTCTCTCCTAAGTTGAAAATCAGAAACTCATGGAAAAGAGCACTCGAATGTTGGTACTCTGTGTTTGGTGAAGTTTGCTTTTCCCCATAAAATATTCCAGAAACAACTGAAGTGACAGTTGAAGACTGTTTTGTACTAAGTCTCATTTTGTATACTGGTAAAAACTACATGCTTGATTAAACCGTTAAATGCTTGTAACTTTAAATTCATTATGTGTCATTAATACGCTTTTCCAAAGGAGATTTTTAATCACTGCCAGTCGTCAATTATTTTTAGCCGATTTTGAAAGCTTTTCGAAACAGCTTTGAAATGTGAATATTTAAGGGTAGACCTGTGCTGCAAGATAATTCAGCTTTTTTGGCTTTTAAAAAATGTCTGCATTTTTAAAACTTTTTTTTTTTTTTTTTTACTTTAAATGTGAAACTTCTTATTTTAAGCTAAAAATTGCTTACTATATGTAATAAAAATAATATATAAATCTTTACAATTTTGAAATAAACCCATCCTTGGAAAAACATTTTCTGAATCAAATTTATAATATTTTAAGTGACTCAATTCAATATTTAGGCACTATACAGTCTTTCTGTAGAAAAATGAGTAAGATACAGTCTCCCCTAAATAATACTGCTAAGTATAAATTGTGAGAGAGAATGGGACTGACAGCAGAGCCCATTCCAGGAAGTGCAGGGGGAGGAGGTGAGGTGGCATTGGCTGTGAAGGTGTCAGGAGAAGTCAGGCCACCGGACAGTAATGGCAGCAGGAAGCTACCTTCACCTCAGGCTGGAGGAGAAGCAGAGAGGGAGGAGAACTAGCCAGCGCCCTCCTCCTTCCCGCAGGTCTCCCACTGGCTGTCCTGGTCTCCTCAGTTGCCAGGGAGAGGCAGATAGGCGGGTGCCAGCATGATGTGGTGGTGCCAGCAGGAGGGAAGGCAGCCCTATGTCTGTCCAGGGTAGGGAGAGTTAATAAAGAGTGCACAGCAAGGTAATGGGAGCATCACTTTCTGCACAGTCAGCTTAGAGGAGAACTGGGGGGGGTGTCCTTGAGGGGCAGCAGGCAGATGGGCAGAAGGGAGCCTATGTGCCTCAGGTTGGTGGTGGCCGGACCTTGTAGTTGTTATTCCAGTCATTAGGTGTGGCTCAAGTCCAGGAGTAGCATTATGGGGAGAGAGACGAAGCTGGCAGGGAGCCAGGATCAGGTCTTAGGACCCTGGAAGTCAGGCATATGCTTGGGAAAGAAGGTACAGGAAAAGAGTGAGTTCTGGTGAGTGGGCAGACACTGTGCTTGGTGCTCAAGGAAGATGCAACAGACGTCCTTGTCCTCAAAGACTTTACGATTACCGGGACAGACGTGTTCCCAGTTGTTACAGTGAGGTGTGGGGACTGGCTTCAGAGATGTCCACAGGGCCCGGCGGACGTGTGGAGGACAGCTCACCCAGCTGCAGGGAGGGTGATGAGCAGAGGGGCAGAAGAAGAGGGTGGTGTGGAGGGGCACAGCGTGGCCTGTGTGGAGCACCACGGAGGACGCAGGGCTCTAGAAAATGTGACGGAGCTGGAGTTTGAGAATAGCAGCAGCCTGAAGAAGAATCTTATTTTAGACAGTAGGTGACAATGGGAGTAAAGAAAAGACATGTCAGTCTGCAGAAGAGACTAGGAAGATCTGAAGTCATGTGCTGAGCTCTGGCTGGGGCCTGGTTAGTCCATGGGCTGGCCCACAGCCCTGCGGCGTGGCCGAGTCTCCATGCCATACAGAGGCGCAGCTGCCGTGGTGACTCAGCCTGCGTGGCAGGGGCAGGTGTGGCCAGCTTGTGGGCTGTGGAGGCTGTGCCCCCTGTTGTGCTCTGCTGCCTCCCCAGAGTCATTTTTCTGCATCCGTGTTTGTCAGCCACAGAAATGTTCCTCTAGGAACATTTCCCCCCGGCATTGGGACTCTTCCTGAGAATTGTCTGTTGAGCTTCATTTCTGCCCAGGTAGACTTAAGCATGGAAACGGCTCTTTGCTTCCCATTTGCTCTGTATTGGCGGCAGATTTGACCTGATCAAAGTATGGGGTCTTCTAGGAGTCTGTGTGAGATAAGTCAGTGGTGAGCTTGACAAGTGTCACATCCGGGCAGCCTGAGAGCTTAGAGCAGGGACTGGTGGCACAGGCGGTAAGCTCGCGCCTAGCTCTAGAGGAATGAATCCCAGTCTTCCAGAACTGAGGGATAAACTGGAGGCCACACTTAGAGTAACCGTTTGGAGCAATGTGGGTTCAGAAACTACCTCTGATTGATGCAGGGGTCGGGGGGTGAGGGGTAGTTCTAGGACAGGATATGGAGTAGCTTTGGGTCCACCATGGGGTGTGAAGCGTGGCCTCAGGATAGAGAAGGGTGTCATTCAGTCTGCCCAGGTGGTAGAGAGAGACACCTGAGTTCAGACAAGGGTGTTGCCTTGCTCAGAGCTCTCAGGCTTCCTGGATGGATAGGATGGATGCCCTCGGTCTCAGTCCAGACACCGGCAGCAGGGCAGGCATGCCTTGGGCTCCAGAAGGCCTGGGTTGGTGCTGGAAAGGACTAAAATTGGTGAGCACAGGCTCTGTTGGGGTGATCAGACCCAACACCAGGTCATGGGGGTGACAAAGTCCGGTGGAGTCGAAGGACTGAGAAAAAGTTTGAGAGAGAAGGGTGGGACACCAGGGGGGCCATTGCCATCAGGGAGGTTGCGAAGGCCCGAGCTCTGGGAGCCCACAGTATTTACTGGTAATCCAACAAAGAAACAGGTAGTGAGAACATGGATGTCAAAAGGGCAGGCACATGATCTACAGCTGTGACAGTTTAGCATTTATATGGAACACATTCTGCTACTTGAGATAATGGGAATAGGGGCCTAGGAAGGCTAGAAGCAAGGAGCCAGCAAGTCTGGACACATTCCAGAGGACATTATGCAAGCCCTGCCTCAGTTTCCCCCAACACTCAGCTTTTTCCCAACATGCCCCCCTTTTTTGTAAAAGAGAAGGTATCATTACTATCATTATTAATAGCTATCATTAGCAAGGTGATTGCAGGCTGTGCAGCCCTTAACTGCTGGTATGTGACCCAGCTTCTCCTAGCCCTTATTCAAACTGGAGTCACTCTGGTTTGAACGCTTCCAACATATCTCCCCTTTCCCTTTTACAAGAGGACCCTTAATCCTAGGGGTTGCAGAAGGATGAAGGTCCGTCTTCCATAACTTCTTCATGCTGAATAAGGGCGATGATACTTCTGCCTAACTATTAGGGTCTCTCGTACTCAGGGTAGAGAGTAGTTGAGTCAGAAAGCATTGGTCCGTTAAGCATCGTGACTCCGGTCGGTCCTCTTTCCATCTTTGCATTCAGATTCAACTGGCTCATGGCTCGTACTGTGGAAACCCGGTCCATGGTTGGGATTCATGGGTCCCTCCAGTCTCTGGTTCCATGGTTGTACACATCTTGAGGGTATCCACACAGTTCGTTCATCTCCTGCAAAATCACAAGCATACCTCACCCCCACGTTAGTAAATCTACTGAAACAGAAGTAAAAACTTTTGTGGCTGTAGCCGGGAGGCCACCGATAATGAGAAACAGGCCTTTTCTGATTAACAGAAGGCATAGAGAAAGCAAATCGAGGCTTTTCAAACCTTCAATTCGCGCTGTATGGGGGGGGGGGTCCACTAGATGCTATGGCTGATACATCTTCAGATGTTTGGTGGGCACCCACATAGGCACCTGATTGTCAGCTGGAGAGACACAAGCAAATCGTCTTCCCCATAAAATTATCTTTAGGCAGGGATCGGAGAAAGTAGATTCAGAGGTAAGGAGAATTTGGGGGCCTAATGACTTCCTGATGTTTGATACGTGTTCCCTCGGAAGTGAGGAATTCCCTTTCTCTCCATATTGCTGCGTGGGCATGGAGGACTAGGTAAGCATACTTAGTGTCTGTATATATATTTACCTTTTTTCCTTCTAATTCTAGTGTGCAATGGCCCCTGCTTTTGCTAGGATGTCTCTCCCTAACAAAGGAGTGGGGCTTTCAGGCATAATTAGAAAGGCATGTGAGAAGAGTCAAGTTCCCCAGTCACAACTCAGTGGCTGGGAGAAGTATCTAGTGACCGCCTGTCCCAGGACCCCTCGGAGAGGGACAGATCTGGAGGACAGTTGTCCGGGACAGGAAAGTAAGACTGAGAAGGCTGTGCCAGTGTCCAGGAGACAGTTAACTTCCTGGCCTTCAATGGTCAAGCATACCCGGGGCTCTTGTGAGGGTGATGGCATGGGCTGGCACTTGCCCCAGGCACCCTCAGTCCTGCTGCTGGATCATCTGGTTAGTGGCTTCTGACTCAGAGGACCTTTGTCCCCCAGGGCAGTGGGCCTTCCAGTGATTCCCTTGACATAGGGGCATGGACGAGGGGGCGGCTAATTTCTATTCGGACAATCTTTTGAAAGTGTCCTTGTAGACCGCACTGGAAGCAAGCCCTATCAGGCATTTGATTTTCCCAGTCTTCCCCTCTTCCAGAACCTCCAAAATCGGCTTGCCTGAGGGCCATGACTAAAGCAGTGGGGTGGCCTTTTTTTTTTTAATCCTGTTTGTCCCGTTCCACCGGCTCCTCCTGATCTCTAGTATTAAAAAAACCGAGGTTGCCAAGTTCAATAGGGTTTTTCCTAAGTTTTGCTCCGGGCCTAAGGCAGACTTTGGAAGTTTTTTCTAACATCTGCAGCTGACTGAGTGACAAACTTATCCTTTAAGATTAGTTGGCCTTCAGTAGAGTCAGGTGACAGAGAGGTATGTTTCCTCAGTGCCTCCCTTTGTCTCTCCAGAAAGGCAGTAGGATTTTCTTCCTTTCCCTGTGTTACAGTGGACATCACTGAATAATTCATAGGCTTCTTCCTGATTTTTCCTTTGTCCTTCTAGCATGCAAGTTAGCAAATGTCTGCAGCACCAATCTCCATGTTCTGATTCTGTGTCCCAGTGAGGGTCTACACTGGGAACTCCCTGCTGGCCTGTGGCGAATTGTTCTCTTTCCTCTGTTGTCATCCTTTAATTGACCTGACTGAGATACCAGAGATCGCCAAACTCTCAGGCTGCAGTTATGGCGGCACTTCTCTCATTTGGGGTTAGTGTCTGATCTAGCGGTAATGTTATATCTCTCCATGTCAGATCAAAGGATTGCCCTAACCCTCGTGAAACATCAATATAGCCATCATGGTTATCTGAGGATTTACCTAGGTCTATTTTAATTTGTTTCAAGTCTGAGAAGGAAAAAGGTACATATACCCTGACTGGGCCGAATTCTCCAGAATACATCCTAGGGGCGTTTTTTTGTCTTGGGGGGAACATTTCCCATCTGAAAAAAAATAGGGATGCCAGCACCCCTGGTCATTTTTCGATGAGCGTTAGTCCTGGAGCATCCTCTCTGGTCCTAATGCTTATTCCTTTCCAGGGTGCGTAACCGCCCTCGGACCTCTGCCTATCAGATTCGTTACGCTTACCAATGTCGCAGTCCTACTCCCCTTTTCCCACCTTTCTTGACCACAAAGAAAGGGGTCTGGGCTGCTGGATTCTAGTTGTTCTTTACCAGCGTGACCACCATTGTCTTTGCGCTCAGGGGTGAGTTCTAGAGCTGGGCTGGGTTCCTGAGTATTTCATAACAACCCTGCCCCGCCCCATCAAGATGCACTCCTATAAATAACAGTTCTTATGCAAATTCATTTCAGAGAGGGTGTAGGTAACCTTTTGAGTCAGGATTGAGATAGAGTTTTTTGATTCTGTGAGTACTTTAAAGCTTGGCTGAGTACAAAGAGCTCCCACGTTTGAGCAGACCAATTATTAGGCAGTTTTCCTAACTCTGCTTCTACAAGAGTTTCCTTATCAATTACTGAATACCCATCGTGGGCTTTTTTTTTTTTTCGGCTCAATCACCTGGGAGGAACCATCTATAGTCCTGTCCTGAAGGGAGTTCCTCCTAGGTCTAGTTGGACCTTTGTATGGTAATTAAGATTTAAATTCCTTGTTAGGAAACCTGCTTGGTTAAGGGAATTTTTAGTGGTTAATGTTAAATCACCTTTTACTTACACCTATACTTTTAGAATCACCTATACTTTTAGAATGTTGAGTTAGTAAGCTACTTTTTTGCTTATGTTTACTTAGGATAGTGCTGAATTGGTGAGGTGTGCTTACAATGAGGTTTCCTCTAAAAGTTATTTTTCTACTTTCTTCTAGCAAAGCAGTTGATGGAATGCATTTGGGCCATCCACGGGTTACTGGGTTAAGGATTTTTGGTAGGAAGCCTGCTGGTTGTCAGCGGTCTCAATGCAGCACTTCTCACAGTGCGTTCCCGGCACGCCTGGGGGCCCGGAGGCCTGTTAGGGTCTGTTTTCATAGTGATACTGAGCCAGCATCACTCTTTTCCCCTCTCCTGCTATCCCCAGTGCACAGTGGCATTACTGAGGTCCCATGGTGCGTGATGACACAGGACAGAACACAGTGGATACGAGATCCCATGGCTTCTACTGAGCCCACCACTCATGTCTCATTTGATTGTTTTAGAAAATAGTTTTAAAAAATATATTAAAAATACGTTAACATAATGGGTTTATTGCTAACATGTATGTATTTAAAGCTATTTAAATTTTTAATAAGGTTAACATAATGGGTAAAATCCACAGAACAGAAGCTCTTTGGGGTTCTTGGCCATCTGGTCTGGAGACCAAAGAAATTGCGATCCCCTGTCCTCCGCATGGAGGGAAGAGTGTGCTCTGGCGCCCCCTGCCTAGACAGGCTGCTCTTGGCCACATGCTAGTTGTGTGGCTACTTGGGTAAGCCTTGGTTTGTCATCTGTAAAATGCAAGTATTGCTAGTACTGCTCTCATAGGGCTTTCATGAGCTTTCAGTGATATAACTAATCCAGATAAAGTGGATTATTTAGTGCGGAATAGACATTGCCTATTATCTTAATAATGGGGAAAAAGAAATACTTTAAAATTATTAGCATCCAACACATTTCCTAAGTGTTTTTTAATTCCCAAAGCCTTTCACAGTAACAGACCAGTGTTAGAAGAAATTTAGACATTTTTAAGTTATTCAAGTGTTCCAAGTAATAAAATTGGTTTTAAACTGGAATAAGATTTTCCTGTGTTAAAATTCAGGTTTAGTTTTAGTTCTAGATGTTTGACTGCTTACTGTTATATCATGTAAAAATGATTTGAATGAAAATATAGAAAGAAATAGACCATAGGGAATAATGAGAAACAATGTACTGAAATAGCTCCCATTTTGAAATTTTTCTGAATGTACGTTTAAATATTATATGACTTAGTAAAAAAGAAGAAATTAAGTTAATGAGCAAAATGAAACTTTTTTTCAAATAATTGCTAATTTCCTGGTGGTGTGATGTGATTACTGGCTCTAATTTTATTCACTGGTAACGACGCAGGAATGCCCAGTTGAGCAGTCAGCAGCCAGCGTGCATTGTGTGGGAGCACAGAATCCTTGGGATCGTTTCTGTAGGGTCTGGGCAGTAGGGATGATCAGATCTGAGGCCCTTTACACGGCAGGGTCACTGAGCTGCAGCCTTGACAATTCTTCAGTTCACACAGTTCAAATCTGTGGAACAGTTGCCTCTATAATTTTAGTTGGGCCTGAATGTAATCTTCCTGATGTTTTATTTTAGTGACTGAAATATTCTCTGTGCACATATTATTCACTGGGAATGTCTTAAAGGATTGTGGTAATGGAAATTCTTTACTCTGATACACACTTTACTCTGACAGAATAGTGGGGCAGGTGGATAATCACCATTCCCATATGTGGGCAATATCGTGTTATTGTTATATTTGAAATCTGAAAATCAAATTTAAAACATAAATGATGTAAAACATAAGTCAAAAATATGGACAGTTCTAAATACATATGACCGTTGAGCAATGTGGGGGTTAGGGGTGCCAGCCTCCCATAGGGTCAGAAATCCTTGTATAAATTTTGACTCTGCAAAGTGTAACTACTAATAGCCTACTGTTGACCGGAAGTCTTAACAATATGATAGTTCATTAACATATTTTCTATGTTATATGTGTTATATATATTATACAGTATTCTTACAGTAAAGTAAGCTGAAGAAAATGTTAAGACAATCATAAAGAAGAGAAAATATATTTACTATTCTTAATCATAGAAGTGGATCATCATGAAGGTCTTCATCCTCATCACCATTACCTTGAGTAGGCTGAGGAGGAGGAAGGGGAGGGGTTGGTCTTGCTGTCTCAGGAGTGGCAGAGGCAGAGGAAAATCCTCCTGTAAGTGGACCCTCATGGTTCAAACCCGTGGGATTCAAGGGTCAACTGTATTTGGTTTTGCTTAGTTGACCTTTTAAATCAACCAACTTATTTGAGACAGTAAATTTAGATAAGATGTAATCATGCAAGATAAGATGTAATTATGCATTTTAGAGATCAGCTCTTGTTCAGGTGAACCCCAAAATATAGTTCTGAGACAGATTAGCTGATCTCAGTATTCTAGTACCCAAGCTTTACTATTTAATGTTATATATGAATAGTTATTATTATTGTGTTCTGGGCAAGCTATGAGAAATCCCTTGTAAACTGTAAGCTAAATTTTACTATTTTTATTTTTTTTGAGATGGAGTCTTGCTCTGTCGCCCAGGCTGGAGTGCAATGGCATAATCTCGGCTCACTGCAACCTCCATCTCCTGGGTTGGAATGATTATCCTGCCTCAGCCTCCCGAGTAGCTGATACTACAAGCGCATGCCACCACTCCCAGCTAATTTTTGTGTTTTTAGTAGAGACGGAGTTTCACCACGTTGGTCAGGCTGGTCTCGAACTCATGACCTCAGGTGATTCACCCGCCTTGGCCTCCCAAAGTGCTGGGATTACAGGCGTGAGCTACTGCAACCAGCTACTATATTTCTTTAATCGCTTTTCAGTTACACCTGCTGTTCTGAAGTTAAACGTAGCCGTCTCTTTGGGGTGGCTTTCCTTGCTGGGAACTGCTGCCGGCTGCTTGCATCAACCGAAGGGTATTTGTAACGGATTCTTTAACAGCCACAGCGCCAGTGAGGGCCAGCGACAGAGGCTGCTTTCACACATTCTATTCCAGGCCCAAGCCAATCTTTCTAACTTCTAATTTACAAGGAGCTGAAGGTTTCAAGTAGCAGAAGTAGCTGGGCAGGGGACATGCGATGCTGTCATTTGGGTGCTTTTATCAGAGTCTGAAGAGGGGAGAGTCCGTCGGCAATGCTAACTCCTCCGTCACTCCTGGGGCAGCAGCCTGCCATGAGAACCCGAGCTCAGAACCCCTCATAGGGACATGCTTTGCTCTGGGGGTTCTGGGTAGACAGGGAAGAGGCACTGCCCCTCCTACCTGGCCTGGTGATGAGGTAGCGGACACTCAGAATGTACTTTTCTGCCTCTTAAGGGTCACACAAACTTACAGCTTTCCACGTCTCCAAGCTTCTGGGCTGGGATGAGTTGTCTGGGAGGACTTGGAGAATCCCAGTTCCTTGTCTGGTCAGACATGTGCATTAATCTGACAAACTATCACTTTTCTTGGCTTAGAAAGGCCCAAATCGCTACTAGTTTGTGGGTGAGGGGTCACTTAATCCAGTCATCCTGATCTACCAATACTTTTTCCCTCTCAGCTTTAGTGTAAAAGTTGCAATCTGGTCTTGGATTCGCACTCCTGGGGTGGAGTCTTATCTCCTCCGTCCCGTTAGAGCCGTGTGATGGCAGGTGCGTAGTTACCTCGCTTCTGTACGCCCAGTGTCCCAGCAGAATGGAGATAGCAGTGGAAGTTGGAAGCATTATGAGGCCACTATCCCACTCTCACCCCCAAACTGTCATTCATTCTGAAGCATCCTAAGAGTAAGGAGACAGGAAGGAAAGAACACCCCACCAGCCCACCAATTTTGCACATTGTCACCAGCACTGTCACCGCTTTTGAACTGCAGGGCTCCAAACTCAGAAGTCTGAGTGTCCAAGTGTTCGCTGATTTTTCTCCATAGCCTGCCTCTCCAGCTGTGTGACCCCCATAAATGATATTTGATACCTCCTCTCGCCCCACCCCCATCCTCTCCTTCCTTACACTCCCTTCCAATCCTCCACTTTCCAGGCACAGAACTGTGGACCTCCTGCCGCCACTGACGTGCCTCTTCCCACAACCACCCAGAGATTCTAAAACCTGGAATAAAACACATTGTGGGGGAGCTTTCAGTATCTTAGGACCTCATCTGTCAAGCCGATTAACAGCCTGAGCCCATGGGCAGAGACAGGCTGGCAGGGATGGAGGGAAGGTGCCTGTGAACTGGGAGGTTTGTTTCAAAGCTGTATTGGGGTGGTTTGGGAGGTGCTGGTAGAGATGATGGAGCCCAAACCTGTCACCCCAACCCAAGCTCTGGTGAGAAGCGTTTCCCACCACCTACCAGGTTTCCTTGATTCTCCCCTGTATCCACAGTGCAGTTCTCTGAGGCCACCAACAGTCAACAGGGGGAGGCGTTGCTGCTGCCTGGGAGACTGAGGCAGCAGGGGGGAGGGCGATGCTATCCTGCTGTGACTGTTGGCACAGGGCACATTTGTGTTTACCCACATTTGAATGTGCTTTGGAGCTAACCTGGGGCCATAACCATCACACATGTGGTTTCCATCAGAAAAGCGTATCTGATGGAAAGTACTTTGTGGAGATATAAGCAGTTGATGATTATCCTGAAGTAATGCAGGGACTGCACACATGAAACGTTGACTTTTTGATCCGTCACTTTGCAATTGTTCAATTATTTATTAAACAAACATCTGAATATCGTAGGATGTCTTCATGTGTCTACAACCAGAATGTAAATTGACAGTGAAGATTTACCTCATTAATTCTGAATCTCTGCTACAGTGATAAATATATTGCTTTGCTCACAGGAATCATTAAAGGGACTTAATATCTAATACTTGCTATGTAATCAGCACTATATAGCTGAAACTGAACTATTTTGCCTGTTCATAGATACTTAGATAGAATTAAATTCAAATAGAATTTGAAAGTGACTCCTCAAGGGGTGGCCATGAACACTATGTAAGATTCATTGAAGGTTTTTTCTCCCCTCTCAGCTCCAGCCCGCTTTTCTCTGTGAAGTGGGATGTGTGGGGCAGCAGAGCTGTATTTACGCGCGGTGCCTTTCCCGCTGTCTCGAAGGCACCGGGAAGGCTACAAGGGATTTTCTCTCAAATGTGCAGGGCCTCCACCTATGACTCCGGAAGGCTGCCGGCTCCCCCAGGGGGCTGCTCCTGGCTTTCGATGGACTAAATTAACCTCGGGCCACCGGAGCGCCAGCTGGGGGAGCCCCGGGATGCCTGGCGCGCGCTCCGCCCTCCGCTGTCCTGGCACTTTGCTCCCATTCAACAGTCGGTGGTGACACCAGCTGGGCACAGCCCGGGGCATGGCAGGGCCGCGTCCTTAGCGAGCGCGCTGGGCTCCTCCTCCTGCTGGCCCGGCCCGCGTCTCAGCCGTGGGGACCCGGGGGCGCCGCGACTCGCCCACAGTCGGACGGCGGGAGGCGGTTTCCGCAGGGTCCAGTCCCGGAAGCACCGAGTCAGAGGGGAGTCCCTGGCCCCAGGAGGAGGGGAGGGTGGGAGCCCCTCTCTTGGAGTCCCCGGGTTTGGTCGCCGGGATGTGAGGAAGCCGAAGAGGCCGCGGCTGGTCGCAGGTGGGTGTGGCGGGGCCGCCCGAACTGCAGGGACCCGCTCCGCGCACAGTGGCTGAGCGCCTGCCTCTTCTTCTAGCGGCTGAGGATCCGGCGTCTCGGCAGCACCATGCCCTTCCCTCCGGTGCCGCCGCAGACCGCCCCGCACCGGGGCCCAAGCCGCGCGCCACTTACCCCGGAGGCCCTGCGCCGCGGGGGACAAGAAGAGGCCCCCACAGCGGCCCGAGGGGCCCCTCTCCAGCTCCTGGCCCTCCGCCACCCTCAAGAGGCCGCCGGCCCGGCGCGGCCCCGGCCGGGACAGGACGCAGCTGCCGGCCCCTCCGGGCGTCTCCCCCCAGGCCTCGCCCTGCCGCGCGCTGGCCCCAGCCACGTGCGCCCCGCCCCGGCTGGCCGGCTCCGGCCACAGCCCGGCGAGGACCACCTA
>NW_016804646.1:575115-598770 GCF_001698545.2 Rhinopithecus bieti
ATGCCATTCTCCTGCCTCAGCCTCCCCAGTAGCTGGGACTACAGGCGCCCGCCACCTCGCCCGGCTAGTTTTTTGTATTTTTTAGTAGAGACGGGGTTTCACCGTGTTAGCCAGGATGGTCTCGATCTCCTGACCTCGTGATCCGCCCATCTCGGCCTCCCAAAGTGCTGGGATTACAGGCTTGAGCCCCCGCGCTCGGCCGGTTTGATGGTTTTAATCACTACTAGAATTTTTAAGCATCACTACCAGGATTTTTAAGATAATCAAATACTGTAAGGTTATTTGGCAATGACACTGGACCTTTTATGGGGTCACAAATCTCCATGAAAGCTATATTCCAGAAGGACTCCTAAAACCATGGACCACATAGCAACAAAACATTGCATATAATTTGCATATATTTTAGGAAGCTCATGGGTCCCAGGTTAGGGACTCCTCCTATATACACTCACTAAAATATTTTTTTCTTTTGCCTAAAGTAATTTCAAACTGGTAGGTCATACCAATCGGAAATTGAAGGGTCAATTTGAATAATGGCTAGGCTATTAGATTACTATTATATTATTGTCAAATTCTCCCATAACTGTACTGGCTCATAGCAGGGACTGAGGGGGACTTCCACCCCAGGAGAGAAAATTGGGTGCCACTATGTAAGTAAAAGTGTTGCCAGTTGTAAAGGCTGGGCATGTATGTGACTTAATTCCATCTGTTTAGAGAATAGCTGGCACTTTAAGATAGGTTTTTATGTTGATCTGCCTTATTTCTAGAAAAGTGGATGCCAAGTTTTCAGAACCATTAATTTTGAGGTTTCCCTAGAAATTATGCAGTTCAGATTAGGGTGGGTGATCTGTGGGATCTTTGCTTTTCAGCATGGTAATTTCAACCAACCATTGTATATCATTCAAAGAAAGTCGAAAAATAACCGTCTCTCTAGTAAGCAAGGACACTTTTGCATCCACAGAAATGCACATGCAGGCCTTTGTGACCTGAGGGAAACCTGGATTGATGTGGTTCCCCAGCATGGCCTCTGTCCAGATGCTGTCTGGGTAAGGACATAGCTGCTCCCACAGCCTGTAGTGGTGGCCCCATGGCCCGGCTTGGAGACGGAGCACCCCTCAGCATTGTGCGGGAGAACTGCACCATGGTTCGAGGTGGATTTTGGTGCCCTGGAGGCTGGAGCTCCCACACTGATGCTGTCATTTATCCATGTCTTTCATTAAACTTCCATGTCTGTTTCATCTTCTGTCTGTGGGGATAGTTGAACATAGGTGACCCTGGTGAGGATTATGAGGCAATATGCAAAGCGTTCCCCCAGCTCAAGGTTAACTGTAATTTTTACTATTTCAAAAAAGTCTTTACTCAAAAAACATCCTTCTCTGGCACTCATGTGCACATTGGAAACCCTACCTGGTTACAGCATTCTGAGATTTTTATCTTTAACCATTTAATGCACACCTACACTTTTATTTCCCTGAGGAATTAAAATATTACAATGTCTATTGTGTTTTGCTTTCTTATCTCACACTTAATTATTATGTTACGAGCACAAAATTTAGCTCTGAGCTTCCTGGTAGCAGAGACAAAGTTTAAAGTAATGAGTCATATAATCTCAATATCTAATAACAAGAAACACTTTTTGGAGAGAATTGTTATGTGTGTATTTGAATTATATACAACATAATGGATAATATCCTTAAATGCAGCTTCTCGAAGATGTCTAAATGTTCTTGTTGTTTTTTTATTTTTTGAGATGGAGTCTCACTCTGTCGCCCAGGCTGGAGTGCAGTGGTGCGATCCCAGCTCACTGCAAGCTCCGCCTCCCGGGTTTACACCATTCTCCTGCCTCAGCCCACACAGGCGCCTGCCACCGGGTCTGGCTAATTTTTTTGTATTTTTAGTAGAGACAGGGTTTCACCGTGTTAGCCAGGATGGTCTCGATCTCCTGACCTCGTGATCCACCCACCTCGGCCTCCCAAAGTGCTGGGATTACAGGTGTGAGCCACTGCGCCCGGCTGAAGATGCCTAAATGTTCTTTACATCAGCTCTTGATGATTAAAGAGCTCTTGATGAAAGCCAGTGGGGTCATCATCAGCGACATCCTTCCTGGAACTGGCCCATCCCACCTTATGGAGGTGGCATAGATGGAAACCTGCAAAATACAGTAGGGAATCTTCAGGAAGCGTTTTAGATCGGCTCAAATATTTAGCAATTACTGCCCTAGAACCTCAGACAATTCTACATCAGTCCTTAAATGTTTGGTCTCATGACCACTTTCTAATCTCAAAAATTATTGAGGGGAAAAAAAGTATTGAGGGAAGCCAAAGAACCTTCTTCAGTGCGAGTTTATCAATCAGGACTTCCTGTATCAGAACTTAAAGCAGAGACCCCAGAACAGTCAAACTGCTGGTTTCATCCATATCATGTCAGCTCCTAATGCCTGCTGTAAGAACTGGCTTAGCTGCATCTGAAATGGACGGGAAGTGTTTTAAGAAACATATTTTCCAGACCTCAGACCTAAGGATACTAATTCAGTAGATCTGGGAAAGGGCTGATGTGCCCCCAGGTTGGGAGCCATTGCTATATGGCAAGACATACAAGACCAGGCTCAGGAAATACTTCAGGCAGATTTTATTGAAGGTGGATTTAACCAACTATGTCCTCTCAGAATAGACACTGCAATGCTACCCTGTCAATATCAGAGTCTCCTTTTCAAGGTAGTTATGTCTCCCTTCCTGGCCATGTGTTTTCACGGCAGGGAGGGTAGGATGCAATGACCAAAAATAACTAAAGTGACCCCATGTCATCAGCCTAGGCACCGTCCACCTCATAGAATTGGGAGTGCTGGCCACTCCACTTCTGGGGGGCCTTGCCCCAGATCTCATTCATCCCAAGTCCTCTCCCTTGATGACTGATGTGCTAGGTCTTCGCTCATCTACCTCTGTCAGCATAATTATGAGTGCCTCCCAGATACAAGCTTCCACAACACACACACGCCACTCCTGATGCCATCGTGTCACCAGAGTGGGAGGGCAGACTCTGAGAACTGCAGATGCATGGCCATGTCCTGAAAAGCCAACCCCAGACAGTGCACAGAGCTCAACACCTGATTTTATGAGGAAATTATAACAAGTATCTATTGAATATTTCACTTTGAGCAGCTTAGTATGCCAGCAGGCCCAGAACAGTTCAGTTACTCATTCAAAAATATTTACCCTGCCTCTACAGGATGAAGGGTATCTGAGATACAAAACTAACTGGAACTGTTCCCTACATAATCGAATGGGTCGGCCTGTTCAAAGGTGTATCCAGGTCTGCCAAGAGCAATGACTTTGGTTTGAGGACAGTCAATATTGAGTGGTTCTTTTTTTTTTTTTTTGAGACAGAGTCTCACTCTGTCCAAGGGGCTGGAGTGCAGTGGCGCGATCTCTACTCACTGCAAGCCCCGCCTCCCGGGTTCATGCCATTCTCCTGCCTCAGCCTCCCGAGTAGCTGGGACTACAGGCGCCTGCCACCATGCCCAGCTAATTTTTGTATTTTTAGTAGAGATGGGGTTTCACCGTGTTCGCCAGGATGGTCTCGATCTCCTGACCTCGTGATCCGCCCATCTTGACCTCCCAAAGTGCCGGGATTACAGGCTTGAGCCACCATGCCCAGCCTGTTGAGTGGTTCTTTAGGACAGCCATTGATCTGTATTTGTTTACTTGGGCCAACTTAACAGAATACCAACACTGGGTGGCTTAAAAAACAGATATTTATTTTCTTATAGTTCTAAGGCTGGATGTTCAAGATCAAGATGCCGGCAAGGCTGGTCCCTGGTGAGGCCTCTTTCCTGGCTTGCAGACAGCCGCCTCCGGCACTGTGTCCTCACAGAGTCTTGGTATTGCTTCCTTTTCCTACAGGGACACCAGTTCTGTTGGATCACAGTCCACACGTATGTGCCCGTTCAACCTTTACCTCCTTAAAGGCACTCTCTGCAAATACAGTCGCAGTGCATTTAGAGCTTTGATATATTAATATTAATTTGGAGGTGCTGGGGACAAGATTCAACGCAGAACGTGGTCTACGGTTTCAGTTGCTTTTTAAGGCCACTTATGGAATATGATAGCAAGAGAAGATCCTCAGCTTCTTCCCACCTCTTAGGTGCACACACAGCACACACACACAAATACATGCATGTACACAAACATACATGTGCACAAACACACTCATGCACACATACGCAAGCATGCACACAAACACATAACTTTTGGAAGCATAAAATAGAAGAGTTTTATTGAAATTTGAAAATTAATTAGTTCAACCTTTTTATTTCTACCTCCAAGTATGTGGAGATGAAAGAATTTGCCCAACTAGTCAGAAAAGTTCAAGCCAGGTCTAAAGTCTGTAACCTAAAATTGCAAAGATTTTATTTGCTCTCTACGATCTCTTATTTTTGCCTTTGTATCTGCTCTGAAATTTTGTTTGTTTTTGAGACAGAGTCCCACTCTGTCACCCGGGCTGGAGTGCAATGGCGCGATCTTGGCTCACTGCAACCTCCGCCTCATGAATTCAAGAGATTCTCCTGCGTCAGCCCCCCAAGTAGCTGGGATTACAAGTGCCCACAACCACGTCTGGCTAATTTTTGTATTTTTAGTAGAAATGGGGTTTCACCATGTTGGCCAGGCTGGTCTTGAACTCCTGACCTCAGGTAATCCACCCGCCTCAGCCTCCTAAAGTGCGGGGATTATAGGCGTGAGCCACCTCGTCCAGCCTGCTCGAAATTTTTGGCCGAATCTGCGGTGCCAGGCAGAAAATCTAAGGCACAGTCCCTTAATGAACCTGTGCAGGGCGCAGGCCCGGCCGGGCCGTTCTCCGCTGCCTGCTGGCCCACAGCCCTGCAGCTCCAGCCGTCTGTCTACATTCTTGCATGATGCACGTGTACAGAGAAACACTCTGTCTTGCTTTCTCTTCTTAACAAATTTTCTTTTCTTTTCCCACCTTCTCTCTTTTCCTTCTTCTGATCACTTCTTGGCAATTTTCTTTTGCTCCTAATTTTCTCTTCTTTTTGCTAAAGCCATGACCATATGCTGTCTCTAGCTGACTCAGCAGTTATCTTCCTTTTCCTTCTAGGTGGAGGCCACCGAATTAAGAGGACACAGACTGTACATTTCCATATCACTAAGAGAGAAAATCTCAAACGTTCTCATCACAAAAATGTCAAACTTCTGAGGTGATGGATAGATTAATCAGCTTGTATTATGCATCATATTCAAAATTCATAACATCTGCATAAGTCCTGGAGGTGGCTTCTCACATATCCTCCAACAGGTAGAGTGTCAAGATGCTGGTGCTGACTGCTTTGCACACATGGGCAAGCTTGAGCCTCACAGCAACCTTCTTTCTCTTTATAGGTGTAGAAAATGAATCTCTGGCTGGGCACGTTGGCTCACACCTGTAATCCCAGCACTTTGGGAAGCCAAGGCGGGCAGATCGCCTGAGGTCAGGAGTTTGAGACCAGCCTGGCCAACATGGTGAAACCCCGTCTCTACTAAAAATACAAAAATTATCCGGGCATAGTGGCAGGCACCTGTAATCCCAGCTACTTGGGAGGCTGAGTCAGGAGAATCACTTGAACCCCAGAGGTGGAGGTTGCAGTGAGCCGAGATAGCGTCACTGCACTCCAGCCTGGGTGACAAGAGTAAGACTTCATCTCAACAAAAAAGAAAAGAAAAGAAAAGAAAATGAGTCTCTGAGGGTAAAGCAACTGGCACATTCACCTCACACCTATTTACTTTAGTTTTACAGCTGAGCTCATGCCCAGGTTCACCTGAGTTCAAGTTCTTAACCAGTATGCAAAGGGCCTGTCCCAGTGCTGTGGGGCCAAGTGGGAGACCAGGTAGGACTTACACCAGTGCCACATCCAGGAGCCTCCCAGGAAGTGGATTTAGAACCCTTGAGGGTTCCATGGACCATAGATTTAAAACCTCTGGTGAATAATGACCACGGCAGAAATCAGCAAAGTAGGACTATAGGGAAGATAAACAAGGTCCAAAGTTGGTTCTTTGAAAAAAAATTAGATTAAGCAACCCTTAGCAAGTTTGATCAAGGAAAAAAAAATTATCAAGACCAGGAATGAAAGAAGAGATATAACTACAGACCCTACAGATGTGAAAAGGATCCACAGACACACCATGAACAGAAAGAGGCCCAGGCTGCAGCCCCTCCACCTCACTGCCCACAGCATCATGCAGAGGGAGAACTCAACCTCATTTCCCACCGTTATTTTAGAAAGATTTTTTCTGTGGTCAATACCTTCTTTGCCATAATTAAAAACAGCCAATATACACATGACTGAGGCTGAAATTCTGTGATTTATGATGTTCTTTGTAGGAGTGGAGGCAAGGAGGATTTTGCTTTTATTTCCTTCATCAAAATAACAGATACACAGAACTCCCCCAGCACACATCATCTCAAATGTTTTGGAAAACATCTTTCCCTTTTGCAAACAAGAGCCTAATTTGCATGGCCACAGCATTCATGGAGAGGGGGATGCCCGGTCCCTGGAGCGTGAGAGCCCCAGTCCCCCACCAACACCCACTGCCCTCTCTGAGCAAGCACTGGACTTTAGCTCACCTCTCTGCCCCTGTAGATCTATGCCAGAGATCGGCTCCCCACAGCCTTTCCCACCTTCTAGTAACATCGATAAGAAGACTCACCTTAATTTTCGAGGTCTCACATTCATCACTGACTGGACGCAACTGCTTGGTCAATCTTGCAGATATAGGTGGGGAAACTCTTTGGGAGGGGTTCCCCATCACTCAGGTAGGAGTGGCAACAACTAACTCACAGCCAGTTTAAGGCAGACATGGCTCCCTTCTGGGCAGTGCCTGCCTCAGGGCCTGGGGTCAGCGGAGAGAGCTGGGCTGGGCGTGCTGCTCTCTGTACCTCACTCCACAAGGATGTGCTTCTGTTGAAGCAGGGAGGGAAACATCCCTGCAAATGTACTTTGGACAACCTCCCGACATGTACTTGCCACTGTAACTTCACGGTCGAGAGGCCACATTCGAGTTAAGACTGTCCGGGGATTAGAGAAAGCGGCCTGTTTCCTTACTATATCTCACAATGGAGGGGTCGGTGTGGGGTTCCTGAGTTAGTATCATAAAAGTAGGAAATCTTTACTCCAGGAAGTTGTTTAAAAAACACTTATATGAGCCAGGCACAGTGGCTCATGCCTGTAATCCCAGCACTTTGGGAGGCTGAGGCAGGCTGATCACCTGAGGTTGGGAGTTTGAGACCAGCCTGGCCAATATGGTAAAACCCTGTCCTACTAAAAATACAAAATTAACCAGGCGGGATGGCAGTGCACGCCTGTAATTCCAGCTACTCAGGATGCTGAGGCAGGAGAATCGCTTGAACACAGGAGGCAGAGGTTGCAGTGACTCGAGATCGTGCCATTGCACTCCAACCTGGGCAACAAGAGCAAAACTCCATCTCAAAACAAGCAAAGAAACAAATAAAAAACAAACAAAAACACTTATACGAAACCAGCTATCTGGGAAAACGAGAAGGAGGACAGGCACTGAGGGGCACCAGACGGCTCCGACGGGGACCATGCGTCCCCTGTGCTGGCTCCGGCCCCAGGTCCACCCCTATCTTGGGGAGGGACCGCCATGGGGCCGCTTCATCTCTGTGCCCACTTTATCTCTGTGCCTGCTTCCCCGGACAGAGCACAGCAGGTGCCGAGGCCTGTGCCTGGCACTCAGTAAGATGGTCTTGGCCATCCTCTGTCACTGTCACATCTCGTCCCTTGGTGCAGTCCTGCAAGGGTGAGCGTGGCTTGACTGCAGCCCAGCACTGTGGAGACAATGGAGCCACAGAGTTCCGAGACACTCACTGCCCATTGTGGCTCTCCTCATCTGCAGTGTCGTCATGCTGCAGAAAAAGAGCACAGGCAGCACACAGGAGACAGAGACTTCAAACAAAGGGCCTCGTTCATCCACTTAAAGGACAACGAGCGCCCGCTTCTGTGTCATCCCAGGGTCTGCGGAGAGACATCGAGAGGAGTGGAAGTGTCAATTAAAGAAAACTGAAGAATAAATGAGCTCACATAGTTTCATATTTGTTACAAATCATGATGCTCTCAGGCCAACTGGATTCAGGGGTCAGCCAGGGCTATAGTCAAAACCGCACTAAAGAGATGACTTTATCTCCCTACTCTCAACAGCAGGCATATATTTTGTGGAGATAAAAAGTTATGGGCACCTTTTCTAGGGATACCTATCTGGGCTTGCAGCCCAGCAACTTCCAGAAGAAACTCACACGTCCACAAGAAAATATTTAACAGAATTTTAGAAAAATGCGTTCTCAATATTTTCAATGTAGCACCTCGTGCCAACAGCACGGGAGAATATTGTCATCACACCAATGATATTTTGCTGTGTGTAGTTTTTAGGTTATACTTACCTTTGTTTGAAAATAGATCTGGTGGGGCCGGGCGCGGTGGCTCAAGCCTGTAATCCCAGCACTTTGGGAGGCCGAGACGGGCGGATCACGAGGTCAGGAGATCGAGACCAGGTCAGGAGATCGAGACCATCTTGGCGAACACGGTGAAACCCCGTCTCTACTAAAAAAATACGAAAAACCAGCCGGGCGAGGTGGCGGGCGCTTGTGGTCCCAGCTACTCGGGAGGCTGAGGCAGGAGAATGGCGTAAACCCTGGAGGCGGAGCTTGCAGTGAGCTGAGATCCGGCCACTGCACTCCAGCCTGGGCGGCAGAGCGAGACTCCGTCTCAAAAAAAAAAAAAAAAAAAAAAAAAAAAAAAAAAAAAGAAAAGAAAAGAAAAAAGAAAATGGATCTGGTTAGGATGATGAATGAGGAGCTGGGAAATGAAGGGACAGAGCGAGTTCTAATTACGCGAAGATCTCTGACTAAGAAATGGTCCTGTGCTTTCTGAACCCAGGGGAGCCTGTTTCCAGTGGTACTGGAGGCCTGGGAATACGCTGGCTGGAATCGCCTGATGTCTCGATTTTCTGTAGCCTCTCCAGGCACTGAACCCCATGTGTCCGTACTTAGTGATGTTGGCTGAAGATTTTACTTTTGCTGTAAAACACAGTCAGTACCATTAGGGTGAGCGTGGCAAGGCAACTGGAGATGGCTCATTTGCTCCATCGTAAGCTACTGGGATTTTTTAACGAGGAGAATGGAGGGCATGAAGTGTTTGAAGAGGTGGGAGAGGGGTGGGCAGGGTACCCAGAACGAGGGAAGACTTGGGCATGGAAGGAACAGGGTCAGCTGACACCCACTGGTGTCACCTCTGCCTTGCCAGCCCTGGAGGAAGAGGAAGGAGAGAACTGGTGAGCGGGAGGGAAGAGAAGGAAACCCACTTACCCTGGGCTTTGCAAAGTGCCAGAGGGCCCCCTGCTCACTGCCCTCTCTCTCAAGCCAGCCCCTCCTCCAGGGCCAAGCAAATTCTCCAAAGCTCAAAATGGTTCTGATCTTTCTCTATGAGAAACTCCTTCAGGGTCAGTTTTTAATGAAACAGACTCCAATCAGTACCATTTGTCTTTTTGGGACCACATTCATGGGATGCATAAACAGAAGCATCCTGTGTGGTTTGGTGGGGCTGTGCTGGGCTTGCTGGCATGAACATCCCTGGGTACTTAGATTGCTTCATGTTGATTGGGTTGATCAAAACATCCTGAGTCACTCTTTCATTCTACAGACCAGTGTTTCAGATTCTTAACTGTTCTGCAATGCATGGATTTCTTTAACTGTAATAGCACCAATAACATCCCCAGATGGGATTGCAGAGACTGAAAGACTTGTTCCTTCAGCTGAGACTAAAGAGCCTGCTATTGTTTCCAGAGCATTGCTAGCCTACTCTGGTATGTACAGCTTGTTAGTGTTGTTGATTTGTTCAGGAAATTGAGAGAGAAAAAATTTCAAGTACTTGGTATTGTGGACAAATTATAAATCCCCCTCTCAGGACACTTGGCAGCTGGGTAATGCACCAGGGATGGTAGACTGGTGCACATCTAGGTGGCTTTCATGTAGCTTAAAGGGGATTCATCCTGCAGACTGGTTCTTTAATATGGTTAGACTACGAACTATACATTTCCAACAGGCTATGTTGACATGGCATGTGTTTGTTTACCAGTAGTGTTGGAAAGACCCAGAGCTGTCTCACATTTAGTTGACTTTATGCTGTTCCTGCCACCCCAATACACACATACACACACACACACACACACACACTTCTGCTACTGCAGACCTGACAGAAGGGCATGGAAAATTCCACCTTGTGCAACTGACCTTCTTCAGGCATCACAGAAAAGAACAATTTTCACTTAAAGCTTTCTCTGATTTTTTAAATTATAAAATTTTACATACTCATTGTGCCCAAGGATAGAAATATATAAAGACAAAGTTAAAAGTCCCAATGCTCCAAAGTTCTCCTTACTGTAAGAATTAAAGAAAGAGGAAAGAAACACGAAAAGTGGCTTGACAGTCAAAGACAGGTTTATTTTAGAGAATAAACCTGAGAGGGGCTTCTGGCCAAGTGAGGTCAGAGGCACTTTCTCTTACAGACTACGGGTTTTTAAGGATTCAGGGAGGGAAAGTTTATTAGAGGCTTGGACTGCTTCTGTGTCTTTTTGTTGTGCTTATCCGGGAGGGAGAGTTGTGTGTCTCTTCCCATATGTCTTTCTGTGGCTGCAGGCATACACCTCCCCCCACCCCACCCCGGAGTTCTGCTTTTAGCTTCCCTATCTTAGTGCACCTGAAGAGAAAAGAATGTTCTTATTAAGGCCCACTGTTTTACTGGGGCCCACTCTGTGAGGGTGAAGTTTGGGAGTTACCCAAGAGACTTTCCCCCACCTGCCTCTGTGCCTGAGCTGTCTTATCTGTATTTTACTGTCTGCTCTTTCCGACTGCTTGTTGTTAGAAGAGAAGTGGTTTCCTTGAAATGCATGAGGCTAGAAAGGGAGTTAGAACTTAAAGTGGCAGTGTTTGTCCAAGATGACGGTGCTCCAGCTCTGTCATTTACTAAGATGGCCAAGTCAGCGTAAAGTGGATTCTTCTGAAATTTTTCTTTCAGCCTTTGATTTACTATTTTCCTCAATTGTTATGATTCTGTTCTATGCATTTGCAATTTAAAAAATCTGAGGACTAATACAATTATGTTTTTAAAAAAACTTTTAGTTTTGGCTGGACACAAAGACTCATGCCTATAATCCCAGCACTTTGGGAGGCCAAGCTGGGAGGACTGCTTGAATCCAGGAGTTTGAGACCAGCCTATGCAATGTAGCAAATCCCTATCTGTACAAAAAAAACTTAATTAGCTGGGTGTGCTGTACACCTGCAGTCCCAGCTACTTGGGGTGCTGAGGTGGGAGGATTGCTTGAATTCAGGAAGTTGAGGCTGTAGTGAGCCTGATCACACCACTGCACTCCAGCCCAGGAGACAGAATAAGACCCTGTCTCAAATACATACACACACACACACACACACACACACACACATATGTATGTATGTGTATATATATGATATTAGAAAAAAGACTTGCCTATTTGGCCACAAAAAGACTTTAGTAGTGCCTCAAAGGGGTCTGCCTGCCTGTCACCGGCACAGTGGCTCAGGCAATTGTGGCTGTTGGCTGTCAAGCTCCCACCCTGGGAAGACTTGTCCGCTGTTCCTGAGGACAGACTGTCAGGACAGCAGGCTGTCAGAGCAACCAGTTGGGGTTTGGTTTTCCCAGCAATTGCAGGCGTGTGTCTTCTTCCGTTTCCTCTTGCAGTGAGGAAGACTCCACCTCCCACATTGCCCCTGCCGGCCCCGCTGCACCAGGAAACACCGTTGGGTCAGGGATACCTGAGCTACACATTCACAGTAGCCGCTGAGTCTGAATTTCTTAGAAACATTCTGGTTCACTAAGATTCTTCTCCCACGTCAATTTTAATTTCATTTTGGAAAAAAACAGTCATCTCACAGATTTAGCAGTGTGGGGTGGGTGTCTTCCCCTTTTTGTCTTCTCCTCGCTTCCTCTACCAGTTGTAAGGACTTCTTGGGTGTCCTCTGCTGGTGGCCTCTTTTCAGCTCATCTGAAATAAATAAGGGCACAATAAATCCAAAGTGAGAAAAGTCATCGCCCTGATTCAGAATTGATGCTTCTTGGTCAAATAATGTCTTAAAAATAACAAAAGCCACAACAAAAAATGAACCTCTGGCAAGGTCCATACCTGTGCTGCTCTCCAGCCCCAATCTGCCATGAAGAGGAACGCACAAGAAGAAACCATTAGATAAATATAAACGCCTCTCACACAGCTTCTGCAAGGCTCCTCAGATGCCTCACGAAACCCATTGTATTTCTACATCAAATAATTTGACTGACTGTAGGATATTATTCATTTGGTTTTTCTATTCTCAAAAAATTTAATATCCTACAAAAACTTATAATCAAGTACAAATTTCATTTTACAATTTGCAATAAATGAAAATACTAGATCACTGATGTCCTTTAAAAAAGATTTCATGGCCGGCATAGTGGCTCCTGCCTGTAATCCTGGCACTTTGGGAAGCCAAAGTGGGTGGAGTGGATCACTTGATTTCAGGAGTTCGAGATCAGCCTGGCCAACCTGATGAAACCATGTCTCTACTAAAAAGACAAAACTTATCCAGGTGTGGTGACCCACGCCTGTAGTCCCAGCTACACTGGAGGCTGAGGCAGGAGAATTGCTTGGACACAGGAGGAGGAGGTTGCAGTGAGCCAAGATTGCACCACTGCACTCCCGCCTGGGCAACAGAACAAGACTCCATCTAAAAAACAAAACAAAACAAAACAAAACAAAAAACTCATGACTATCCAATAGTGAAACTGAAAAAATAAAAGACCACTTAGGAGAAAGTGAAATGGGCAAACTACCTGTGATCATTGTAATCTCAGCAGACATGATTAATTTTCAATTGCCTTCCCTTGTATGGGTTTCTTTAAGCTAACAAAGAAATAAGATTTAAACAAAAGTACTTCATGCATTATGTGCTTGGAATTAGAGATCAATTCAGATTTGAACATGGATGTGGTTCAGAATGTAATTGGTGTGTAACTCTCAGAATGAGACAGCTTGGCTTAGCTCTTTGCTAAATGTTTCATTGCTTTGAGAGAGTAGAGGAATCACTTATTGACTGTTTTCCTTCAATTTTGATTTGAAATCCTTGTTTGGCCCTTTTTGCTCTTGTGAACTCGTTGACTCACACATTTACCTATATTTAACTCATGCTTTAAAATGCTGCCGGTCTTGGAAATTGCAAAGAAAAGGTGGTAGTGGAGTGGGACTGTCGAGGCCAGGGCTCCCCTGCCCACGGACAAGGCCGGGGCCCACGAGGCAGCTGTGCCCTCCTCTTTCAGCTGGTGTCCTCTCCAGCTACTTCTGCAGCAGCTGATGCTATCCGTGTTTGTGCTTTTGTTTTAGAGAATTAACTGCCTCTGTGCCTGGCCCTTGGCTTCTGCCTGTGGAAGGCATTGCTGGACGTTAAAGCTCAAATATCACCTCTTGGTGGGAACCATTCCTTGCCCAGAGGAACCACTCTTTCTTTTTTTAACTTTTATTTTAGGTTCAGGGGTACCTGTGCACGTTTGTTATATAGGTAAACTCAGGTTCCAAGGGTTTGTTATACAGATTATTTCATCATCCATGCATTAAGTTCAGTACCCAATAGTTATCTGTTCTGCTTCTCTCCATCCTCCCACCCTCTCCCTTCAAGTAGACCCCAGGGGTCTGTTGTTCCTTCTTTGTGGTCATGAGTTATCTTTATCTCCCACTTATAAGTGAGAACATGCAGTATTTGGTTTTCTGTTCCTGTGTAATTTTGCTAAGGATAATACCCTCCAGCTTCATCCATGTTCCCACAAAAGACATAATCTCATTCTTTTTAAGGGCTGCCTAGTATTCCATGGTGTATATGTACCACATTGTCTTTATCCAGTCTGTCATTGATGGGCATCTAGGTTGATATGGAATCAACCTACACACCCTAACTTTCTAACTCTCCTCTGATGCTGACCATGCTCTGCCCTGAGCATGGCTAGTTTTGTGCTCACCTCTTTTCTCCTCCTAGAGTGCATCCTCCCAGCAGCCGGAACTGAGGAGCTGTCATTTACCTTCATGCTCCAGGTGCACTTGCTCGCACATTGTAAATGTGCACAAATATCTCTTGCACCAATGAGCAAGTGACAATGCATTTTACTAAATGAACAACTCATCTCATTTAGTTAATTGATCAGAAATGATCAATACAGCTCCCGTAAAAGGGAACTTACTTTCTAGGCACATGGAGAAATCTAAAAGCAGGGGGAATGACTAAGTAAAGGCTTCAGTTGAATCAGAAGTGGAACTGGCATACTGGTGACCACCTCAGTTTTCTCCACACTCATTCAAACTGTCCCTCTTCTTGGTTAGAGTTTTAAACAGATGGGATTCTCCATTCCTGTTAGATTTTAGTGCTCCAGTTTATACTAGAAAAGCTTGCCTTGTTTACTCTTCTATTACCTTTTATATCCATCTTTACCTAAAGTAGATACACACCCAAGTACATTTATAATCTGATGATGTCTCAACATAGCAGCCAGAAAGCTGGTAACACAAACATCAATTCTCCAGGCGCACCAGTAGCAACCAGAAATGGGTAAACAAATGGATGTCCTTTTGCTAATAGGGTGTCCATGAAAGCTAGAGGCCATGGGTGCTGGGAAGGATGAGGGGATTTTTAAACATTATTTTTTCAGTATCAGATTCTGCTGGTAATTAACACATATTTCATGACTGCCAGTAGGATTCACCTGCAGCTTTGTTTGTGACTTGACAGCTCCTATAGTTTGCAGAATGTGACGACACTGGGCAGTTTTTTGGTTTGTGAAAGTGACGATTTGGGGGTAATTTGGGCAGGAACTGTACATGAACACATTTAAGGCTTAGTCCAGTTATCAATGTTTTTAAAAAATGTTTTAAAAAATTAATGTTTTAAAAAAATTAATGTTTCTAACCTTGGTTTTACTGTCCATAAAAGCATTTAAATAGATAAATTAAGAAAGCAAAATCTATCTTTATGATTCTTTGGTTTCTAGTGAAGGGGATCAGGAAATGCCACCTCAAAATATGCTACTTTGGTATAAGGATTATCGTAACTATTGAGTTGAAGGCACTTGAGTTCCTGAAATCCCTTACCTGCCTAAAAGAGGAGCCTACCAAAAGAACTCAGTTATTATAAATCCCCTCCCAGGAGCAACTGTCATCTTTTTTCAGAGAAGTTGGCATCCCACCCAGAAAGACATTGTCACAAGACTGTCATACCTTCTGTCTGTTCTCCTGAGGGCCTATTTATCTTTCCAAAAAGTATTGTGCTTTCGGGCTGGGCGTGGTGTCTTATGCCTGTAAGCCCAGCACTTTGGGAGGCCAAAGTGGGTGGATCATCTGAGGTTGGGAGTTCCAGACCAGCCTGACCAAAATGGAGAAACCCCATTTCTACTTCAAAAAAAAAAAAAAAAAGTAATATGCTTTCCATAATTACCCTTTCTCCCTATTCCTTTTCCATCCTCTGAGTGCTCCCATGAGTACACATGACTTAGCAAACATTTGTATGATATTTCTCTTGTTAATCTGTCTGTTGTCAGTTTAATTCACACACCCCCATCACTGAACCTAAGAGGGTAGAGAAAATTTTTTTCTTACTTATGCTCACAATAGAAGCCAGCTCTGCTTCAATGTGATTAAAGAAGAAAGTGATTAGAAGGCTATGGGCTCAAAAAGGAGTGGGAGGAAAAACTGAAGAACCAAGGTAGGCCAGGGATCCAGTCCACAGGAGCTAATGTAGATTCTCTCAGGGCTGTGGATGCATCTGCGGCTGTGCTCCACCCGTAGGCCACTTTCTTCAGGCTGCAGATTTCACAGAAAGGGCAGCTGTGGTGTGAGTCTTCCTAGGACCTTATGGTGTGTTTGGAGGTGGTACTCCAAAGGGAGATGAAGATTCTTGGCCAGAGAAGAGTGGGGTGAATGCTGCCTGCCAGCACAGCTCGACACACCTGCAGTACCCACTGTGTGCTGGGTACCCTATGTGCACTCCACCATATGGCAACCATAGTCTTCTGTGGACCACGTATCTGATACGTGCCGGGTGCTATTCGGAGAGCTCAGATGCAGCACTAAACAAAACGTCCTCACGGGCTTACATTCTAGTGGTGGAGACAGTGAATAATAAATAACGAGGGGAATTGTGTAGTGAATGAGAAGGTGATATGCACGATGGAGAAAGAAGAGTAGAGCAAGCTAGTAGGTGAAGGGAGATGGGTGGTGGAGGCAGCCTGCAGTGTTGGGCACTCCTGGAAGGCATTATAGAATAGGTGAATCTGAGCAAAGACTTTAAGAAGGCGAAGGGCTGGCCCAGGATCAGCTGCGTGGCAGGACTGAGCCACAGGGAAGTTTGAGTGGCTAATGAGGAGTGAGCCCAGAGGGGAGCCCTGCATGAGACATAGGGGGGTTGGGGTAGATTACACAGAGTCTTGTAGGACCCTATGCTTATGGGGTGGGCATTTTCAAGGAGAAAACTGAAGTCCAAGGATTACTTGCCCAAGTCCACATGGCTATCAAGTGACAGAGCGAATATTTACACCTAAGGAGTTCCACGCTGTAGCACCCAGCACACTCATGTTTGATAAATGGAACTACACCATGGGGCCATCTCTTATCTCTGCAAAAGCCCCTCCAATAAGGGGAGGAACATAGCCAATGCAGCCACGCATTTGCCAGAGAGGTTGCTATACTTTACCAGTAGTGGCTTAATGGACATTTGAAACATATTTAAAAGGGTAATTAAATACAGAACACACACACATATATATGTATATATATGTGTGTGTGTATATATATGTGTGTGTGTATATATGTGTGTGTGTGTTTATATGTGTGTGTGTGTGTGTATTCTGAGACACGGTCTCACTCTGTCACCTAGTCTGGAGTGCAGTGGCATGATCTCAGCTCACTGCAACCTCCACTTCCTGGGTTCAAGCAATTTTGCCTCAGCCTCCCGAGTAGCTGGGATTATAGGTGTGCACCACCACGCCCAGCTAATTTTTGTATTTTTAGTAGAGATGGGGTTTTACCATGTTGCTCAGGCTGGTCTCAAGCTCCTGACCTGAGGTGATCCACCTGCCTCAGCCTCCCAAAGTGCTGGGATTACAGGCATGAGCCACCATGCCCGGTCTGTATTTCTTCTTTGATAAATTGTTTATGGCTGTTTTAAAACATTTTCTGCTGAGCAAAGACTTTAAGAAGGCGAAGGGCTGGCCCATCAGATTCTAGGGACAGTGGTCCAGGATCAGCTGCGTGGCAGGACTGAGCCACAGGGAAGTTTGAGTGGCTAATGAGGAGTGAGCCCAGAGGGGAGCCCTGGGCTCCCATTGTCATGAGAGGTGACAATAATGACTAATAATTGTAAAGTATTTCGTATCTGCTAGTTGCTCCAAACACTGTGCAGAAATTGACTCCTTTAATTGCCTGACACACTTATGAGGCAGGCACTATTTTGCAGATGAGAGCATGGAGGGCTGGAAAGGTTCATGGACTTGGCCACCATCAGGAGGTCTGGGAACCAGGGCTCAAACCTCTAGCCTAACTCTTGCCAATACATAGTCTCTCGCAGGCTGGCAGGACAGGAGAAGGGAACCTGTTGAGTCATCAGTAAAGAAATTCCCTTCAAAACGGTTTCATCTTCTTCCTGTTAGGTCAGCACTTCGTCCTGGCTGCAGCCTCTGATCGCAGAGTGAGTGAGGTCTGCTTTGTTACAGTAGGATGAACAAATGAAGAGAAACAGGAAGTAACCTCAGTTGTTTCTCCCTGTTATGGCCAGGTGGCAAGTAGGTCTTTGTGGAGCTAGTGAATACAAAAGCACAGAAAGGCCATCCCCCACCAGCGGCCCCTTCCACCTCGCAATGAGGAAGAAGGAATGCCTGCTTCCCAGGGGCCTTGCTCCTGTTGGCAGCAGTTTCTGTCACTTGGGTGGTAAAGCGTCCCCACATATGTGCAGGACCAGCTTTCTAGACTCCTGTGCAGGAAAGATCGAAGAATTCGAGCCACAGAGAGATAATTGTTATAGTTGTCCAATTTTCATCAAAAAGATACAAGAAAAAATGAAATTTATTTCATTCTTATATATGCTTCAAGATAATGTTGAGTTTAAAATGATCAAAAAAGTATTATAATTTTATAAAGCATTATGATTTTAATGTAACTGAAATAGATGCATAGCTCACTCATCTTTCCAATTTTCAAAAAGAACATGACCAGGCTGGGCTCTGTGGTTCATGCCTGTAATCCCAGCACTTTGTGAGGCTGAGGCAGGTGGATCACGAGGTCAGGAGTTCGAGATCATCCTGGCCAATATGGTGAAACCCCATCTCTACTAAAAATACAAAACTTAGCCAGGTGTTGTGGTGCGCGTCTGTAACCCCAGCTACTCAGGAGGCTGAGGCATGAGAACTGCTTGAACCTGGGAGGTGGAGGTGGAGGTGGAGGTTGCAGTGAGCTGAAATTGCACCACTGCACTCTAGCCTGGGTGACGGAGCGAGACTCTCTCTCTCAAAAAAAAAAAAAAAAAAGGAAAGAACATGACCCTATCATTCCTTTTTTTTTCCCCCCAACAATATAACTGCTTAATGAGGAGAATCTGTGCTAAAGTACTGTGAAGCCCCTCTGGATGAATAACAGAGCAGCCCCTTATTGAAGCCATGTGCCCACAAGGAAACTGAAGCTCAAGTTAAGCGCTGGGTTAAGTTCAGATGGTTGGTGAAAGGAGCAGACGAGGCTCAGAGCAGTCCTGGTCTCCCTCTAAACCCCCCTCTCCATAAGAACCTGTGCCCCCACGTGAACGGGGACTCAGTCACAGTTTCCCCTTATCTCAAGTGTGCTCAGGCCACCCTGCTCACCCTCCTGGTGCCAGGATTCTGACCTCTGAAAGAGGCTTAAAGGATGGAACGATGTCATCAATTGAATAATAAACAGAAAATCGCTTCTATTTCCACAGTTATTTAACCTAACTAGGCATTATTAGGCTATATTTTTAAGTATAATTTTAAGTATCACACATTGTGCATGTGTTTTTTTTAAATGCACATAGGATGTTCCTGAGTGTCTCCTAATTTTCAGGCAATGGAAGTACAATGGAGACAAAATTGAGAATCCAACACCTCAAGGAGCAAATCTAAAAAGAGCAAGATAATTCTACTGCAAGGAATAATATTAAGTTCCAACACGAACCACAGAGCTTTTGGCTAGAATGGTGAAGGAGAAAAATAAACCAAGAACTGAGACCTCGGACGCTGGGCACCTGGCAGGCAGAACACGGGGAGGCTGAACACACGAAGGCTGAGCTCGGGGAGGCCAAGTGCACAGAGGCTGAGCACATGGAGGCTGAGCGCAGGGAGGCTGAGTGCAGTGTGGAGAAGGAGGCAGAGTGCAGTAAGTCTGAGCTTGGGGAGGCTGAGAGCAGAAAGGCTGAGAACACGGAGGCTGAGCTTGGGAAGCCTGGGTGAGGGGAGTCTGAGTGCATGGAGGCTGAGTGCCGGGAGGCTGAGCACACGGAGGTCAAGTGCGGGGGGGCGCTGAGCGCCGGGAGGGCACGCGTCAGTCGCCAGGCCGCGGCTGGTGTTGTGACCACCGGCTGGAGGCTCGGAGCCCACGGTGAGTCCCCAGCCTGGACGTGGGGGGACTGTGGGGTCCGCACAAACGGGGACTCCGGGTCAAGAGGCAGCTGCACCGCACGCTGGGATAGGTGATAGAGCGCGGGTGGGCGCCACTGGGCCCCCGGGAGCGGGACGCAGCCCGGGAGAGTCAAAGTGGGAGCTGGGGTGAGAGGTCCTAGGGTGGGTGAGGACCGAGACAGACTCAGGCAGTGGAGAGGGCAGGGCGGGCAAAGGGGACGGAGATGGAGCCCGGACTCTCGGACCAGTTTCTCCCTCCCGGCGAGGCCACCTGGGCACCACCTGTGCTGGCCTAGAAAGAGCCCCTGGCACGCTGCTTTGTGATCTCTCTGGGGAATTTAAAGGGAATTAAAAGCATGGAAAGTGTAACAGCACTGGCCAAAAGCAAACACATTTTTTGGCAGGTTGGATATTTGTTTGTTTCTGTTTTGAAAAAAAAAAAAAAAAATCTAGCGATATTGGGTAGGGTGGCATACCACTCCGATTGTTATGAAAACAAGTCAAGAAAAAATGAAAATTGTTAAAATGAAAATTCTTAAGTACTCTTAAAGATGATGTGAAGTTTCTTGAGTCAGTAAAATGACTTTTAAATTGCAATACCACTAAACATTTTTTTTCTCCCTTCCAGTTGAGTGAACAGCTATTCTGTGTTGGAAATGAATAACCTGTTCTCAATTCTGGCTGCCCCTGGGTAGCTAACAAACAAACCAACCAACAAAAAGCCAACGCCTGGTGAATCAGAGCCTCTGAGGTGGCCTGGGTGCAGGTCAGAAGCTCCCAGGTGATGTCCAGGTGTGGCCAGGGTCGGAAGCACAGACAAACACTTAACTTCCTATAGCCCCTCCCTACCCCCATGGAGCTTCATTACAAGTTACTTTAAATTATCGTCCATGCCAACAATCTAAAATCCATGCCTGTTTTGTTTACTTGCTCATCATCATTTATAGAGGACAGACCTCGGAAACATAGGCTCCAGGAAAACTCCACATTCCCGGTATAACGTGGAGGCCGGAGTTCCTGAGAAGTGTCACTGCCCAGTAGGTGAATGGAGGAGGCTGCTTTCTGGCTTTCAGTGGTGTTGACGCTTCTCTAAGACACTGCTTCATATCCAACAGAATGGAGCCAGGTAGGCCAGGCTTCACAGTTGAAGTTCCCAGCTTCAACTTCTTTTCTGACTTTACTTTGGAAAATGTTCTTTAGCTTAGGTGAGGTCATCACCTAATTCATCTCCACTTTGCTCACACAGCTAGTGTGTCAGTACAGAGGCAGACAGTGTATTTTCTGCCAGTGAGCTTGTGATTCCACACCTGGTGATGTCATGCCCTCTGAGAAGGCGAATGCCATCTTGCCCTTCTGTGGGACATTTCGGGTTTCCCTGGTTTTTGGATCTAATGTATTCTCTCTGTTTTCCTTCTTACCAGTAGCAGTTACACAATAAATATTTATTGAGTTCTTTCTAGTGCCAAGCATGCTAAGTAATAGAACCTGTGCCAATTTGACTGTTGGCTACAAAAAGCAGTAAGTAATTTCTAAACAACTTAAGTAAAAAAAGAGAATGCTAATAATTAATTGGAAAACCATTAACTTGCTCACAAAGTCAACAGGGAGCCTAGGAGGCTGCTTGGAGAAGTGAGTTGGAGCTAGGGGAGACGAGCTGTGGGCTGAGTCACACACAGGAACAGCCACTTAAAATGCCACCCCCGTTTCTGTGCCACAGGACCTGCTGCCCAGGTGCACACCAGGGGTGTGGGATTCCTGACTGGTCGCAGCCACCACAGTTTTGAGTCACTCCCTCAGGTATCAGATTCCAAGCAATGGTTTCTGATGAGCAGGTGTGAGTTCCCTGCCCAGGAGAAAGCTGCAAAAGACTGGGCCCACTCTGGTCCACCCTGGGAGTGTGGTTCCTGCCTCTTTCTGTGTATGGGAGGCAGTGGAGAGGTAGTAGTTGACACCTGAAGGAAACAGGGAGGAGCCCAAACAGGCAAGGTTCTACCAGGCAGCCCAAGGGAGGTCGATGTTTCCTAGTAACAAAGGTGGGTGGGGAGGCGTGGCATGTAGAGTGCAGAGCTGCACCCTGTTGGGCCTTGTGGAGTGTCTTGGGAAATCAACCTGGGAGGTCAGGCAGGGCTTTGCATTTGCACAGAGGAGATGGAGCCTCATCCTCCTGGCCAGGGCATCTCAGACCCCATACCACTGACATTTAGGCAGGTCTTCCCTGGTGGGTGGGTGTTCTGTTCTGTGCACTGCGGGATGTTGGCCTCTACCCACTGGATTCCAGTAGCAAGCCCTCCCACCCCCACTCCTAAGGACCAAAAATAAAGAATATCTCCAGAGTTTCTCGAAGCCTCTCTTCCCAACTTCCCTTCCCCACCCATGTACCACAGTCACCTGGGGTTTTATTTGAGTGGATTCTCGAGCCTGCTTTGAACGACTGAAGTGGGAACTCCAGGATATGAGATTGTCTTTTCCTTCTGGATGGTTCTTACACCCTGGGGTTTGACTGCCATGGGAGTGGAGCACATTAGAAGATGGGCAGGTGGGGTGGCGATGGCCAATCAGATTTGTAGAAAGATCCTGCAGGCAAGGGGGGTGTAGAGGGAATAGGAGGAATTTAGGTAAGGCTGGGCTAGAGATGATGCAGGCTGAAATGAAGGATGGTGGTGGAGAGGGAGGGGAGGGGTGGACTTTGATGGGATTTGTAGGGTGGGTTTCTTAGGACTTAGTGACAGATGGAGGGAGAGCCTCAGGGAGAAGGGTCAGTGACTCCAGGACTTCTGATCTGGGTGGACAAGGAATATAGCAGGGAGATGAGGCTTGGGGATAGCAATGAGCTCAGATTTGGAAATACTGGGTTTCAGGTGCTGATAGAACCTCCAGGTGGGTGTGAGTTTACAGTAGGGAGGGAGAGGTCAGAGCTGGAGATATGGATGTAGGAGTCATCAGCATCCTGGGGGCAACGAACGCAGAAGGAGTTGAGACCCCCAAGGAAGAGTGTAGAATAAGAACCACAGAGGGCGAAAGGAAGCCCTGAAAAGTCAGCTTTTAAGAAGGAGGCAGCCAGGTGCAGTGACTCACGCCTGAAATCCCAGCACTTTGGGAGGCCGAGGAGGGTGGATCATCTGAGGTCATGAGTTCGAGACCAGCCTGGCCAACATGGTGAAACCCTGTCTCTACTAGAAAAACAAAAATTAGCTGGGCATGGTGGCACGTGCCTGTAATCCCAGCTACTTCGGAGGCTGAGGCAGGAGAATCACTTGACTCCAGGAGGCAGAGTTTGCAGTGAGCCGATAATGACCCACTGCCCTCCAACCCGGACGACAAAGCGAGACTCTGTCTCAAGAAAGAGGGATACCCCATGGTGAGCAGCGGCCTGGCCACCCTTGGCAGGGCCCGTTCGGATCTGAGCAGTTTCCGCAGGGCTGCGGTCGCATCTTGCTGTGCTTTTGATTTTCACTGTCCTGATGACTGACACTGCTGAGTGTCGTCTTCACTTGCTCTCCTCAGATCTTTGGTAAAATGCCTCTTCTCATCTTTTGCCCATTTTGCAACGTTGGTTGTTTTCTGATTACTATCTGCATTCTAGGTTTCAAGGGTACCATGAACTCACTGAAAATGGATTTGATTTTTGATAAAAAGAACATACGGTGGATTTGGACAACACAGGACTCTCCAGACATGGCCTCAGGATGTGGTTTTCTTAAACAATTTCCTTTCCTGTTGGTATTTTAAGAATCTCAGTTTCCTTTCTTTGATGACTGAAAGATCAAAATGCAAATCCTTTGTGCAAAGATGAAGCAGGTGGCCGGGTGTGGTGGCTCACGCCTGTAATCCCAGCACTCTGGGAGGCCGAGGCGGGTGGATCATGAGGTCAGGAGTTTGAGACCAGCCTGACCAACATGGTGAAACCCCATCTCTACTAAAAATACAAAAAT
>NW_016804646.1:602161-617375 GCF_001698545.2 Rhinopithecus bieti
AAAAAAAAAAAAAAAAATTAGCTGGGCGTGGTGGCACACACCTGTAATCCCAGCTGCTCAGGAGGCTGAGGCAGGAGAATTGCTTGAATTCAGGAGGCGCAGGTTGCAGTGAGCCAAGATTGCACCACAACACTCTAGCATGGGCGACAGAGCAAGACTCTGTCTCAAAAAAAAAAAAAAGATGAAGCAGGCTCTGAGTGGAGAGACGGAGTCTTCATCAGGAGCTGGGCCCCTCCATGCCCATGTCTCCAGGGCTGCTGGCAGGCTGGCTTTTGTGGCTTTTTTGTCCTCCTGCAGTAGGAGGAACCACAGAGGTGCCCTTGGGGTGAGCAGTGTGCTTATTTTATTTTATTTTATTTTATTTTATCTCCTTCCATCATCACTGAGGTGTGGGAGGCCTGGTCCCGAATCTGCGGCCCATTCTGCAAGGTACAGGCTGTCTCAGAGAGAACATGACTGTCCTTCCCCTCCTGGTCCTCGAAACAAAACCCTCATGTCACAGGAAAAGAGGCAGTGCTGAGCTTTGCCTGCTGATGAGCACAGGTCGGTAAGCCAGGTGGGTCCGCCAGTGTCTGCCCTGGGCAGGGGGCTTCCATTCTGCTCCCACCCTCCCCGTGGGGTGAAATTCAGGGCTTGGAACATTACCCAGGCCCCTGCAGAGCAGTGGTTTCCATCACGGAGGGAGGAAGAATAGGATCCTATCGTGTGGAGATGGCCAAGCACCTCAGGCTGCCATGGCAACACAGTGGGCAGGCCCTGCTCCTGGGGCTCTGGTCTCAGGACAGGCAGCCGCGACCCACATTCTGTGCTGGCCTTTCCTGTGTGGGCGCCGCAAGGGCTCTTCTGAGTAGTGATGGTCAGGACCACCTTATCCCACTCCAGGAGAAGGCGTAGGCTGTGACCTCTGCCCCTTGGCCTAAGGTGGCATGGTCTCCAAGCGTCCACCTGGCACGTGCAGATCGAAATCTCCCTCCTAGTCTCCTCCCTTACTCCTCACTGTATTTCCAAAGGTGGGTGCTCAGACCACACGAACTATGGAGGCAACCCCGGTACTTCCTGAGCCCCCCAGGGCCTGACTGCCACTTCCTCTATCCTCATCTGCTTCCCTGGGACAAAGGTTTGCTTTTCCTTTTCCTTCCTAAAATACAGTGGCTTCCAGACATTGGCTGTCTGACCTCCAGTAAGAAATACACATAATTGTGATCAAGTGTATATGTATGTGAGTGCATCTGAAACAAAAAATTTAAGGAAACTCTACTCACTCTATGTGAAATTCAATTTCTTCTATTCTAGTCCATATTGTATAGAATCTATTACATTATTATCTCTTCTATTCCTTTAAAAAATTGCCGGCCGTACTCACTAAATTGATGACATGAACCACTAATGGTTTCAGACTTGAGCTTTGGAAAACACTGCTCTGATGAATGTGCCTGGAGTGGAGGTGGGACTTCAGATTCCCACCATGTTCACCTTTATCCCTCCCCAGGTTCAGGGCTAAGCAGGAAGGAGAGTTGGCTTTACTGAAGGAGCACAGCCTCGTCATTTCCTAAACACGTAAGTTCCAAATCCGTACCTCTCCCGTTACATATACCCTCAGAGGATAAGCCCAGATATGACGAGAGGTACGATTTCTCTTTCCTATTTCAAATATGCAGAAGGTATTTGGATGGTCCTATGGCTTCCTTTTGTAATCTACTGACATTTTGGATTGTTTCATCAAGGAGCAAAAGGTGAACATTTTGCAAAGGCTACCCATATCTAGAAATAAAGTAACTCTGGGGAGGTGAGGTCTGAGCTGGTGAGGCCTCCCCTGGCCCTGGGAGCATGGACTGAGCCACAGAGGTAGGAATTATGATGCAAGAATGAGCCTGCTAGCCCGGGAGGGGTGCCTTGGCAGCTCAGGGATTGGACTGCAAGTACAGATAAACAGACAGCACTATTTACAAAGCTTACCTCTAAAACAAAAACATGAAAGGCTTGAAAGATTAGCAAGAAAATGTTGAATTTGGAAGTGACAAGCAAAATTGATAATAACACCATCTTCTTTTGGGAACACGGGGCTTTCCTTCGCGTGTGAGGGGGCGGCTGCGGTTGTCCTTACATACATTGCAGAGGTGGAGGAGACGCAGGTGACTGCTAAATCCGTCCACCAGTGCCGAGTTCCTTGCCATCCACTCCACCACCAGGAAATTAAAACAGCAGCTGCCTAAAATGGAGCTAGGAAGAAATTCCAGTTAACAAGTCATCAGCTTTTATTTTAGAACACAAAGAGCTGCAGTGAAAGCCCGCTTATGCTAATCCTCTAGGAAAAGAGATTAGGGCCTCAGAAGAGCGAATTGCTTAGGAACAAATGACGCAGCCCACACTTGTCCCTCATATTCCTCTGGTCCTCATTCTTTCCTCCCCTCCCACCCCGCCTTCTCCTTGACGCAGACAGCTGCCACTTTCCTCCTTAAATTTCTAGCGTAGCTTGTACCGAGCCCAAGCCAGGAGGGTCTACAAGTTGTCATGCAGCCATGGGTAAGACAAAGGGCCCTTAGCTGCATGGTTCCTCCTGGTGAGAGCATGTGTCCCAGGTGCAGTGAGTGGAGCAAGAAATTCGTTTTGCAAATGTTTCCAAAAGTGGAAGATTGACTTTCATTGTTTCAGAGAAATCCCTTTCAAAGCCGTAGTGGTTTCTCAGGCATACTCTCACCAGGCATACAACTGGGTCTTGGAGCTCTGGCCTTGCACTGCCATGGAAACCTCCAGGGAATTTAAAGATGGTGGCATTCCATTAACTCAGAACCTGCAGCCAGTGCTAAAAAGGAGAGAAAGTCATGATGTGACGTGAAGGCTGAAGTCCTCTCAGGGCGCAGCTTCTAAGAGTCTTCAGCGATTAAAAAGATAACCATATGATTTCAGAAACTCAGTTCCTAAGCCTAAAATGTACAAATACACATTCACGTGGATAAATATGTTTCCTTCAGAAAGGTTAGCTACAGAAGCCAGGGAATATTTAGTATTCAATCACAGGAAAATAGCATAATACTCATAATGTTCCTAATAGGTGTGTCTTTACTAATATTACTTTATTCCAACAAATACAACTGGAATTAAAAATCGAGTATTAGTTAATAGTGCACAAAACAGAAGTACTGAAAAGTTGAGAAGTCATTGTGTCAGCTTGTTCAGCAGTTACATAAAATTGCTATCATCCAAGTAGCCTTGTCTCTGAGGGGTTTGCTGAGCACCAGGGGCAGCACCCCTCCTACCCAGCTGTGTGTAGCTCCTGGTACCTGGATGCTTCCCGCGCCATGGTCAGCTACTGCTGCGCTGGGAGCCAAGGGGCAGACACAGTCCCGGGGGGCAGACAGTTCTGGAGCACAGAGTGAGAGCCTCATCCAGAGAGAAGGGACCATGGACCCCTGGGAAGAAAACCAAGACCACAAACAGGAGGAACCATGAGCTCTCACTGGGTCTGAACTTATCAGGGCAGAGATGGGCTGGAGATGGGTGGTGGTGGGGTTGGGGCGTGGATTGAAGATGGGGGGATGGGGCTGCAAGCCATGAAGTGAGAGGGAATGGTTTTCTTTTTCTCTGGGGTTCTGTAAAGAGCAGAGCCTGCCCTCATGGGATGTGAGACAGCAATAGCCAGACCACCCCTGTGGACCAGGCTGCTGAACGTGCTCCTGCCTCCCTTTGTATCAGCAAGCGCCCTGCTGAAAGTCCCGCCTATGCCCACGCTGCTCTTGGTCACCATTTAGGGAATGGTCAGGACACAGGCCCGCCTCACACATCCTCAGAGAGGTGAGGCTCAAGGAGCTTACCTGAGGCTGTGTGGTGCAGACTGACCTCTCCAGAGAGGTTTCCCCCAGCACGAAACTGTAGCATGTCCAGGTTCACAGAGACGTTGGGCCGGGTAAGGAGCACACCTTGTGCCCTGGTGGTGCTGCCTGTGTGGGAGCTGCTCATCCTACTGGGGCATAACTGTATGTGAGCTTTTTGGAAATTTCCTAACCAGTTGATTTCACATGGAAGCTTCAACTCCCCACAGAAATGGACAAACACTGTAAGTGAGCCGCCACCTCCCACAGGACAGTGCTGGCAACTGCTGTGGGCAGCCTCATGTGAACAAGTCTGCAAAAGGGGCTCTGTCATCCCCTGGGACTGGTCCTACAGCAGCAGAAGCGTGAAGCAGTCGGGGAATCGGCATCTTCATGAGATCCCGCTAATGCCATAAAAACACCCCTCAAGATGTTGACCACCAGGCTCACTCAGCCCGGAGACCACAGCCAAGATGCAGCACATGTTTAGATTAGAGCCTCGGCAGTTATCTCACGCTGGACTGCCTATAAAATACCTTCAGGTGTTGCTTGTCCAAGGTGTGATTTTTCTCCTGACATGTGCTTTGGTAGCTTATTCCCTGAATGCACCACCGCTGAATGCATTATCTCTTCCTGAGTAACCTTGTTCCTAAAGACTTAGGCTTTAAGTAAAATACAGCTAACTCCCCTTGGGTGGTGTCTTCAACCCTTTGTGCTGCTATTATAGAATAAATACCACAGGCTGGGCAATTTATAAATAAAATAAATTTATTTCTCATAGCTCTGAAGACTGGGAGGTCCAATATTCAGGTGCCAGCATCTTGTAAGGACCTTTGTGCTGCGTCATCCCATGGTGGAAAGCGGAAGGGCAAGAGAGCATGGAAGAGAGAGAGAGAGGGGAAGAGGGAGAGCCCAGCCCAATCCCCAGAGAACCCCTCCTGTGATAACAGCCTTCATCCATTCACTGAGCAGAGCCCTCATGACCCAGTCACCTCTTAAAGACCACAGTCCCCACACTGTTGCACTGGGGATGAAGCATCCAGCATTTGAACTTTGGGGTACACATTCAAATCATAGCAGATGGAATGACCAGTATGAGTATGAGCCAGAGAGGAATGCTGTCTGGGTATTTTACATTCCATGGGGGAAATAAACATTTTGTGTGACACAAGACTATAACCAAGATACTAATGAATCGATCTGATTTAGGATCAGTCCAGAGAAAAGGAGAAACATACTTTTTAAACGAGGCGATAAGATGCCTGTGTGCACAGTTTTCCTGTAACACATCTTGGCCATCAGGAACCTGTGAGTCAGGCACAGGTACAGTGCACAGACCGGAGCGAGGCCTGTGAAGACAGAGCTCTGGAGGGGGGCTGCTCAGGGCTCTGCTCATTCTCTGGGCACCATGGTCTCTATGCAGTTGCCTGTTATGGTCTCATAGCCTCAAAGGATTCAGTTTTGCCTTAACTCAGGACGCTAACGTGACAATACAAAGCCTGGAAGTGATGAAGACCACACTGTGGCCTGCGACCTATGAGTAGTTTTCCTTCTCAGTTAATGTGAATCTAAATATTCAAAGATATAACAATATACTAATGTATTGGTGTGCATTGGGGAGCTTCTCTTTAAGCTCGTTTCATGAAGAAATACAGAGGTTCTCAGGAAATAGGTTTGAAAGAATGAACGTAACATAAGGGCCCTTCTTTCTAAGAAATGGGTGAACTCCCTTTGAGAGATGATTGAGCGCAGGTCTCTTTATGTCTGACCCCACTTGGACCCTCCTCTTTCTTCAGCTCCACGGATCCTTGGGTTTTCGGCAGATGTAACTCTTCAAGCGTCTCTTCCTTGCCTTAGCATGCTGAAGGCTGCCGGTAGACAGTGCTGTCTTTTCGTCTGCTGTGGGCTGAGAGCTCACGGTTCTGGTGGACTCCTCAGTTCCCTCTTCGTCAGCCCCATTCTAGGGTGTAGCTTCCTCCAGGGTGCTGCAGTGTTTCCATGATCTGCATTCCCCCACTGGCCTCCAGGTTGGGCTCCCAGGCTCCATGCCGTTTCTCTCTGATCCCCCAGGTGCAGAGGCAGGAGGGACCTAGCACCACCCGGCTGAGTGGACAAAGACTGAGAACAGGTGTTCCAGTGTGCAGAGGCCCTTCAGCTCCATGTTCCTTGGTGGATTGTCAGCTCCATCCTCACCCTTCACCATCCGCCCCAGCCCCAACCTCCGGCTGCCGGTGCGGCCGGTCTTCACACTTGCTCTCCTGTAGACCCCACAACACCATTCAGCGCAGCTGGGCAAATGTGCCCAAGGAGATGGTCCAAACAAAATAATGCAGGAGCTAGGAATTCTGGATTTGAACAGCAAATAGCAGACCTCTCCAGAAAGGCTGGGGCTGAGGGGCTGCTGCCATTGGGACCTCAGGGGTTTGGTGGGACTTTGAGCTCTTGGGCCCCATGGACATCGCCTTTGCAGGACAGCTCAGGAAGGCAGTTGCTGTTATCCCGCAAAGACCTGCAGTCTCAGAGGACACCATCTCTGGAAATGACTTCTCTGCTGGCTAGGTGCTCGGTCCTTACACAAAATCCCTTCTCACCCCTAATAGTGTGGAGATGAGGCTGGAAGTAGTCGTAGGGAGAATAACAAGGTTTGCTTAGCATTGTACATTTCACAGCTCCTTTTTACATGATTACATTTGATCCTCAGCACAGCCTTGTGAGACATGGTTTTCCCCACGTTCCCACAAAGACATGGAAGCTCAGACAGGTTGTGCTCCCCTGCCCCCGCCCTGGTGTTCTGAAGCTCTTCCATTTTTGTTACTGTGGAAAAGTCCAAGACTGGTTAGAAAGATGTTCATTGAGAACTCAGATACTCTGAATAATTGCTTCAAGAGCATAGAGTCAAGTTGACATAAAAATATTTCAACTATATATTGTTTTATCAGTTTAACACAATTTTATTTAAGATGTTCAAAGTGCATTTCTTGAAGATGCCTTGAACTTGAAGCTATTGCCTCTCATTTTTTCACCCTTATTGGGGTTAAAATGCTCACATTAGAGTGACCATGGTTTTCATCAGCTTATCTGTTACTCCTTCCTCCTCTGACCAGTGTCACGCACGTTCAATTCAACAAACACTGACTGACTGCCTCTGGTATGCCAGGCAGCGGTCCGGGCAGCAGGGATGCAAGCAGAGAACACGACAGCAAAGCAGCCCTGGCCAGCGGAACTTGGGTCTGGTGGAGGGAGACAGCCAGGAAGCCAGCTGGATAAGTTAGTTATTTCTAAAGCTATATTTGGAATTGCATAGAAGTAAATCATGTATATAAACAGTTTGTTAGAATGTAATCAGCAGTATGGAGAAGAATAAAGCAGTGCAGGGAGAGGAAGATGGGGGTGGGGTGAAGGCTGCAATTTTAATAAGGTGCCCAGCAAAGCTCTCACCGAGAGGGGCTGTCTGAGCACAGCTAGAAGGTATGAAGGTGCTGACCATGAAGGGAGCTATGAAAGAACTTTACAGACCATGAGCCGGGCCTTCTGGGCATGAAATTGAACTTCAGGGAATGGGAGACAAGGCTAGAGAGAGTGGAGTTTAGTGGCAGCAGATCATAGAGGACTGGTGGCCTTGGGAAGATGTGAGGGAATTTCTAATGGAACTATGTCTCAGGAGGCTGAATGGGAAGTGCAAGAGCTGGCCGGGTGCAGTGGCTCACACCTGTAATTCCAGTACTTTGGGAGGCCCAGGTGGGCATATCACTTGAGGTCAGGAGTCTGAGACCAGCCTGGCCAATGGGTGAACCCTCATCTCTACTAAAAATAAAAAAAATAAAAAAAAATTATCTGAGCATGATAGCACGCACCTGTAATCCCAGCTACTCCGGAATCTGAGGCAGGAGAATCGCTTGAACCTGGGAGGCAGAGGTTGCTGTGAGCTGAGATCGCACCACTGCACTCCAGCCTGGGTGACAGAACGAGATTCCATCTCAAAAAAAAAAGAAAAAGAAAAAAAGGAATCATTGCACTCCAGGGTGACAAAGCGAGATTCTGTCTCAGAAAGAAAGGGAGTACGAGAGCTGTGTTGAGGACTGGGGGTTCAGACAGAATATGAATTCATTTTATCTTCACCCCATAGTTCTGGAAGTCGTTAAGGGGAGCAGCTTGGGGGCCGTGGTCAGAGTGAGCTCTCTAGGCTCTTCTGGAAGAGCACTGTCTCAGAAGCACCTGGTGCCAGTTAGGCACCCGTGATTTGGCAGCTTGGTAATGGAAGAGGATGGTCAAAGGAGCAATTACTCGTGACCAGGAGATCTAGTTATGTGGGAGGAGAGCACACAGGCACAGGTGCACACACGCACATGCACAAACACATGCCTGCACAAACGTAAGCCTGTGCACACATGCATGCACATACAAACATATACACACATGCACAAATGTGCACACGCAAAAATGTACAAACACACCTGTACACACAAAATGCAGAGTCACACATGCACAAATGTGAACACGCAAAAAACGCACAAACACACATGCATATATGCACACACACTCACACATGCACAAATGTGCACACACAAAAAGTACAAACACATCTGTACACACAAAATGTATATATGCTCACATGCACAAATGTGTACACACACAAAAACATGTACAAACACACGTGCACACATAAAATGCACACACACATGCACAAATGTGCATATGCACAAATGCACACAAGCACACATACACACAAGCATGCTCACATACACGAGTGCATGCATGCACAGACATGCACAAACATACATGCGGATGCCTGACCATGTGCATCCGCATGTACACCAAACATACACAAAAGCACACATGCACAGTTACACAAGTTCAATGATGCAAATATGGCTGAAGTATAAAATCATTATGTCATATTCAGTAATGGGCCACATGACTAGTGATTATGTTCCTGATGTTTGTGAAAAATACAAGTATTGGAAGATGAGGCAGAAAAAGAAGCTGTTAAGTTAACCATTGTTGATATCAAAGAATACCTTGACCACAAGATACCACTTCACATTCACGAGAAAGCCTATAATAAAAAAGATGGTCAATTACAAGTGTTGGCTACGATGTGGATAAATTGGAGCCCTTATATGTTGCTGGTGGGAACGTGAAGTAGTGTAAGAGCTTTGGGAAACAATTTGGTAGTTTCCTAAGAAGTTAAACATAGAGTCATCACATGACCCAGAAATTCCCCTTCTATGTGGAATCAGTTACCCAAGAAAACTGAAAATATATGTTCACAAAAACTTTATATATGATTTTCATAGCAGCATTATTCATAACAGTCAAAGGGTGAAAGCAGTCCAAATGTCTGCCAATTGACGAGTGGATAATCAAAATGTGGTCTGTCCACACAATGGAACATTATTCAGCCATAAAAAGGAATGAAATACATACATATGTGCACAACATGATGAAATTTGAAAATGTTATTCCAAGTGAAAGACACCAGATGCAGAAGACCACACATTGTAGGACTATTTATGTGAAGCGTCTGGAAGAGGAAAATCTATCATGTTCATCTACCAGAGCTGCCATAACCAAGTGCCACAGACAGTGGGTTAAGTAACAAATTTATCATCTCACAGTTCTGAAGGTTGGAAGTCTGAGATCAAGGTGTTGGCAGAGTTGACACCTGGTGAGGCCTCCCTCTTTGGCTTGCAGATGGCCGCCTTCTCACTGTGTCCTCACATGGTCAACCCTCTGTGCCCGGGTCTCTCGATGTTCTGGTGCCCTCTTCCTATAAAGACAACAGTTAGTTTGGATCAGGGCCCACCCATACAACCTTATTTTAACTTAATCACTTCTTTGAAGTCCCTGTCTCCTACTGCAGTCACATTCTGAGGTATGGGGAGCTAGGGCTTCAACATATGAATTTTGGGGGACACAGTTTCAACCCATAACATCTATGGAGCTAGAAAGGAGATTAGTCGTTGCCAGGGGCTAACAACAGGGAAATGGGGAGTGACTGCTAATGGGTACTGGGTTGTGTACAGGGACAGTGAAAATGTTCTAAAATTGATTGCGAAGACAGCTGCACAAACTTGGAAAAATACTAAAAACCACTGAATTGTATAAAGAGTGATTTTTATGGTATATGAATTATGTATCTCAATTTAAAAATAAGAATATTTGCTAACCTCAAGAAGAAATTAATATAGGTGCCAGTGGGAGAAAGACAAGGCAAAATAAAGACAAAATCATGCAGAAAATGTTTTTCCTGTGATGTCTCTCTACTTTCCATAACTCCCAGCTAGGACTCCTTTGGCTGGGTTTCCAAGTGCCTTTGACAAACCACCAGCTCAGGGCTTCTTTCCCCCAACCGCCACCCCCTAACCTCGTTGCCAGGCTACAGAAATCCAGAGCACTGCTTGAGAAGGGAAAGCCAAGGACAGAACAGAGCCCTGGGGAGGAGCTCATGGTGGCCAAGCTGAAGGAGGCAGGGAATTCCTGTCACCCAGAGCCCTGGCAGAGGCTGCCGCTGTGTCGAGCCCGTCACTTGGTTGAGTTTCACGGTGTTGCTGTGTTTGGAAAGACAATTTCCTTTTCAGCAGCATTGGTATAGGCTTTGGACGATCTCTCCTGGTGCTTCATTTCTCTCTTTCTCATGAAAGCCTTTCTCTTCTCGGTAAGTAATTGTTCCTATTCTGTGTCCTTCGTGAGCATGGGAAAGAGTGGCCAGTTTGTGGCACGTTTTTTTTTGTGATGCAGCCCAGAGGCCTCGATGTCTATAGCACTGCACTTTGGGAAATGTGTGTTCTTACAATCAGCTTGTCCATGCTCTTGTCTAGGAGTAGGTATGGGCACACAGACACACGGAGCTCCATGACCTCACCCCTAGCCACTGTCATAGGGGACCACAATTTATTAAATGCATGGGAAAACACAGTATTTAAAAAATCTTTCCAGCTGGGCATGGTGGCTCACGCCTGTAATCCCAGCACTTTGGGAGGCTGAGGTGGGTGGATCACCTGAGGTCAGGAGTTTGAGACCAGTCTGGCCAACATGGTGAAACCCCGTGTCTACTAAAAATACAAAAATTAGGGCGCAGTGGTGCACACCTGTAGTCCAGCTACTCGGGAGGCTGAGGCAGGAGAATCGCTTGAACGTGGGAGGTGGAGGCTGCAGTGAGCCGAGATCACACTACTGCACTCCAGCCTGGGCAACAGAGAGCGACTGTCTTGGGGGGAAAAGAAAATATTTCTCTGTAAAAATATCTTGATCAAAAATATGATACACGTGTGTGTGTGTGTGTGTGTGTGTGTGTGTGTCTTAGGCTGTCACAAATCTTGAAAGCTCATACAAAAAGGCATATGGAAAGAAGCCCAGCGAGAAGAGTTTTCCTGCTGATGAACACAGGAAAGGCACTGCAGCAGATCCTGCTGGAACAGGTAGCAACTATTCGTGTTACTGCTAACAAGCTGAATTTCAGGAGTCTTTAGTGTTTCTGTATTTTATGTCCTCGGTTCGTCTGACAACAGAGCCATTATTAGTGGCAGGAAATATCACTATACATTTATACTGAAAGTCTGTAGTTCTGGCAAAATTTTGAGAATTGCCGGGCGCGGTGGCTCAAGCCTGTAATCCCAGCACTTTGGGAGGCCGAGACGGGCGGACCACGAGGTCAGGAGATCGAGATCATCCTGGCTAACACGGTGAAACCCCGTCTCTACTAAANATACACAAAAGCACACATGCACAGTTACACAAGTTCAATGATGCAAATATGGCTGAAGTATAAAATCATTATGTCATATTCAGTAATGGGCCACATGACTAGTGATTATGTTCCTGATGTTTGTGAAAATACAAGTATTGGAAGATGAGGCAGAAAAGAAGCTGTTAAGTTAACCATTGTTGATATCAAAGAATACCTTGACCACAAGATACCACTTCACATTCACGAGAAAGCCTATAATAAAAAAGATGGTCAATTACAAGTGTTGGCTACGATGTGGATAAATTGGAGCCCTTATATGTTGCTGGTGGGAACGTGAAGTAGTGTAAGAGCTTTGGGAAACAATTTGGTAGTTTCCTAAGAAGTTAAACATAGAGTCATCACATGACCCAGAAATTCCCCTTCTATGTGGAATCAGTTACCCAAGAAAACTGAAAATATATGTTCACAAAACTTTATATATGATTTTCATAGCAGCATTATTCATAACAGTCAAAGGGTGAAAGCAGTCCAAATGTCTGCCAATTGACGAGTGGATAATCAAAATGTGGTCTGTCCACACAATGGAACATTATTCAGCCATAAAAGGAATGAAATACATACATATGTGCACAACATGATGAAATTTGAAAATGTTATTCCAAGTGAAAGACACCAGATGCAGAAGACCACACATTGTAGGACTATTTATGTGAAGCGTCTGGAAGAGGAAAATCTATCATGTTCATCTACCAGAGCTGCCATAACCAAGTGCCACAGACAGTGGGTTAAGTAACAAATTTATCATCTCACAGTTCTGAAGGTTGGAAGTCTGAGATCAAGGTGTTGGCAGAGTTGACACCTGGTGAGGCCTCCCTCTTTGGCTTGCAGATGGCCGCCTTCTCACTGTGTCCTCACATGGTCAACCCTCTGTGCCCGGGTCTCTCGATGTTCTGGTGCCCTCTTCCTATAAAGACAACAGTTAGTTTGGATCAGGGCCCACCCATACAACCTTATTTTAACTTAATCACTTCTTTGAAGTCCCTGTCTCCTACTGCAGTCACATTCTGAGGTATGGGGAGCTAGGGCTTCAACATATGAATTTTGGGGACACAGTTTCAACCCATAACATCTATGGAGCTAGAAAGGAGATTAGTCGTTGCCAGGGGCTAACAACAGGGAAATGGGGAGTGACTGCTAATGGGTACTGGGTTGTGTACAGGGACAGTGAAAATGTTCTAAAATTGATTGCGAAGACAGCTGCACAACCTTGGAAAATACTAAAACCACTGAATTGTATAAAGAGTGATTTTATGGTATATGAATTATGTATCTCAATTTAAAATAAGAATATTTGCTAACCTCAAGAAGAAATTAATATAGGTGCCAGTGGGAGAAAGACAAGGCAAAATAAAGACAAAATCATGCAGAAAATGTTTTCCTGTGATGTCTCTCTACTTTCCATAACTCCCAGCTAGGACTCCTTTGGCTGGGTTTCCAAGTGCCTTTGACAAACCACCAGCTCAGGGCTTCTTTCCCCAACCGCCACCCCTAACCTCGTTGCCAGGCTACAGAAATCCAGAGCACTGCTTGAGAAGGGAAAGCCAAGGACAGAACAGAGCCCTGGGGAGGAGCTCATGGTGGCCAAGCTGAAGGAGGCAGGGAATTCCTGTCACCCAGAGCCCTGGCAGAGGCTGCCGCTGTGTCGAGCCCGTCACTTGGTTGAGTTTCACGGTGTTGCTGTGTTTGGAAAGACAATTTCCTTTTCAGCAGCATTGGTATAGGCTTTGGACGATCTCTCCTGGTGCTTCATTTCTCTCTTTCTCATGAAAGCCTTTCTCTTCTCGGTAAGTAATTGTTCCTATTCTGTGTCCTTCGTGAGCATGGGAAAGAGTGGCCAGTTTGTGGCACGTTTTTTTTTGTGATGCAGCCCAGAGGCCTCGATGTCTATAGCACTGCACTTTGGGAAATGTGTGTTCTTACAATCAGCTTGTCCATGCTCTTGTCTAGGAGTAGGTATGGGCACACAGACACACGGAGCTCCATGACCTCACCCCTAGCCACTGTCATAGGGGACCACAATTTATTAAATGCATGGGAAAACACAGTATTTAAAAAATCTTTCCAGCTGGGCATGGTGGCTCACGCCTGTAATCCCAGCACTTTGGGAGGCTGAGGTGGGTGGATCACCTGAGGTCAGGAGTTTGAGACCAGTCTGGCCAACATGGTGAAACCCCGTGTCTACTAAAATACAAAATTAGGGCGCAGTGGTGCACACCTGTAGTCCAGCTACTCGGGAGGCTGAGGCAGGAGAATCGCTTGAACGTGGGAGGTGGAGGCTGCAGTGAGCCGAGATCACACTACTGCACTCCAGCCTGGGCAACAGAGAGCGACTGTCTTGGGGGGAAAAGAAAATATTTCTCTGTAAAATATCTTGATCAAAATATGATACACGTGTGTGTGTGTGTGTGTGTGTGTGTGTCTTAGGCTGTCACAAATCTTGAAAGCTCATACAAAAAGGCATATGGAAAGAAGCCCAGCGAGAAGAGTTTTCCTGCTGATGAACACAGGAAAGGCACTGCAGCAGATCCTGCTGGAACAGGTAGCAACTATTCGTGTTACTGCTAACAAGCTGAATTTCAGGAGTCTTTAGTGTTTCTGTATTTTATGTCCTCGGTTCGTCTGACAACAGAGCCATTATTAGTGGCAGGAAATATCACTATACATTTATACTGAAAGTCTGTAGTTCTGGCAAAATTTTGAGAATTGCCGGGCGCGGTGGCTCAAGCCTGTAATCCCAGCACTTTGGGAGGCCGAGACGGGCGGACCACGAGGTCAGGAGATCGAGATCATCCTGGCTAACACGGTGAAACCCCGTCTCTACTAAAAAATACAAAAAACTAGCCGGGCGAGGTGGTGGCGCCTGTAGTCCCAGCTACTCGGGAGGCTGAGGCAGGAGAATGGTGTAAACCCGGGAGGCGGAGCTTGCAGTGAGCTGAGACCCGGCCACCGCACCCCAGCCCGGGCGACAGGGCGAGACTCTGTCTCAAAAAAAAAAAAAAAATTTTTTTGAGAATTGGCAACTTTGTGAACATAAAGTTGCAAATTCTAATAACGCTTTTTAGAAGTCAATTTTCTTTCACATGAATGCATGTGAAAAATTCACGCAGCTTTTGGTCGTCCAAGGTCCCAGGGATAGAGCATGAGCCTTGAAACCTGCACCAGCAGCCCAGGCGAGGCGGCTCCTTGTGCCAGGGCGCCCTCTAGAGCCGGAGAGAGGAAGCGGCGCGGGCGGCGGGTGGGGCCTCCGCGCCCAAAAAGCCCTTACCCCCAAAACATATGCTGGTCCGCAGATGCCTGCCCTGGGTAACCAGCACGAATGAACAGAGACACCCCAGGCTGTGTGAATCCTTGGGGATCCCCTAGATTCATCCCTTGAGTTTTAAAACCGAGAAACTTGATATCCAGAGAAGAAAGACCCTTTTGAGGCAAGGATTCCGTGGGAGGAAGACCCTCTCCCCAACCCCTTAATACCCACCCTCCCCAGCCAGCAGGACCCTTGGGGAGGAAAACCATCTCCCCCACCCCTCATACCTCCCCCCAGATCCCCCAACCCCTCTAGGGAAGGAAGACCCTCTTCCCCCACTCCCTCACGAGCACCCTCCCACCCCAGACAACAGGACACTGAAGAAGGAAGACCCTCTCCTCCCCTAAATCC
>NW_016804646.1:617753-647929 GCF_001698545.2 Rhinopithecus bieti
CCTCCCCCCAGATCCCCAACCCCTCTAGGGAAGGAAGACCCTCTTCCCCACTCCCTCACGAGCACCCTCCCACCCCAGACAACAGGACACTGAAGAAGGAAGACCCTCTCCTCCCCTAAATCCCTCCTCAGCCACCAGGACCCTGGAGGAGGAAGAGCGTCTTTCCCACCGCTCACGACCACCCCTTACTCCCCAGCCCCAGCCAGCAGGACAGACGAGGTGCAGGCAGGCTCATGGGTTCGGTGGAGGGAGTTTGGGGTCATCCCAAAGCTTTTTCCGTTTCTGGGGTCAGAACCAGCCAATTCTGTGAGAACACTGGAGACATGAGCAGCCCCTGCTGAGCAAGTGGCAGCAGCCTGGCCAGGGAGGCGTGGGAGTCACCAGTGAAGGGCCCGGTGGGGCCAGGGGCTGTGACCACATGTGGAGGGCCAGGGCCTGGGTGCCGGGCCTGGGTCGGGGGCTTCCCTTCTTGGGGCTGAGGTTTGCTCATCTGTGAGTCAGGCTTCGGTACCCACGCCTTGGGGTGGCCTTGAGGTTAAGGGGGTCTGTTTGTGTGAAACACTCAGGGCTGGGCCTGCCCTCAGCACACTCAACAGGTGACAGAGACCATGACCGTGATGTTGGACCCATCAGCCGCCCTTGCAGGTGAGCACATGGCACACCCAGGGGGAGCTGGTGATGACATGGCCTGGTCCTCACCTGAAGCAGCTGAACCTCTGAGACCCTGGGCAGTGCTGTTCACGCTTCCCTTATTTTCCATACCTCACTGCCACCTGAAGCCCCAAATATACAATGCAGGTAAACCATTTCCCCTTAATTGTGTTCACAGATTAAAAGATGCTAATGGGAGATCCACAAATCTCTAAGAAAGATAAAAAACCAATACGTCAATATTGTAAACCATGTTGGCCCCTGACACAGCTCAACACCACACACTTGTTCCTCTGCCCCCCCAAACATACAAACATGTACACACACACAAGCGGACACATAAGTACACACAGACATTTGGGATCATGCGCAAAGACACACAGATACACACACGTACACAGACACACATGAGCATACACAAAATCACACGCACACATGAGCACACACAGACACACATTACACACATGTGCACACAGAGACACAGGAGCATGTGCAGACACACAGATACACACACATACACAGACACACATGAGCATACACAAAATCACACGCACAAATGAGCACACACAGACATACATTACACACATGTGCACACACAGACACACAGGAGCATGTGCAAAGACACAAGCACATGAGTGCACACAGACACACACACGTGAATAAGAAGACAGCAAAAACATGACCAGACATGAGAAAAGATTCAGTAGTATAGAATAGGGGAATCCATCTGAAATTTCAGAATAAATATACCATATAAAACAAATTTACTTTTTAAGACAGCAGAAAAAAGAAGACCTAATCCATAGTCTCAAACAGGTGTGAGAGATTACTTCATCTAACACAGGAGAGCGTGCTGACATAGGTGAATATTGACTTTGGATTAAAAACGCGATTTCATTTTTAAAAGCAATAGAAATAAAATGACAGCCACATTTGCCCTTCAATCTAGCAACCCTATCTGCTAGAAATCTATCTACAACGCATACCGGCTTAAGCACAGAGTGACCTGGACACAGTATTGTTAATTACAGCATTATTTCTGATAACACAAGATCAGAACCACCTAAATGTCCACTAGTAATGGGCAGGACTATGAAGCCACAAGAAGAGGAAGATCTCTGTGGACTGATGCATCAAGATCTGCAGGATATCATATCTGGGAGGGAAAAATCAAGGGGCAGAATGGAAGAAATAGATTGCTGCGTCTTGTGTCATATATGTGGGGAAATAAGAATATGTGTATATATATTAGCAAAAAGAAGCATAAACCCGAGGCCAGGCGCAGGGGCTCACACCTGTATTCCCAGCACTTTGGAAGGTCAAGGTGGGAGGATCCCTTGAGTCTGGGAAGTTGAGGCTGCAGTGACCATAATTGTACCACTGCACTCCAGCCTGGGCCACAAAGCAAGACCCTGCCTCTCTCTCTCTCTCTCTCTCTCTCTATATATATATATATATACACACACACAACACACACACACACACATATACACACACATATATAAATATATATACCTACATATATATAAATATATATATACACACACATATATATAATTTTTATTTTTATTTTTTAAAGATAAACCAGAAACTAACAAAGATGGTTACATACAGGGAACCCTAGGGGGTAAAAGGATGGTATGAAAGTGACAGTTCAATCATTAACCCTCTAATCCTCTTTGATTTTTGTGCCGTTCAATTAAATCATACAGAAAAAAAAAGCAGTTTATACAATTGAAAACTGTAATGCGTGAACCTAATTGTATATCCAATTGGTAACATAACCACATACAGAAAACAACCGTTTCTTGGTCTTTAAAACATAGTGTTTTTATTTACTTTATTTACATGCTTAGTGAAATATAGTGTAAGTACAAAAGAAATTTTAAAATCTTAAAACTGAATTTAGCAAATTGTTGTTAGTAATAATATAGAATTATTATTTTGAAATTATTTTATGTATAAGATAAAATAAGTAATTTTGAATGCTCTTATAAACCAAGGTTTTTAGTGTGAGAAAAAATTAGAAGTACAAAATAAAAGTCCATGCAAAATTTTACAATGTTATTTTTGCACTGAAAATATTAATATGAACTCATGCTTTATTTGTAAGATATATTTTCTAACTTGAAATATATCCACTGAAAGAGCCTAGAAGCTCTGACACCCAGTAGCACTGAGCACCGATTCTCACACTCAGATTTGATCACTAATGGTATTCTCACTAAAAGGAATAAGAACTCTACAGCGGATTGAGTTTTTGTTGTTGTTGTTTTCTTTTGTTTTTTTTTTTTTTTTTTTTTTTTTGAAACGGAGTCTTGCTCTGTCCCCCAGGTTGGAGTGCAATGGTGCGATCTCAGTTCACTGTAACCTCTGCCTCCCAGGTCCAAGCGGTTCTCTTGCCTCAGTCTCCCAGGTAGCTGGGATTACAGGTGCCCGCCACTACACCTGGCTCATTTTTTTGTATTTTTAGTAGAGACAGAATTTTCACCATGTTGGCCTGAGGTGATCCGTCCACCTCGGCCTCCCAAAGTGCTGGGATTACAGGCGAGAACCACCGTGCCTGGCCCAGATTGCGTTTTGGCCAAAGTTCTTTCCCCCTCCCTGCACCCATCTCCCTTGCCATCTTCTGTGCAGACCCTCTCACTGAAGGTGACGCGGCTTTCTTAGTATTTGGCTCTGTGGAGTCTTCGCAGACACACTTGCGTGTGGCAGATGCACCTGACAGCTGTAACGGAAGCGTGCCCTGAGACCTGCCCTGTGGTCTAAAAAGAGTGTGTGTTCAGAGTCCCCAGCTAAGGAATCCAGGAGTGGCCAACCTGGAGATCCATTCTTCATCCTTGAAAGAATCTGAACCCCTGACCCAGCCCTTGGAGCACAGGCTGTATAGGGGATCCAAGCCCTTTGTTTTGGGTTAGGTGGAGGCTGCTAGCTGGAGGGTGTGAAGGGAAAATGCTGTGTAAACAGCATCTCTTTACAAACAGTAGTGGGTCCAGCGACCGCCACTGCATGTGTCTCCCATGCTGGCCCCAGGTCTCCTCTGGGCCTCTTGGACATGGTGCTATCCCTGTTAGGATCCACAGGAGCTCAGCACAGTGTTGGTGGGGCTAGGCAGGAGGTGGGAGGAAGCCCCGTGCCTGCTGAGCCCATGGGATGCACAGAAGTGGGGTGGAGATCTGTGGGGGAAACCCAGGTGGGCCCTCCACACCAATGGGGGGCCGGTAGCTGCTATCCTTGATGGATGGGGCCCACATCTGAGTAGGGAGATGCCCCTAAAATGCCAAAGGGTCTGGAAGAGTGGCTGCAGGGTGTGGATCCGACTAAGTGAAAGTCAGCCCCCCAGCCATGGCCCCTGAGGTCAGTGGCCACTGAGGTCAGCGCAGCGCAGGCGGGTTCCTCAGCTACAGGGCCGCTGTGACTAGAAAGACAGGTGAGACTTGCTGGGGCTGAGACCCTGGAGACCTTAGTGCTCTGCCTGCTGGCACAGGACGACAAAACAGAGACCCTGGCTTGTTGCATGCCCATTGGAGAAGTCACTGGCCACCGCATCAACTGGTCAGGGCTATTATGACTAAATCGCCCTGAGACCCTAAGCTCTGGGATTCCATGGAGGGCTCTAGCATGGAGGAGAGTGAAGACTGGGATGGGCCCACAGGTGTTCCTGTCCTCTCTGTGCCACCAGTAGGCACCACCAAGATAAAGGCAGACCAACTGCACCTGCAGGGAGCAGCCCCCAAGATTTGCTCCTGCCTGCAAGATGGCAGCTTGGGCCAACAGTGCTGTAGAATGGAAGGAGCTGAGAAATGGGTTCAGACAGAAGGGGAGAGAGTCGGTCATGGAGTGGCTTCTCTGTCTATGGGACACACATGGAGGGCATTGTCCTCTGCTGGGTTGAGATGAGTGAAATGGCATCTATCACAGGCCACTTTGCCCTGAGGCAGCACATCTGTGGCACCAGTAATAAGGAGCAGGCCACCCTGCGCCTCAGCTGGGTGGTTGGGGGCTGCAAGGCAGCCTGGCCACATAAAGGGGATATCCCATGTCTCCTTTTCGATGGCAGAGTATGGAGAATTTCAGGACAGTCCCTGGGAATTAGGGACAGAGCCGCCTATCTGTGCTGAACCTTGCTGGGGTCCCAGTGACGAGCTTCTCACTGCCCGCACGAAAGACGCCATCCTGAAGTGTGTACTTAACCAATGGATGGTGCGCTGGTGTCTGTGCTGAGCACTAGCCTGACCCAGCGTCTCAGGGGGGTCCAAGTGGCCGCTAACTTAGGGGAAATGGAGAAACTGTGTGGGTGAGGGGTGCAGGCTGCTGACAGAAAAGACAAGTGACCTGAAGGGAAGGAGATGGCCAAGGAACTTGTCCAGCCGACCCACTGACAAACGTAGCGTGACCTGGTAGCGTCAGGGACACCTACCATGAAAACAGATAAATGGCCTAGTGCTGTTCCAGTCAGACTGTGGCAGAAGCTCAGGCCAGGACGATGCTTCACTAGCGAGCCTTGGGTTCAGCCCACACCCTTCCTGCAGAGGTACGGTCGGCACCAACCCCTCTAGACAAGGATGAAGGCCAAGGCCATGGAATCCCAATAAAAGCAATACAGTTCTTCCTCAGAACTGTATCCAGCATCCTCCTGCTTCTCGTCCCTGTCCCCGAAGCCCCTGGTCCAGGCCACGGCCCCTCCCACCTGGACAAGTCTGGGTCCCCATCACCACTCTGTGCCCACCTGTGCACACCTGTCTCCTCTCAGCACAGCTCAGTCTGGGCGGTCCCTCCTTCATCCTCTTATCCTCCCTGCTCACCCCTCCGACCTCCCTACTGCTTTCTGAGGATGGAGTCAGGGTCCAGGGCAGGGCCTCTGCCCTCGAGGGCCCCTTTGTGGGGAGCATTCTTCTGTCAGAGGCTCTGTCAGAGGCATTTGAACCAGAGAGACTCCATCTTGAGTAGGGGCTTGGTAAAATAAGGCTGAGACCTGCTGCATTCCCAGTAAGTTAGACATTCTAAGTCACGGGATGAGATAAGAGGTCAGCACAAGACACAGGTCATAAAGACCTTGCCGATAAAACTGTTTGCAGTAGAGGAGCAGCCAAATCCCACCAAAACCAAGATGGCGCTAAGAGTGACCTCTGGTCGTACTCAGTGCTGCACTCCCACCAGCGCCATGACAGTTTATGGTCTAAAAAGGGGAAGCATGAATAATCCACTCCTTGTTTAGCATATCATCAAGAAATAACCGTAAAAATGAGCAACAAGCAGCCCTCGGGGTTGCTCTACCTATGGAGTAGCCATTTTTTTATTCTTTTCTTTTTAATAAACTTGCTTTCACTTTACTGTCTGAGCTCGCCCTGGATTTTTTCTTGTGTGAGATCCTCTCTTGGGGTCTGGATTGGGACCACTTTCTGGTAAGAGCACCCTCCCTCCCCACCACCTCACCTTGGCTCACGTGCCACCAGCCCCCATCCCCTTCTCAGCAGCCCCACGCTGCCCACTCCTGGACCCTTCTCCCACCTTCCTGGCTTTGTCATCGCACAGGTCACCTCCTTCCAGACCACGGCACTTAAATCCTAGGCCTCTTCACTGTTTCTCCCACCTAAGCTCCAGGGCCAAGGAGTCCACTGTTCACCCACGTTTCCTAAGAGCCCAGAACAGCACCTGCATTCAGGAGGCGTTTAATACATGTTTTTGAATGAGTGAACGATGGATGAATAAATAAAAAGCAACTCGGGTTTCTCTAAGTGTGTCCACAGCTAACTGCATGGTATAATCTGTGTTTGAATGCCTTTCTGTACAAAAAAAGACAAGAAACCAGCACTCGGGCTTGAAAAGATAGATTTCCTTCACCTCCAAGACTTTGCCCACCCTCACCTCATGACAGGTTTCAGCCCTGTACAGCTTAATAAGCCTTTGGAAACAAGCTTCCTGTTGGTGTCCAGTGAGCACAACTTCTTTATCCAATGTGTGGTAAAAGCTCCAGTTTGCTGTTCCCCCTTTTTAGGAACAAGCAAAGTTTTGGAGCATCTGAGGATCAAAACCGATGCTTTACAGCAGCGGGTCTCAAGGTGTGGTCCTGGACCAGCGTCACCCGGAGACTTGTGAGAAATGCACATCCCTGGCCCCGCAGAGCTGTGGCCTCAGGTGGGGTGGGGCCTCGAAAACTGTTGGCCCCCCAGGTGATGGATGCCCACTCGAGTTGAAGAACCAGAGCTCCTGGGGGAGAGGAGGAGGGGGCTAAATAAACACAGTCACCTGAAGACTTGGAAGGAGATGTTTACACCTTTCCGAAAACTCATTGATGTGGAGATAATTTCGTAAATGACTCGCTCTGGACCCATCTGGAAGTCCAGCCCGGACTCCATTCCCAGGCACAGGGACATCCCACCTCCCCCGGTACTGTCCCCTCCATAGGCACCTTGATGGGATTAAAAAATACACCAAAAACCTTTCTGTTGACAATACTTAGTGTCAAATACCTCTGTCCTCACGGGAGGCGTATTTGCATTCGATTAATATGTGCATAAAATGTTGTCCTTGTCTGAGCCCAAATACACAAATTGGAAAATCAAAGCGGGCCCCTTCACACCTTTTGCTGGCTTCATCCTGAACATTTATTTGTTTTAAAACAACTTCCTCAGCGAATTTCCTTTCGAAAAGAGGCTCCTCTCCATTTTAAAGGGAAATTACCCCTCCTTCTCCTTCTCCTCAACCAATTTCTGACAGTGACCCCTTAATGAGAGCCAGCGAGGTTGCAACTGGCATTTTTCCTGTCCTGCGTTTTAAAGCCATAGGTGAGGCTTTTAGGAAATAGTCTCAGGGAGATTCGGATGGCTTCAAAGAAGTGGCATTTTGTATGGAATTTATACTAATGCCCAACTAATGCTTTTGTTGTGTGTGTAGGGCAAATAATTATTTAAATGCAGTAGACTTTGAATCATGTTCCTATGAGGAAATTATAAAATGATCTCTAATAAGATACTTAAAAGCATTAAAGAATACATGTTCTACTCCAAATAGCATTTCATCATAAAAGTAGAATTTTAACTGGTACCTACTAAGAGTAAAAATAGGAAAAACATCAACTTCTAATGAAAAAATTTGAAGTGTTTAATAATGTCCAGCAAATATTGGTAGTACCTAATTTTTGATGCCTCCAAGGCACCAAAATTGTTTTTATGGTTTTTTGACAAAGCTTTTCTGTCTCTGAGACGGATTAATTGAACATCTTAAAAGCTATCATTTACTTAGTGACTTCATTTTTCTCGTGACCAAAGATATGGAAATTGCAAAATTTGACCAATTTTATTAAACAGACTTTAGAAATCATTTCATCCAACCCTGTGTCTTCCCAACAAGGGAAAGGGGAGATGTTTACGAGAATGTGCCCTGTGCCCAGCCGCCATGGTGAGTGGGCACCATTCCAGTCCCTAATGCCCTTCCACCCTTTTCTGTCTGTCTGAATGAGATGCTTCAGAAATAATTTTTTGTAACACTTTTAACACCTTGGAATCATTAAAGGAATCTGTTTCTTGCTAACTATAAATAAATGGAGTCAAAGTCTAAGGCACATTTACTATATTTTCAGTGTTTACCATAATTTGGGGTGTTGCTCCCTACTTTATGCTAGTCTAAGGCTCAACCTGCATTCAATTCTAAGTCCATCATGCAGACTTTCAAGTCTATGTTACTTGGACTATGGAAGGGAGATCTGAATTTCAGTATCCTAAATGTTAGACTTCCTCCGGCTCTTCACCCACTCAGGCGTCAGTTTCCTCTTTTTAGGAGCTGTGTGTCCTGAGTTCAGAGCAGAGAGACCTGGAGGGGCCCACCTGACAGTCTCACTTGCTAGAGGTTCTCTTACATTAACCTTCTTGTGGCATGACATCAGCGTGATGGATTTTCATGTCATTTTCCTAGGCCCAAAAGCTAAGGAATTTAGTCAGTGATGGGCAGAGAAAGGATCTGCCTTCAAATACATTGTTGAAACTGACTTTTGAGGAATTAGGCAGATTTTACATAGTTATGTTGACAATAAATACAATTAGAATGAATTTTCAACTTAGAAAATGACTCACCTGGCTGGGCGCCGTGGCTCACGCCTGTAATCCCAGCACTTTGGGAGGCCGAGGTGGGTGGATTACCTGAGGTTAGGAGTTTGAGACCAGCCTGTCCAACAGAGCGAAACCCTGTCTCTACTAAAAATATAAAATTAGCCAGGCATGGTGGCACATGCCTGTGATCCCAGCTACTTGGGAGGTTGAGGCAGGAGAATTGCTTGAACCTGGGAGGCAGAGGTTGTAGTGAGCCGAGACCATGCCACTGCACTCCAGCCTGGGTGAAAAGAGCAAAAAACTCCATTTCCAAAAAAAAAAAAAAAAGAAAATGGTTCACCTTGTGTTTAAACACCTTATTTATTGCTAGAGGAATGTAAGGAGGAGTAGAAGATAATGGATTTGAAGGCCCTTATAAGGAAACAGGAAGAGAGAGGAATTTTTCCATGAGGAAAGAATTTTCATTTTACAGTTAGAAGAATTAACACCTAGACAAATGAAGGGACTGACTCAGGACAAGGCTCCTACTCCTGGGGGTTCAGAGGTACTTGGGAGTTACTTCCAAGCCATATAAACAACACCAAGCTTTGGGTTTATTTTATTATTTACTTCATTTTACTTATGACAGGACTATAATTTAGGCTTTTAGTAAATGTATGCTGTTTTGAATTAGTTGAACTTTAAAAATGGATTACTTTCTCAATAGTATAGTTTATTAATCGTTCTCTCAGTTTCCATTTTAACCAGAGACTTACAATGTAATTAAATTTTTAAAGGATATGGTTGTGTTTTATTGCAACTTGAATTGCTAAATTTAAATTTGTTTTCACTTTTGCATGCTTTTGATTTTTTCTTCATTTAAAGGATCTAGACCCAGATTTACCCAAATTAGTAGGCATTAATGTCAAGTGGACTGTTGAAATAGCAGAGTAAAAAACGTGTAATTCAGAGGATTCACATGCAGAGTAGAACCACCCAATCTCCCTGTCCTCCTCAAGCCACTTACACGTAGGCTCTGTTACCGCAGGTTTCAAAACCAGGCTTACAGATGTGTTTCAGGGGTGACAATATTTTGGAGGAAAATTCAAAGCCCATTCTTTTTCCTGTTCAAGGAGCTATGAACATGTAAGCCACTGATTTTTCTCATCCAGGGAACATTGATGATGACATTTGTTGAGTCGTAAATCTCTAGGTTAAAACAAAGGACGAGACCAGTGCAGAGCAAAATACTTAAAGCACTGACCACAGGCCTAGTCAGGGAGGCACCAGCTCATCTCTCTCAGGACTGCCAAGGGCGGGTTTATCGGGCTCTACCGTCCTTCCACATGAAACTTGGCATGACCAGTACTTTGAAGTCTGAATGAAAGAAAACAGATCCAGCCAAGCAGGTCTATATAATCATGCCTTTCCCCACCTCTGTCCACCAGGAAAGAGGAGCCTGATTTAGGATCCCCTGTTTTAAGCCTGAAGAGAGCAGATTCCAATCTTCCCATTTTAAAAATCACAAACTTGGCCGGGCGCGGTGGCTCAAGCCTGTAATCCCAGCACTTTGGGAGGCCGAGACGGGCGGATCACGAAGTCAGGAGATCGAGACCCTCCTGGCTAATACGGTGAAACCCTGTCTCTACTTAAAAATACAAAAACCTAGCCGGGCGACGAGGCGGGCGCCTGTAGTCCCAGCTACTCGGGAGGCTGAGGCAGGAGAATGGCGTAAACCCGGGAGGCGGAGCTTGCAGTGAGCTGAGATCCGGCCACTGCGCTCCAGCCTGGGTGGCAGAGCAAGACAGAAACTCCGTCTCAAAAAAAAAAAAAATCACAAACTTGCCTTTGCTGCAGAATTAGAGCTCTACAGATTTGCTCTCTCAGAGTTGACAACTACCAAGATAAAATGGTTAACTTAAAGGATTTTAATATAATAAATGTTAATTATTTAGTAGGAACCAAGATACAAGTGAAAGTGCTAGCATTTGGCAGACTTTGATAGATTTGAAAATCCTATCCTTTATTGTTTTTAGCAAATATTTTCCAGGTGGGCATTGTTCTGTTAATGACCTTACTTGAAGACATTTATATCAGATAGATAATTAATAAAAGTATATACATAGCAGCAATGCTAAAGTGATTATAACTAAATAATTATTTCTGGCACCAGAAATAATTCAACTTTTTAAAAAAATAATAGCAAATTCTATTTCTTTTGCTACTTTGCATACATTAGGTGCACAGTAAATAATGGTTTGTTGTGGGCTGTGCTTTAAAAACACCAAAATAACTAATTATTTGATTAAAGTGGTGCTTTGTCTCAGGAAACCTAGTACACAATTTCCTGAGTCCTTGAACTCAGTGGAGAAGACCATAGCTTGTACAATTACATTGTTTCCTAAACAGGGTGACCAGAGTCCAATCAAGACAATCTATCTCAGTTTGTAAGCATCATTTTTTTTTTTTTTTGAGACGGAGTCTCGCCCTGCCACCCAGGCTGGAGTACAATGGCCAGATCTCAGCTCACTGCAAGCTCCGCCTCCTGGGTTTGCGCCATTCTCCTGCCTCAGCCTCCTCGCCTGCCCCGCCACCTTGCCTGGCTAGTTTTTGTATTTTTAGTAGAGACGGGGTTTCATGGTGTTAGCCAGGATGGTCGCGATCTCCTGACCTCATGATCCACCCGTCTCGGCCTCCCAAAGTGCTGGGATTACAGGCTTGAGCCACCGCGCCCGGCTTCATCATTGTTTTTTAATACTCTCAGTAGAGTGTGTTTTGTAGTTAACAGTGACATTCAATCTCCATTGGTTATTTTGCACAAATGAATGCATGTGTGGTATGCATATGTATGTATACATGTGCATGTGTGTGTATTTATCTTTTAAAATTATACCAAAAAAAAAGAACAAGATCAACTGTCTTCATTCCATCATGAATGCATTACTGAAGCATTTACAGTATGTCTCCTGTATAGAAGTGAACTATTCAGTAACTTCAGCTATTCAAGACTTCATAGATAACAAGAAACAAGCAAAATGACCTTAAGAATCAAAATAAATGTCACAGAGCCCATGGACTAAATAATCATAATTGTTGAAATACTGATAAAAATATAATCGCAAGCACTTATATAGGATTTACTGTGGGCAGCCTGCCTCCAAATGCTTTATACGGATCAGCTAATTTAGTCTTCACAAAAACCACGTAAGCTAGGCATTACTACTATCAACTCCATTTTGCAGTTGACGAAAATTGAGGTATAAAGAAGTTAAGTAACCTCTTACAGTCCTGTAGCTTGTCAAGTGGCAGAGCTGGCATTTGAATCTGGCAGGTGGCTGCAGATTTTCAGCTCCAGGACACTTTTCTTTGGCCTTTTAGCCTCTCAAATGGCCTTTGTGTCACAGTACTTCTACACGCTCATGCATTTTCCTTGTAGGCGGATAAACATTCATCTAAACTTTATGGGCCATTTTTTATTTTCTTTACAGTTGACCAACCAAATATCTGATTTTTAAAAGTGCTCTTGTTTATAAATGATGGTCATTATAGTCAAAGATTTTTCTTAAAAATCTCTAGTCTTCTCCCTATTTCTAACAAGGATGGATATCTGTTTTCCTTGCACATGGAAGATCAGAAGTAGTGACTGAAACCTGGGAGTGAGGCAGTGAAACAGTCAGCACCAAGAGTCTCAGGTAAGCACAATGAGAGAGGGAGAAGGCCGAGGCCTGCCAGTGCAGGCCTGGAGATTGTCACCACTATCAAACAGAGATGGGTTGCCAGTGGTCACTGGGATGTTGCAGAGTCTTCAAGAGCAGGTTTCCCTGGGGTGGAAATCTAGCAAGGCCCTGGGCAAGCTTGCCAGGGGCCTCCTCTGCATCCCCTCAGAGGCCTCTGAGATAAGGAGGCATGAGGAAACTCAGGACTTCTGAGAACACCTGTCAGGAGGACTCTGGTAGCAGGACTCTGATACTCCCAGGAACACCCTAAAGATATGCCCTTGACTTGAAGAACGGAGCCATCAGCAGTGGGAAAGAGCACTTTTGATGTCTGATGGTATTAAAATACATTCCACCTTTGCTTCTTGGAGCTTAAAGCAAATCCTTGTAGAGGATGGTAACTGAAAGAGCTGCCCCTTAGTCTGGACATGGGGCCCTATCATGGAGGAATCTTCCCCAAGCCCTCCCACTTCCATCCCAGGAAGACAGAAGAGCTGGGGTGTGATCCAGCAGGAAGAATGGGGGCGCTGCTCCCCTTCTGCCTGAACCTGAGTGGGCAGGCTTGCTGTGGCTGCAGGGATGACAGCTGCACCTCCTGCGCAAAGCAGGATCATGGCCCCAGCTGTCCAGGTCCCTACTGCTGTGGCCATGACCAGGCCACCAGAGAGACAGAGGCTGGAGAAATGCAGAGGTGGCAGCAACACACACAAGCAGGTGGGCAGGCATCGGGGCTGTCAGGAAGAGAATATAGGATGCTTGTGGCACTAGAAGTGGGTCCCTGGAGCAGCCCGGCAGTTCCCGGATTGGTTCTGCAGACCTGAAGCTCTCCCAGGTCCTCGATGCTCTCCTCAGAGGGTTGACCACTTACTCTGTCAAATGAGGTAATGAAAGGGCATTGGCGACAGGTTTAGAATGTATTGCACCAAAAGCCGGGTGCGGTGGCTCATGCCTGTAATCCTAGCACTTTGGGAGGCTGAGGCAAGCGGATCACGAGGTCAGGAGTTCGAGATCAGCCTGGCCAATATGGTGAAACCCCATCTCTAGTAAAAATATAAAAATTAGCTGGGTGTGGTGGCGCACACCTGTAATCCCAGCTATTCAGGAGGCTGAGGCAGAAGAATCACTTGAACCCAGGAGGCAGAGGTTGCAGTGAACTGAGATGATGCCACTGCACTCCAGCCTGGGCAACAGAGTGAGACTCCATCTCAAAAAAAAAAAAAAAAAAGAATGTATTATACAACAATAATTATCTCTATGGAAATGTTACACTCAGAGCATGGGAATCAAGTACAGAAAGAAATCCAAAGTTCTAAAAATGTAAGATATCATAAGCCTGGAATAGTGAAACGTGGGAGAGGAAGTGCTGAAGAATCAGGGCCTGATCTCACATTTACACTCTGCACACACTACACCCTAATCACGAGCAAGGCCAATCGCGAACAGCAGCGGTTTTTCAATGAAAAAATTCGTTCACCTCAACAGTGGAGATGTTCATTTTTGCTTATTGGAGATAATATAATCAGAGACATCATAGTTAAGCTTAACAAAATAACATTATTAAAAACGTTTATACACAAAGAAAAGGAACTTTGTTTTATAAGAGACAATGAAATCTGAAAATAATAAATGTAAAGAGATGATACAGGTTTACACCCAAAATGCATAGGGATTAATACAAATATATATAGGCATGAACATATAACCCACACTTTGCTAAACAAGTACTCAAAGGATACTAACGCTTTACACATCAGCAGTAACCACGTTTATTTATAGATTATGTAAAGCTTCATAACCTCTTCGTGAGGTAAAGGGCTTGTGTGACCATCCTCTTTCCAGGCACTGGATACCGAGAAACGAGCTTGGTGCAGGCACCCTGGAAAGCAGCCTGGCTGTCATCATGGAAGCAGGGCAATTGTCCCCATACTTTGGCTTCTTAAGGCACTTTGGAAACTATAATACAGGGGCATGGTGAAAATATTTGTACTAACACTATTTTTTTTTTTTTTTTTTTTTTTGAGACGGAGTCTCACTCTGTCGCCCAGGCTGGAGTGCACTGGCGGCATCGCGGCTCACTGCAAGCTCCGCCTCCCGGGTTGACGCCATTCTCCTGCTTCAGCCTCCCGAATAGCTGGGACTCCAGGCGCCTACCACCAAGCCTGGCTAATTTTTTTTTGTATTTTTAGTAGAGATGGGGTTGTACCGTGTTAGGCAGGATGGTCTTGATCTCCTGACGTCATGATCCGCCCGCCTCAGCCTCCCAAAGTGCTGGGATTACAGGCGTGAGCCACTGCGCCTGGCAGTACTAACGTTATTGGTAACAGCCAAGTTAGCAATAACTCAAATATGCAACCATTGAGAAATGCATGTATCACGTTGCATTATACTTATCTTTTCATATATTGTATGTCTCCTGGTTAGATGCAAGTTTGGGGGTAGGAACCTTATCTTAATTATTTTTATGTCCTTGGCCTTTGACAGAATCTGGCACATAAACACTCAATCAATGTTTACCAAGAGGAAATTAGCTTAATTGAAGTAGATAATTGGGTGTAACAATGTTACCATAATTATGTAAATTACTATGTGCTACATGGAAATATATACACAATATAATTAAAAAATCAAAACACCAAACAAAATGTGTGCAGCAATTCCAGCTAGGTAAACTATATAAATGTCTATCATGAGAGAAACTATCATTTGTAATAATGATAAGACAAGTTTGGTTGGAATCACAGTGAGACCTTGTTCTAGTTTCTTAACAAGTCTCAGTTTGTTCACCTGTGTAATTAAATATCTACTTTGTGAGGTTGTGGTGACTATATGTTGAATTAAACCCACATAGAGTATAGAAAAGAGTTTGGCTTATAATGTGTAAAGCAGATAATTGTTGAGTTAAGTAATAATGAAATAGATGTTCTAAAGAAAATAGAACCCAGCACAGAGCCTGGCCCTTGGTAGGTGCTCAAGAAATAGAAATCACTTTTGTTATTTTAGAAATAGAGGGGATGTAGTGATGTTCAGAGTTAATGAGTTAGTCTAAAAGTGTATTTGTGTAAAATCGACTATAATAATACATGGTAAAAACAAGTCAGAGAAGCAGGGAAGCAGGATACACTTTTGAAACTATCAAATGAAAACAATGTTTTAAAATGTATTTTTAAATCGCATTACCCACATGGCTTAGTCCAGTTTGTGCTGCTATAATAGAACGCCAGAGACTGAGTAACTTACAAAGGCCAGGTATTTCTCACAGTTCCGGGGCCTGATCAAGGCCCTGGCAGCTCAGGCCTAGCCTCACTGCTTCCAAGATGACACCTTAGATGCCACATCCTCCAGAGAGGAGGAACGCTGTGTCCTCGCATGGCAGAAGAGCTGAAGAGAGAGAGAGAGAGCAAGAGAGAACACCCACTCCCACTGGCCCTTTATATAGCGGCATTGAACCACCATGAGGGCAGAGCACTCCTAACCTAAACACCTCCCATGAGGACCCACCTCCCAGCACTGTTGCACCGGGGACTAAGTTTCTAATTCATGAATTCTGAGGGGCACATTTAGACCGGATGCCAGGCAACCTGACCATCCAGCCTGTCTCACTGCCCTAAACTTAAGGATTGCTGAAGTTTTACTTTTAGATTTCTAGAGTAGAAAGGAATCTTATAAATTGCTGCTTATTTCATTTATACCTATTGCTTGAAGAAATTTGATGTGGCTTATAGTAAACACACACACACACATACAATCGCACCTTTTTTTTTTTTTGAGAAAAGCAAATATAATTGAATATAATTGATATTCTGTTTAGGACAGAATATCAAATCATAGCTCATTCAGCAAATGTTTGCATCCTTAGCGTGAACAATCTTCATTTATATTAGGACACAAACGTCACAATAGCCAGAGTGCATTCAGCACTTGCTATGGGGCAGGCACTGTTGGAAGCACTTTGCAGGGATCAGTTCAACTGGCCCACACCCCACTGTGGGATGGGTTCTACTGTTGTCATTTCCAGTGTACAGGTGAGAAAAAGGAAGCACAAGAAGCTCCTGTGACTTCTGCAGGCACCCAGCTGGGAGGCAGCAGGGCTGCGAGCTGAGCCCTATGGTCTGGTTAGAGGCCAAGTTCTGAAACATCACAAATTCTAAAATGCTGTGGGGGCTTTCTTAGAAAGTTCAGCAGAGTTAGGGACAGAGACACATGAACAAGCATATTATCTAAAATGAGCTAGGTGCTAAAGTGGCAATCTATCAGTAACCTTTTGGTGGAAATGAAGATGCTGCTGCAAAGACACTGGACTGATGGGAGGCAGGTGCTTTGCTCTCTGGGACTCTTAAGTTGATAAAGAACAAAGATTCAGGTCAGGTGTGGTGGCCCACGCTTGTAATCCCAGCACTTTGGGAGGCCGAGGCAGGTGGATCACCTGAGGTCAGGAGTTCGAAACCAGTCTGGCCAACATGGAGAAATCCTGTCTCTACTAAAAATGTAAAAATTAGCTGAGCGTGGTGGCGGGTACCTGTAGTCTTAGTTACTAGGGAGGCTGAGGCAGGAGAATCGCTTGAACCCGGGAGGCAGAGGTTGCAGTGAGCCGAGATCATACCACTAGATTCCAGCCTGGACGATAAAGCGTGACTCTGTCTCAATTTTTAAAAAAAGTTAAAAAGTTTCAAAAGCTTGGAGGAAGAAACAGCCACTTTAGTTTCTTGTCTTAGTCACCTGGGGCTGCCGCGACATGTGACCACAAACTGGGCGGAGGACAACCACAGAAGTTTATGTCTTACAATTTGGGTCCAGATGTCCAGAATCAAGGTGTCAGCCTCTCCAGATAGCAAGAGATGGTGTGGTCAAGACAGTGTAAGCCCAGGAGCCCAGGTGGCTGGGCTGTGTCTGCACAGCCTTTGGATAAGGCCTCAGAAGGATCATAGCCTCAGTGTTCTGCCCCACCAAGGGTGCCTTAGAGAGGTCAGGGCTGAGCCTCATGGATCCAACCAGGGAGCCCCTGAGGAGCCGAAGGGTGTTGACTCCGGGTCACCTCAGCAGGACCCAAAGATAGAAAAGGGCTTGCCTCAAAAACATTGGTAAGTGGGGCCTTGGGCTCATGGAGTGGACCCAGGTGAAATCCACGAGAGACAAAGATTTTGAGGAAATGACTTCCACAGAAACACTGCCAGCCTGGGTGGGAAGGAACAGAGAGAGCACAGGGTGAAAGCAGGCTGCCAGACTCCCCGGATTTTGCTGGCTGGTAGTAGGCTACAAAGCTTCTCAGCTACGAACATGGGCAACCTTTCCTTCCAAACAAGTGCAGTGCAGATGCGGGAACCAAGAGCCCAGACGGGGAATCCAGAAGCCAGGAGAATTCTCCCCAGCCCTGGAAGCCTGACTGAGAACCCCCAACCTTTACTTTTCTGGATTTGGAATTGCTATGAAGTCAAGATGCCTTTTATCTGCCATTTCCTCCCCTTGGAAACTGAAATGTCTATAGCTGCATCTGGTGCCTGCTCCCCACGGGGCAGGTCACTAATTTCTTTAGTTTAATGGGCCCATCCATGGAGAGGAATTGTGTCCCAGAACCTGAACCCAATGATTCCATCACGACCCTCTGCTGACCTTTGACCTGATTTAGATGATGACATTTCAGGCTTTGAGCTGATGTCATGAAGCTCTGAAAATTTTAGGTACCTGGAGCAGGTGAATGACTTTTGCACATGGGAAGGGAGGCAGGGGGGCGTGTGACAGACTCCCAGGTGCCTCCAGGTGTAATTGCCTTTTGTGTATTCACCTCCCCTGAGTCACAGAGAAGGACTGGTGACTGACTTCTAACCAGTGGCTACAGCAAAGGTGATGGGAAGTCACTCTGGGGATGACTCACATCACACAGGACTGTCTTGCGGGGAGACTTGTTGTCTCCCTCACCGGCTCTGAAGAAACCAGCAGCTACCACAGATCCTACAACTGAAAGGAGCTGAGTGTTACCAACCACATGCCAGCAGGGGCATGCACATTCCCCCAATCAGACTCTACATGAGAACCTGTCTGGGCCACAACCTGGCGGCAGCCTTGTGAGACCCCAGCAGGAGAGCCGGCAAGTCCAACGCTGGACTCCTGACTCACGGATTCCTTGATATAATAGGTGTGTGTTGTGTTACATTGCTGCAGTGGGGGCAATTTCTACACAGCAATAGATAACTAATGCATGCAATTTATTCCTTTAAAAGAAGTAAGGCCGGGCGCGGTGGCTCAAGCCTGTAATCCCAGCACTTTGGGAGGCCGAGACGGGCGGATCACGAGGTCAGGAGATTGAGACCATCCTGGCTAACACGGTGAAACCCCGTCTCTACTAAAATACAAAAACTAGCCGGGCGAGGTGGCGGGCGCCTGTAGTCCCAGCTACTCGGGAGGCTGAGGCAGGAGAATGGCGTGAACCCGGGAGGCGGAGCTTGCAGTGAGCTGAGATCCGGCCACTGCACTCCAGTCCGGGCGACAGAGCAAGACTCCGCCTCAAAAAAAATAATAAAAAATAAAAAAAATAAAAGAAGTAAAGAGTGTGATGCCAATTAAGTAAAGATTTTAGTGGCCACACAATTGTTGGTTTGCATCATTATTTTTATTCATTTGAGCATATCTGTATTAGTCCATTTCCATACTGCTATAAGGAACTGCCTGAAACTGAATAATTTATAAAGGAAAGGGGTTTAATTGACTCACAGTACAGCATAGCTAGGGAGGCCTCAGGAAACTTACAATCATGGTGGAAGGGGAAGCAAGGCACCTTCTTCACAAGATGGCAGGAAGGAGAGGTACCCAGCAAAGGGGGAAGAAAGAGCCCCTTATAAAACCATCAGGTCTCATGAGAACTCACTCATTATCACGAGAACAGCATGCAGGAAACTGTCTCCATGATTCACTTACCTCCACCTGGTCTCTCCCTTGATATGTGAAGATTATGGGGATTATAATTTAAGATGAGATTTGGGTGGGGACATAAAGCCTAACCATATCATTATCTTTGTTGTTGTAGAGATGGTGTCTTGCTTATGTTGCCCAGGCTGGTCTCAAATTTTGGGGCTCAAGTGATCCCCCTGTGTTGGCCTCCTGAACTGTTAGGATTACAAGTGTGAGCCACCACACCCAGCCTGAGCATATCTTTAGAACATTTATAGCCCAGTTCACTAATAAAGAGATAAATGATAGGCTTTAAAACAATTTTTCATGTAGTAGTAATTTTTCCATGTATTTTAGTCCTCAAGTTTTAGTTGTTACAATTTAGTAGATGAAACTTAACATAAAGGCTCACGACTATAGTTCCAGCTACTCAGGAGGCTGAGGTGGGAGGACAGTTTAAGTCCAGGAGCCCAGGAGCCTAGGAGCCCAGGTGTTCATGGCTGCAGTGAGCTCTGATTGTGACACTACACTCTAGCCTGGATGACAGAGAGAGACCCTGTCTATTAAAAAAAACTGTTTTAATTAAAAAAATAAGAAACATTGGTGAGATGTAAAAGTATTATTTATTATGCTTTCATTTTTTACTGTTTGCCAGACAGCTCTAGGCACTTTGCAGACTTTACCTTATCCTCTGAGCAATCCTGGGAGGAAGGTGTTATTACCAAGTCTAATCTACAGTTGAAACAACTGAGGCTTGGAGAATGTAAGTAACTTGCCCAAAGGATAGAGCTTGATTTGAGACCAAGTTAGATTCACCCAAAGCCGATGTCGTTTCCATACATTATGCTATTTATTTACTAAGTTTTTAAGCTTTAGAGGGAAAGATCATTTCCCCTCAGTTTTATTCATTTATTTACTTTCAGCAACACGTTTTTAAAATGAAGGTCTTTACATCTTTTTAAATTATCATAATTATGTTGAACACGTGAGATAATATAAAGGCAAACATTTTCTTTTGTTCTTTCAGCTAATATTTTAGAGTTTATTAGTTAAATATACAAATACAAAACAAATCACTTTTATATTGCTAGTTGTTTGCTTCTCTCCCTTCCNTTGAGACAGGGTCTCACTCTGTTGCTCAGGCGAGAGTTCAGTGGCACAATCATAGCTCACACAGCCTCCACCTCCTGGACTCAAAAGATCTTCCCCCTCTGGGACCACAGGCACATGCCACCACATCTGAATAATTTCTTAAATTAAAAAAAACTTTTTCTTGTAGAGATTGAGTGTCACAAGGTTGCCAAGGCAGGTCTGGAACTCCTAGGCTCAAGTGATCCTCCCGCCTGGGCCTCCCAAAGTGTTGGGATTACAGGTATGAGCCAGCCAGCTACATTATTTCTTACTGTTTCTACAAATATTTGTGTCAAAAAGAACCTTGCATTCTATATTTATACTAGATAAGAATGAGCTTCAATTAATGTTTACTGAGCAATTGCATTAATTCAACTTATTAAAGTTAAATTCAACTTTAATAAGTTAAATTCAATTCAAAAAGTTAAAACTTTAATAAGTTAAGTTCAACTTTAATAAGCTAATAAGGGGATAAGTTAGATGTGAAGACTGGTTCAAATAAGAGTGGGAGGTATGAACATTTACTCAGTGGATGGTCAGAGAAACACTGAAATGAATTTGTTCATAGATACAAAAGAAGTTAGTGTCCTACAAGACAATAAGACATAACCTTTAGGGTTATCTTTTCTCATGGATGGAAATCTGCATCTCTAATGGATTAATGTTCGACATGTAATTTCCCATAAGTCTTTAATCTTTAATCAACAGTAAGCGATGAGTCCTACCAAATATATTCACCTATATAGAAAATCCACAGGCGCCTGCTAAACAATGCCTCTATCTGACATCAACAAGAATTGCCATCTATCTTTTTAACTTTTTTCAACTTTTGGATAATTTGTCATAGTCTAAGAAATATCTCTAAAATAATTTTATATTTATAGATTTCTTTTTGAGTTCATATGGGAAGTATATTGATGTGAAAGAAAGAGTCAAAATATGAAGACTGAATCTGGTATACAGAAGATCTTGTACGCAGATACTATCATTTGTAACAGTTAAGAGTTAAAATTGCCCACAAGAATGAAATTTTCATTGTCTTCCAGTGGTTCTTGACTTTGACTTACCTCTCAGTGAACTGTGAGCCCTGCAGGAATATTCAAGTGTAAAGTCATGGGTCCTGGGGAGAAGAGAGAAGTGGAGAAGAACCGAACTTCTTTTAAGGTTGAGGGTCTGGTGCTGCACATTCTGGAAAGTCAATGCAAGCAGTTCTTACTCCAGAAAATGCAGAAACCTCCCAGGGTTTCAACATGTTGGTTTAGAACTAAAAACATTGGCTTAAAACCAAAAATGTTTGTTTAGAACTAAGAATAATGGCCACTATATTGAATGCATGTGTTTTTCAGATTCCAGTTTAATTAAAATCAGTGAGACAGAGTGGTTTCATCATTGAAACTTAATCAAGTTATTCTGACTCAATGTTCAGCGCACAACACGTGAAATATACCAATGAAGACATATTTGAATTAATTTTCACTGGGAAAGACAAACTGATAGAAACATAAAGGCACAAAAAGCCAAACACACACATACATACACACACGCACACCCCAGAAGATAGTCACCTTAATGGGAAAATATCCATGCTTCACTACAATTCCCTTTAGCGTTAAAGTGATCTGTAGTCCTCTCTTCTTGAATTTTATCCTTGTACCTATGATGATATATTTATGATTAAATATATTCTCTTTCTACAAAGGGAACTTATCACTTATAAGTAAATCATAAAGAAACAATTCTCAGGTCTCAGGTAATGCTTAGCAAATACTCGTTTGCACCATCAGCTAGTGTAGACGTTCTAAGTTTTACTTTTAAAGCACTTTGCCACTTGCTTCCTAAAATGTTTAAGATAAACACGCATAAAAGGCACAGTCCTGTTGGAAGTTCCTTTACATGGTTCCCTAAGTTCCGGAGCGCATGTCTGTGTGTGGTCTGCTGGGAAACCCCGGGAGGAAGGAGCTTGTGGGGTTCCCGAGGCCCTGGGGACCCGGACAGGACTAGGCCTCTCTGGGTAGGCGGGGCTGGCTGGGTGGCGTCGCTGCCCGGAGCGCGCGGGGCCTCGTGGGCGCCCGGGGGGACGGACTTGTCCCAGGCGGCAGCGGTGGGAGTCCGAATCCACACCCCGGAGAAAGAACTGTCCTTTGCGGAATTAAAACGAGCTGTCAGGTGTCTTCAGAAGTTTAGACGCGAAAAAGCAAAGAGTTAATCCTTGCTGGACAAACCACTGCTGCTTCCAGAAAAACCCCAGCTGCTTCCAGAGAAACCACCTTAGAACGGTTTAAAATGGGAGGGGGCGCTTTCGTAGGAAGCGGATTCAGAAAAATAAATACAACTCAATAGATTACAATGAAATAAAATTGGAGGGCGCCAAAGGAACATTTGGTTATTCAAAAGGGTTGTTTTTTAATGAGAAACGACTTCAAAGGCGCCTTGGAAAGTGGGTGGGACGCGCACATCTCAGCCGTCACGAGGCAGGTGGGACCCCCGGGTGGAGACCCCGGAGGGCGTTTGCCTGGGAGCTACCCCCGTCCCCAGCCGGGAGAGAGCAGAGAGCGAGACCACGGGTCCCGGCGTCTGCTCCCCTCACCGGAGCTTTCTCCATGGGGCGGCGGCCGCCGAGCTCCTGGCGATACAACAGGGCGCAGGGAAAGGCGCGGCTGCTCGGTGTCCGCGCGGGCGTGGCAGCCCCGCTGCGCGCTCATTAGCGCCCGCTCCGCCCAGTGGCTTCCCGCGGCTGCGTGTTTACTTGTCATTTTCTGGCGGCTTTGTTTCCCACCCAGCTTCTGAGCCTGGGCTGGCCTCTTTCTCGCTCTGTTTTTTTCATTCCTCTTCTTTTTCTTTTCTTTTCTTTTTTTTTTCGAGACAGGTTCTAACTCTGTCGCCCGGGGCTGGAGCGCAGTGGCGCAATCCTAGCTCACTGCAGCCTCGACCTTCCGAGCTCAAGCGATCCTCCTGCTTCAGCCTCCCCAGTAGCTGGGACTACAGATGTGAGCCACTGTGCCAGCCTAATAAAAAAAAATTTTGTTGTTGTTTTTTGTAGAGACCGGGTTTCACCGTGTTGCTCGGGCTGGTCTCGAACTCCTGGCCTCAAGCGACTCCTCCGCCTCGGCCTCCCAAAGCGCTGGGATTCCAGGCCTGAGCCACGGCGACCGGCTCTCTCTCCTTGCTGTTAGGCCGTTCCGGGTCTGGCCGAGCTTCCCCGTGCGGAGCCCCCAGCCCGTTCGTCGCACTTGGGTCTGCCTGGTGGGACAGGCGGCCGTGGCCCAGACACCCCCGGATAGTCACTGTAGCCGCCCCTGTGGTCTAGGGGTCACACTGCCGTCAGGACGACCCCAGAACTGGGAGCCCGGGTCCCCCAGCCTTTGCTCCGGGAGGCCCCTTGCCCAAGGGGCGGCGGGAGCAATACCTGCCCTCTCAGCCTCTCAGGACTTTGTAAATTCTACCTCCCAACACCGTGTCCCCGAGCCCGCTGCACCTCCCAGGGGTCCGCTCGGGTTGACGCTGAAGCTCAGGAAAACCTCCGTTTCATTTTATTTTGTTTTGGGAAGAGCCCTGCGAAGGGCCCTGGGGTGCTGAAGGCTCTTCCTGCAGAGGGAGGTGGCACGGACCCACCTCGGAGGCGCCGCCTCCCTGGGTCACAGCGCTGAGGACCTGCTGTAGAAATTAGACTGAAAAAAAGTCTGATTTCTGCTGATGACGTTACATTTTCATCATCCAAAAGATGTCCCTCAGTCTTTATAGAATCCTGTGCATCCCTGATTCTATTCTCCCCCAAAGGAAAATGGAGAGTGGGACCCTCACCTCATAAACCCTCGGGTAAATGAGAGAGCGCCTCTGGGCTCACTGTTCTGAGGAAGCACTTCAGCTGTCAGGTAGCCTTGTCAGTCACGTGCGCTCCATTGCCTAGGAGATGAAATGATATTGAAAAGCGTTCATGTCTGTTTTCCACGAAACTGGCAAATACATGGTTTATTATCATAAGCAGCATATTCCCATATGACAATTGGTTCGTATAGTGTAAGAATGTTCTAGAGTCTCCATGCCAAAGGAAGGTAAAATTAGAAATTGAATTTTCAGGGAAAGGTATGTTTATCTACTTCCTCTCAATGTCCTCAAATCTTTTCTTCCCCCTCTGCAAAGCCCCCCTTCTCTCTTCTATCATCCTCTCTCCCACCAAGAATTCTCCTTGTATGAACTCCCAGGTATGACTACTTAGCTTAAAAAGAAGAAAACCAGTCTGTCTGACTTAATTGTTCCCTTTAATTTTTAAAATATATATGAACCCTTAGAGATTTTCAAAGATGTGGTGTTACTTTTTTGGTGTCAATTACTGTTGAAAATAAAAGTTTCCTGACTGGCGCGCGCGCACACACACACACACACACACACACACACACACACTCGTTCTCTTTTGGAAATAAGAGTATAGGGTTTGGCAAAATGAATTTGACCAAATGTGGAATCTGTGAAAAAATATGAGTGAGCTATGAAGAATTTTGGAAGCTGATTCCAAAAGGAAGCTTGTAGAAAACAAGAAAATCAAAGAAAGGCTCGCAAAATTACAAAATTTATGAAGTTCTGTTTTTACTTTCGCTTTTTTTTTTATTGTGGGTTTTTTTATAAATGTTTTTAACTGTTTTTTTACAATTTTAGTTTCTGGGAAGTTGATTTTTTTTTTTTTTTTTTTTGAGACAGGAGTCTCGCTCTGTCACCCAGGCTGGAGTTGGCAGTGCCGGATTCTCAGCTCATGCAAGGCTCCGGCCTCCGCGGGTTTCACGCCATTCTCCTTGGCCTCAGCCTCCCGAGTAGGCTGGGACCTAGCAGGCGCCCCACCCACGCATCGCGCCGGGCTAGTTGTTTTTTTTTTTTTTTTTTTTTGAGACGGAGTCATTGGCTCTGCCCGCCCGGCCTGGAAGTGGCAGGTGGGCGCGGCTCTCACCACTGCAAGGCTCCGCCTCCGCGGGGTTTCACGCCACTTCTCCTGTCTGCAGCCTCCCGAGTGGCTGGGACTATAGGCGCCCGCCCTCGTTCGGGCCGGCTTAGTTTTTTTGCTTATTTTTTTTTTTTTTTTTTTTTTTTTTTTTTTTTTTTAGTAGAGACGGGTTTCCACGTATTAGGCCAGGAATGGTCTCGATCTCCAATGACCTCATGATCCGGCCGCCTTTCGGGGCCCTCCCAAAGTGGGGCTGGTGATTACAGGCTGAGCGCACCGCGCCGGCCCGGGAAAATGATATTTATTCTGTCCCTTCCCATGTGGGTTAAGAATTTATAGAACAGCTTTTTATAAAGATTGTTTAAACGTGTTGATTTTTTAATATTTCCGCTGGTTTTTTAATAAAGTTAAGGCCCAACTGAAAAGTAAGTAGGCTTCTATGTTTGATATTTTTTCCTTTAAGTGTCCCCAAAAATCAGTGATAAATTATAATCATTAAGAATTAGCAGTTTTCAGAGTGAAGAAAAAACTATACATTTTTTTTTTTTTTGCCTCAAGCAAGTTTACGAGCCTCGGCCTGTCTCTCTCAGACAAAATTGAAAATACACTTCATTCAATAAATGTTGAAAATATTTACCTTTTGCTAAGAACCTTGTTTTACACAAATACATTTATCATCAATATATGGCTAAAAAAAAACCAAAACCAAAAGCAAAAAACACAAAAACCAGTATTCTCCAAAAGTCTTCTAGTATTTGAGAACGTGAGATTTTAAAGTAAGGCTGCAAGGAATTTTGGAAGTTAAACTCACTCTATGAAGTCACGTAACAACCGATAAACTCACACAGTGGTTTCATCTCAACAGAATCATTTACTTTTAGGGGAGCATAGTTTTAAAATTGTTAGTAAATTGTTAAATTATTTTTAAAGTATGAGATACCTGTAGTTTGACAGTCAATGAAAACTCAGACCAACACCATTTAATAGAATGAATGAATCGTTCTCTCACTGACTGGCTTTTTAGAAAAACTGATATTTCAAGTGACTCACATAGGAATTTTGTGGAGTTTGATAAATAAATGCTCCCCTCTCTGAGGTTTGTAGTATTCTATGATAAAATCAGCTTAGATTCATGTATGAATGTTTATTAAATGTTGACTCTGGCCAGACACAAAGCTAAGCCATGTCGGTGCAGAGGTGAACACAAAGGGCTGATTTCACACCTTTTTCTCTTTGCAAAATGCTGAGGCAGAGTGCTTGTAGGTAGCACAATCTTTACTCCTTATGCATTCATGTTAATTTCCTGAACAAATATTCTGGGCTCTCTTCTCGAAGATCCACTGCTCTTACTTAAGTTCTGACCTTTCCAGGCCATATTATCTTTCATTCTACTCCACATATTGATAAAGTGCTGCTGTCATAAAATTCCTAAATAAATTTTGTTCAAACTTGCAAATTTCTTAAATAACTTATGACATGAACTGCTAACTTCTTGAGAAGATGTAAATATTTAAACATTGTTAGTAGGGGCTGGGCGAGGTGACTCAAACCTGTAATCCCAGCACTTTGGGAGGCCGAGGAGGGTAGATCACCTGAGGTCAGTAGTTTGAGACCAGCCTGGCCAACATGGTGAAACCTCATCTCTATTAAAAATACAAAAAATTAGCCGGGCATGGTGATGGGTGCCTGTAATCCCAGTTACTTGGAGGCTGAGGCAGGAGAATTGCTTGAACCCGGGAGGCGGAGGTTGCAGTGAGCCGAGACTGCACCATTGCACTCCAGTCTGGGCAACAAGAGTGAGACTCCGTTTCAAAAAAACCAAAAAGCCAACCAAAAAACCCCAAAAACATTGTCAGTAGAATGACTTCATGCATTTCCAGTGGGAGCTGCCTGTTTATGTGTGTGATCAGGACTGAGATCCGCGAGCGCTCCCAGGCTGTGAACCTTTTTGAATGGACACAGAAAGTTGAGATCTCGGAACAAAGGTTTTAAATTAAAAACGGAAGGCAGTGAACACAAAACTTTTCTCATTATTGAAGTCCTGTATCAGTGAAGGTAAAAAAGAAAATTCTGTTGGGAGTTTAGAAGTGTATTTGTCTTTAACATATGGCTCTCAGCCATTAGGAATTGTTTTATGTTTTATAGAAGGCCCGTGTGAAGAAGGCGTCCTGATTGCAACTGGACATCTCAATGGTCATTTGGTAATTAAAGGTCTGCCATAGTTATGGGACTAGACTTAGGAAGGAATCTTAGCATGGAGAGAGAGCAACCTGTCCATAAATATTCACAAAAGGACAATGGTACTATTTTCTAGAAAATACTGGACTTTGATCTAAATAGGTGTCTATAAATATTATTTACTATAATTATGGAATATTTAAATTGTATATAAAACGTGTCTTTATGTCTTTATCAACATAAAAGTTAATTTTGTCTAGAATTCTAAGAATGAATAACATATCAATAAAATTTTTTACATGATGATAAATTTAAAAGTTTTCCAGATATATATATCTTTACATATATGCATATGAAAATGTTATTGAATATTGAAATATTAAAATAAATCTTGCATAGTTGAAAGGACTATACATTTCTAGTTTTATGCCAAAGGAAGAATTTATTGTTTAAATATTAAAGCTTTATCCTTAATATTAAGCATTATATCTCATTGTGAATTTCTATTCTTTTTTATTTACAGGCTAATGAAAATTTATAATATCAAATGCAAAGTTCTACTACCACATGAGCAAATTGACCTTCTTGATGATGCTAAAATATCTCTTTGCAATGTCTAATCCTGGACCCTGGCTTTTGGCTCCTCCTAGGAGAAGGGAGACCAGGCTTGTGGTACACACTGATAAGGACAGTGGGCTCCCCCAGGAAAAGCAGATGAGATTCTCATGTGGATGACAAATTTGTTATCTAACATTATATTTTCATTTCTCTTAGGGAATATTTTTTGTATATCTACTATGTTTCCATCTTTTTCATTACTTAGCATTAAAATAAGCATTCAGTAAAGTGATTGGTGTAACCGGCATTTAAAAATTCTAATTGCGGCGGGGCGCGGTGGCTCACGCCTGTAATCCCAGCACTTTGGGAGGCCCAGGCGGGTGGNAAAAAAAAAAAATTCTAATTGCATGCAAAGTAATATTTTGCATCATCCGTATAGTTTCATTTTAAAGATGTACAAAAAGACAGGTATGATCCCTACCTTAGAAGAGAATGTGGTCCGGGCGCGGTGGCTCACGCCTGTAATCCCAGCACTTCAGGAGGCCGAGGTGGGCAGATCACGAGGTCAGGAGATAGAGACCTTCCTGGCTAACACGGTAAAACCCCATCTTTACTTAAAAAATACAAAAAATTAGCCGGGTGTGGTGGCAGATACCTGTAGTCCCAGCTACTCGGGAGGCTGAGGCAGACGAATAGCGTGAACCTGGGAGGCGGAGCTTGCAGTGAGTGGAGATGGCGCCACTGCACTCCAGCCTGGGCAACAGAGTAAGATTCCGTCAAAAACAAACAAACAAACAAACAAACAAACAAACAAACAAACAGAAAAAGAGAATGTGGTGTGTCTGGTGAGGTAATGCACACCATAAAAATGACTCAAGAAGAATAACAAAATTTCCAGTGAAAGTAGTAGTTTGGACAGAAAGAAAATAAATTACTCTTGTTCTTTATTATATAATATTAGGGTGTAAATGATTTGGGAGGGCTTCCTACACAAAGTAGGTTTCAGTATCATCTCAAAGGGCTTGCTTTAGAGAAAGGGGAGGGCTTCTCTCCTGGAGAAGTATGTAGCCCATCTCTCTTCTCCGGAGCTGGTGTTGGTCGTTGACCTCTGCAAGTTGCTCAGCTTTACTGCAGGATGTAGGGATGGTGACTTCTGATGCAATGTGGGCTTTCCATCTTTCTTCCTTTTGCTCTTCTGCACAGGTCCATTTCTTTCAAAGCTAAATTGTTCCAAAGCAAAGGAATCATCTATGCCAAGCTAGAGGGCCACAGTTTGGAAATTAAAGACAGGAGGACCTAGGATGTGATGTAGAATATTATAAATTTATTTCAGTACCTGTACTTTGCCAGTTAGATTTCAAATTAAGACCATTTTCTTTGCCATGCTTCCTAGTATTGGATTGTATTTGCATCCTCATCCACAATGGCAGTGATCGGGGGGAAACAGCCCTGCAGTAAGAACTTCTGGGTGTCACTTCTGCCTTGACACCTCAATAGGTGACTTGAGCAGGTCCTCAACCACGCCAAGCCTTTCTTCATCTAGAAAGTCATGAAGATAATATGTATTTGAGGAGGTTGTTATGAGAGGAAAGACTCAGACAGGTTTACCTGGTACAAATTCATTTTAAAGGTAAAAATGAAGCATGTGTTCTTTTGTCATATTTTAATATATGGTTCTGGGCTGGGTGCGGTGGCTCACGCCTGTAATCCCAGAACTTTGGGAGGCTGAGGTGGACAGATCACGAGGTCAGGAGATTGAGACCATCCTGGCTAATATGATGAAACCCCGTCTCTACTAAAAATACAAAAAATTAGCCGGGCGTGGTGGTGGGCGCCTGTAGTCCCAGCTACTCGGGAGGCTGAGGTAGGAGAATGTGGAGGTCCCGGGAGGCGGAGGTTGCAGTGAGCCGAGATTGCACCACTGCTGTCCAGCCTGGGTGACAGAGTGAGACCCTGTCTCAAAAAAATAATAATAATAAAAACAAGTTTCCCAGAATTGTTCTCCATGGGAGAGGGTGTCAGCTTTGCTGTCTAAGCCAAACTCTGGTCGAGTTGATGATGTTCTACTGACCTAAATCCTCCCATTGCAGCTTTAGTTAA
>NW_016804646.1:648115-665138 GCF_001698545.2 Rhinopithecus bieti
TATGTTGTGTCCTGAACTTTTTTTTTTTTTTTTCCTTTCCAACTTTTATTTTAGGTTCAGGGAGTACATGTGCAGGTTTGTTACATGGGTAAATTGCAGGTCTTGGGGGCTTGGTGTACAGATTATTTTGTCACCTAGGTAATGAGCATAGTACCCTGAACAACTTCTTCACTAGAACATTGGTTTGGGACCTTGAGTAACCAACACGGCTTGGAGGGTGCAGGCTGTTTCCGTTGCTGTGCAGGCTCTCGCCTCTCTCCGCAGCCTTGGCGCACCTCACCAGCTCGGCCCTCCGGAATGGGCTGCGGAGGCTGGGCCTCCACACTTGGGTGGAAGGAGCACATCATTCTCAATTTGCTAGACTGGCCAGTATTTGGGGGGCCAATCCGTCCGATGGTTGAACATGGCTGAAAGTTTCATTTACAAACGTGCAGGGTTCTCTAGAGAGAAGACAAAATGCTGTCGTGACTGTAGACGCAGAAGTTCCAGTTAACACTGTTGAATCAAAATAAATCTTACATATTAAGCTAGGAAAGGTGGTTTCTTCCAGTAGTGTTAGAAATACGAAGCTTTTGAAAGAAATCAATGTCTTTATTATCTCCGTAAAAGCAAAGACTTTAAAGCATTTTGGTGGTGTTTTGGTTACCCCTCTGTATTCAAAGAACTGAAATCAGTTTATTTGTCCATAGGTATGTAATGTACATAGCTATGTAAGTATTTAGTGCTAGCAAGAATGGGATAGATTTTGGTGGACAACTTACGGGATTTCATGAAGGTTTCAAAACAAGGATGAAAATGTAGTCCTTTTAAGAAAGAAAGCTCGGCTGGATGGTAAAGTTCTAGAAGCTGTCGCATAGTAAAGACTAAAGCAGGTGTATCTGAGCCTGGAAGGAAAGGTCTAAGGGGAAGTGTAAGTGGCCTGAAATACCTGGGGTTTGCATGTGGATTTTATACTTATTTCATGTTTTATTGACTATTCTGCTGTGGACTGCACTGTGTCCTTCTCATCCCCCAAATTCCTGCGTCAAAGCCCTAATTTTCAGTGTGATGGTATTTGGAGGTCACCTTTGGGCAGTGACAAGGTTCAGTGAGATCATGAGGGAGGCCCTACAGGGGAGTGATGTTCTCTGCTATCTGCCAGCCAGGAGGAGGCCCTTGCCGGAACTCAACCATGCTGGTGTCCTGATCTTGGACTTCCAGCTTCCAGAGCTGTGAGAAAATTCATTTATGTTGTTTAAGGCACCCAGCATGTGAAATTGTGTTATGGCAGCCTGAGCTAAGGCAATAAATATTCCAATAAATATATTTCATATTTATTCTAGGTAGCATCAGAGACCAGAAATAAGGCCAATGGGAACAATTTACAAAGAAGTTAAAGTTCAGTTTGATACCAGGGATTTTTTTTTTCTTTTTTTACTTTTTTTGAGACAGAATCTCACTCTGTCGCCCAGGTTGGAGTGCAATGGCACAATCTTGGCTGACTGCAACCTGCCCCTTCTGGGTTCCAGCATTCTCCAACCTCAGCCTCCCTCATAGTTGGGATTACAGGTGTGTGCCACCATGCCTGGCTGATTTTTGCATTTCTAGTAGAGTCGAAGTTTCACCATGTTGGCCAGGCTGGTCTCGAACTTCTGACCTCAAGTGATCCACCTGCCCCAGCTTCCCAAAGCGCTGCAATTAGTCGTGAGCCACCGTGCCCAGCACATGGGAGATCTTTTTTTTTTTGAGACGGAGTCTCGCTCTGTCGCCCAGGCTGGAGTGCAGTGGCCAGATCTCAGCTCACTGCAAGCTCTGCCTCCCGGGTTCACGCCATTCTCCTGCCTTAGCCTCCCGAGTAGCTGGGACTACAGGTGCCCGCCAACTCGCCCGGCTAGTTTTTTGTATTTTTTTTTTAGTAGAGACGGGGTTTCACCGTGTTAGCCAGGATGGTCTCGATCTTCTGACCTTGTGATCCGCCCGTCTCGGCCTCCCAAAGTGCTGGAATTACAGGCTTGAGCCACTGCGCCCGGCCGAGATTTTTTTTTTTTTTAAAAAGGACTCAAGGTGTATCCTGGGTCCAGGCTGAGCCCTGGTAGCTTGGACGTGTGTAATCCTAAACGGGAGCCTCCCTCCTCTCCCCCCACAAAATGATTTTGGTCTTGTGATGAAGGCTCACCTAGGTGGGCTATAATGTTTCTTCCAATTCAAAATGTGTAATAATCTAAATAGAGAGAAAAAGCAGCTAGAAAAATAAACCCACATGATGTGAGAAACAAGCACACTATATAGAAAACCCCTATTCAGAAGACGACTTGAATGTTATCCGTGTCCCTAAACCAGAAGCCGCTATGTCAGTGTAAGTGCTTGTTAATGTGTAATGCTACAGTTTTCAGTGTTACAGTTTTTGTGGGATGTTCACATGATTTTATATTTTAAAAGCCTACAGCCAAATTTAAATAAGACTTATTTTACGGGGCTCAATCTGTAATAGTGCTATGAAAAAAACCTTTAGGGAATAAACGAAAAAGACAAAGTGGCCGGGCGCGGTGGCTCAAGCCTGTAATCCCAGCACTTTGGGAGGCCGAGACGGGTGGATCACGAGGGCAGGAGATCGAGACCATCCTGGCTAACCGGGTGAAACCCCGTCTCTACTAAAAAAATACAAAAAACTAGCCGGGCGAGGTGGCAGGCGCCTGTAGTCCCAGCTACTTGGGAGGCTGAGGCAGGAGAATGGCGTAAACCCGGGAGGCGGAGCTTGCAGTGAGCTGAGATCCGGCCACTGCACTCCAGCCTGGGTGACAGAGCGAGACTCCGTCTCAAAAAAAAAAAAAAAAAAAAAAAAAAAAAAAAAAAAAAGAAAAGACAAAGTGTCCTACATAAAACAGTGTAATAAGGAGGAAAGTAGTTCTTACCTCGTGTCAAAGCAATGAGCTAGGGGCTAGGACAAGGAGCTAGGACCATAATCTCTAGGTCCTGTGTGACACACTGAGCCCGGCTGAGGGCAGATGACTAAAATAATAACACTAAGTATTTATCGTGTGGTTTCAAGAATTGCTCATGGATTATCTCAATTCTCACACAAAGCCTGTGAAATACCTACCATTTTTTTTGGAAACTCATTTCACAGATGAAATGGAAACAGGACTATCCAGTAACACTCTGGCCCAGGAGAATCCAGTTAGCCGTGTGGACCCTGTCTCCAAACCTAGCTTGTCTCCAGAATGCTCAGACCTGCCTATGTGCTGCACCACCCACACAGGGAAGAACGCAAAATCACACAGGGGCACGTAGAAACCCTTCTTTGTGACCAGTGACTGTGAGCCCACCCGTTCCAGTATCAATACTTATTAATAACAATGAAGATAAAGTGACTTTCAAGTCTGAAAGACCCTTCTGATCATTGCTTTTTGCTACATTCTAAATATTTTCACCAAAAACCTTTCTGTAGAAGGACCTCAGGTGAATTTGGAAATTGGTTTCACACTCCAGGAGAGTTGGTGCAGCTCACAGCAAACTGTGAGGAAGCCCCGGGCTTTCATGTGAGCCGGCCTCGGGGCAGGCTGGGGGACTCCTGTAGGTGGTTTTCCTGCACCAAGCAAACAGATCTTTGGTCCAATCTTGTTAGTCCAGAGCTGACTGAAGGAGGAGATTGTTCACAAAAAGGTGAGAAAAAAATAAAACTGAAATGAGGCAAGACTTTAACTTGAAGAGGAAAAGTGCCACTGGAAATTAAATCTAAAATGAATGTAAGGCAATTGCTTTAACAGTTTGTCAACAGGCAGGACAATGAAGCATAGACAGCCCTGCTTTGGAGAAATGACAGTGGAGAAAATGAAAGAAAAATAGAAAGTAAGAGCGAAACGGGGCCAGCCCCTCTTAGGTTCACGCACCTATCTGCGGACCCAGTGCATATAATTTTATACTTTTTGCCGGTACAGTTTCATGGTTTCTGTCTAAAACCATGCAACAGCACAAGGCTGTGGCTTCTGTCACTGATGCGACTGAAGTTAATGTGACTTCAGCTGCTGTCGTGAGGTGCTGGATGAAATTTAACCAATAAGCCTTGGATCTGCGGAATTACCTGAACTTCAAAAATTTCTGGAGAGAATGCTCTTGAGATGCGGAAGCCAGATTTCGTGGACTGTGAGCAACTTGGCCGGGGCAGCGTGGGTCCCACTGCAGTGGCCACGTTTCACCCTCCAGAAACTCATGCATTTCAGGTGCACTGCCAGTGGAGAACACGAGATTTGGTTGGGCACAAAAAAACCAAACACCTGTCCACTGTGGAAATGGCTCCTTCAAAATCAAACTTTGGGCTCTTTGTTGAACTATATCGGAAGGCACTTTCGATCGTTCTCTAAATACTTAGGATTATCTTATTGATACTTCTGTATGCCCAAATAAGGTGTAGGCATAGATCTGCCTTTCAGAGACAGAAGGGTCCTGCTCTTACCTGTTTGGGAACTGCTCTGAAAGTCTGAGAGGAGATTGCTGGTATTTTTGCTGTAAAGTGAAGCTTTGCGCTTTCTGCGAGGTGGGGGCAGTTGCCGTCATAGCATCTCCTCTGCGTCTTGGTCTCCAGTCACCTGTCTTCGTGGAGAGCATGTGGCCTCACACACAGAGAGATGACACATGGATAATTGTGTTCACAGATGTGCTAGTATGAGAAAATTTGAGGTTTCTTAAGTGTTTTGGGCCAGATTATTCACCATAATCGGGGACAATAATCTATCGGACCTGTGTAACACACTGATCCAGGACCAGCAGAAGCCCCTGAAACTTGCTAGAAGCGCACATTTCCAGGCCCACCCCGGACCTACTGAACCAGAAACTCCGGGGCTGGGGCCCAGCAGTCTGCTTTTTAACAAGCTCTCAGGGTTATTCTGACGCAGCCTGAAGTTTGAGCACCGTTGCCCTACAGGCACTAGTCCAGCTCAGGAGGTTAAATACCAGGATTTCATTAATCACCAGGAGTTCCCCCTTTGGATCTGCTAATAATAGGCTGCCTGACTTTAAATAATTCACATGAGGGCTTGTTTCTAAAAGCAATCCTTCTTCATGTTGCACAGCAGCCTGGGTGGCCCCTCCTAGACCCTCTGGTTACCCTCCCCCTTGCTGTGTCCTCGATGACGTGGATGGCAGAGCACCCAGTCAGCTGCGGCGGGCGGGGGGGGGGGACTGGCTTTGAGATGCTTGTTCACCAGTGGAAAATGATTTGACCTGTCCAGGAGGCACCGAGTGACCAATGGCCACTGAAAAATTCATCTGAAATTAAGCTGCTCTACCTGCACTAGGGCTGACCCTGGCTACCTCAGTACCAAATCTAAGCCTGTGGGCTATGGGGTGAAACTGCTCAGGAGCATCTCTTATGGACCCAGGGTGGGGAGGATGAGGGAGGAGACTCATCTTTACAGGTGTGTGCATCACCCGCTCAGCTCTTCTGTGTGATACAGGCCCCTGGGTTCCTGATAGGTCTTTTCAGTCTTAAATTCCTTTATTAGTAACAACAGTGGCTGATGTTTGGAGGACACTTGGACTCCTTGTGGAGGACTTCTGTGGCCTTCTCTGCAGATGTTGTGCTCTACTCTCAATCAGCTGAGACCCATCTTCTCACTCTTCGCAGCGTGTGCTTGAGAATTGGCACCGGACAGGCGCGGTATGAACACTGCTGCAGGAGAGCGAAGGACAGTGAGGAGAGGAGAAAGAGAAAGGAGGGCAGGAGGGGAGGAAGAAGGATTGGAAAGGAAAATAAAGTACTTTAAAAATTTTTTTCTTTTTTTTGAGACGGAATCTCACTCTGTTGCCCAGGCTGGAGTGCAGTGGCACAGTCTCGGCTCACTGCAACCTCTGCCTCTTGGCTCAAGCCATTCTCCTGCCTCAGCCTCCTGAGTAGCTGGGATTACAAGTGCCTGCCACCACACCCAGCTAATTTTTGTAATTTTAGTAGAGACGGGGTTTCGGCATGTTAGCCAGGCTGGTCTCGAACTCCAGACCTCAAGTGATCCACCCCCCTCAGCCTCCTAAAGTGCTGGGATTACAGGCACAAGCCATGGCACCCAGCTAAAAATCATTTTATAAATCATAGAAGAGAAGAAGTGTCTTAAAAGGGAGGTTGTGAGAGGCTCAGAGACCTCTCAGGGTGGTTTTGGGATGAACACAGCATGCTGGATAATTTTACAGACTTGCTCATGTGATAGCCAGGGTTTGACTGCAGTTTTCCGACTTTTCATACAGACAAACTCTTTTCAGATATCAAGTGAGCAGAGCATTGCTGGGCACATAGGAGGCGCTCAATAAAGATTCCTTGAATGAAAGAAGGATTCGGGGTGAATGACCGATGCTCCCCCAGAGAGGCAGCTGGAGTTCCCTGGAAGTGTGCACTGTGGTTCTGGGGCCCCAGAGTTTGACCAAGAGATACGAGGAGGGGGCAACAGGGACTTGCTGGGAAAAGTCTCTCTTCTTCTGACAGCTCCCTCTGACATGAGCAACCCTGGCCACCTGCCTGAGCCGGAGCAGGAGCCATCCCAGTAGGAGAGCCCAGGACAGTCAGAAGTGGGTCTGGGATTTGGCAGCTGTTCACAGATTGAAGTTCCCAACACACCCACCTAATGCTCCCTCCCTTCTCGTGCTAAGGCTTCTCTGTGGGCAGAAGGAACAAGCCCATAGAACTTGTCTCTTGAGCATGGGAGGAAGAAACTGAACCCACTGCCCATTTTGTAAAAGGAAATTGAGACCAGCATTCATTTCCAAGAGACCGCTAGATGACTCTGGAAGCATCGAGAAGAGTGGCCTTTCCTTTCCGCCATGGGGAACCTCCTTCCTGCCTGCCCTAGGATCTCAGGCCCTGTGCATGGGGTTGTAAGGAATTCCTAATTACCTGTGAGCTCTCAGGTGACAGGTGACACCTCACAGCTCCCAAGAGAACAAGTCTCCTGCTGATTCTGAGTGCTGTGCACCTGCTGACAGTCGGGTCTGAGCCACATTTGTGCCGCTTCTTTCGAGGAAGTCAAGTTGAGCCGTCAAGTTGTAAGGCTGGCTTTGTCCCTGGCTCATCTTTTTTTTGTTAGGCCATTTGTCAGCAACTCATGTGGGCCCTCCTTGCAGAGATACGCAGGGAAAGCCATTGATTGGCTCTGCACATTTCTTTCTGGACATGAACCACACTGCCATACCTGCCTGCACCTCTCTCCCACTCTCCTCCCACTTCTCACCACATCTATGCCTACCGAGGCCCAGGCCAGGCTCGCCTCTTGTGGGATTCACTGTCTCCGCTGCCCCTTCTCCCCAACGCACACCAAGTAATCTTGTCCTAGGACAAGGGCTGGAGCAATTGCAGGCTTCAGTTGTCTCCTGCTGTGTAACAGCAGGCCCGGAAGCCTGGTGGCGACAGACGACAGCGCTGTGTATTGAAGGGGAGGCTGGGGCTCAAGGGGAGGGTCTTTTCTCCCAGGGCTCAATCATGGGGCACCCTCTGCTGTGAGCTGGGTGGACTCGACTATGTCAAGACAGCTTCAGAGGGCCTCTGGCCGCTTCCCTCCCTCCCCGCTTTCACCTTCCTCCCCTTCTCTTTCTCTCTCTCTCCCTCTCTCCATCTCCCCACTGTGTCTCTCTCTTTCAGTCTGTGCATCTCTCTCCCTTTCCTCTGTCTTTCTCCATCTCTCCCTGTCTCTGATCGTCCCTCTGTCTGTCCCTCCCCATCCCTCTCTGACTTTCTTCAGTAACAAGGTCCTTAATTTGGAGGGAGGAGTCCTTCATCTTTCCTGTGGAAGGGATATCTACGAATGTTTTCAGTAAGGATGGAAGGGAAAAACAAGCTATGGTAACACCAGGTCTAGGATGCTAGGAGTAAGAATTTCTGCCTGCTTTCAAAATGTCCCTCCCGTGGTAGGAATGTGAGAATGCTCTCCAATGTCCGGCCCCTATGACCCACAGCCCAGCAACCCACGAATCGGCCCAGCCCTCACGTGCACCGTGTCCACTTCCTCCAGCGTCACCGCTATAAAGAAAGTGGTTCAACAGCTCCGGCTGGAGGCTGGGCTCAACCACATGAAAGTTTTCCAGGCAGCTGCAGACTTCAAACAATTCTGTCTGCAGAATGCTCAACATGACCCTCTGCTGACTGGAACATCTCCAAATACAAATCCCTTCAGAGCCCAGAAATTCTGTTCCTTTTTGTAGTAAAATGAAAGGTTTCCCAAACCACTTCTTATGATCCAGTGAATATTCGAAAGAGAGCTAAATTTGAAGCCTGTACAAAAGCTGACCCCTGTAACACGTGCCATAATTCACAAACTTCTCTTTTGGTCAGTCCTTAACACCTACCTCTCTGAATTTCCATGAAATTCTATTTCACAAAGGTAATTGTTTTATATACACTGGCAGCAGCATACAATACAACTTAGTCTAAATAAAAAGAAATGGAAAGAAGATTCTTTTGGAAGATTCTTTTATCTGGCCATTCGTCACTTCTTTTATTTTCACATCTTTAAAATTTCCATTTTATTTATTTTCACAGTTTTGAAGCCTTTAGAGTTTAGCAGTAAAGTTTTGTCATTCAACTCAGTTACACCACACATTTGTTTTTGGTGGATAGTTAATGCTGAAATCTTCATTTTCCTTAAATGTAAGTGGAAATAATATGTTATTAATCTATTGGGAATCAGAACCTTTTGAACTTCAAAAATGAAAAGGCAAAACAATTACAGTTATATTAAATATAGACTAATTTGACTTTTCCTAGTTTTGAATGAAACTGAAATTGCACATATTAGTTCAACTTTTCCAGTACGTTTCTAATCTATTGACAGCCTGTCCCTTCCTATTTTGACAAGCCAGCTGTTCTGAAAGCATACCCAGATACTCACAAGCAATAAATAATATGGTTTTTGTTTACTTAGTGCTGTTTTACAAATATTGTCAATCACTAATATCCATGTATAAGGAAATTTTCAAGAACCTAAGATAACTTTTCTCTAAAATTGGTACAAAATAACAGCACCTTTTGGGTATCTATTATTTGTAGGCATTTGTTATATGCTGAGACTCTATATTTATTCGATTGGCAAAAAATTGTATCAATTACCAAATATATATGTAAAAATACATTTTTAATTCCAGACATGTCGAAATACATAATAGTATCTCCAAATAGGAGGTGTTTTATTTTTGTGAATTGCAGTGAGGTGTATCCCAGCCAGGATCGGGAAGCTCGTCTGTCCTCAGAATGGAGCATTTGATCTTGTTTACAGGTGCAGGGGTCCTGTCCAGAACCAATCTTCTGTCTGCCTCAAACAAGAAGAACCTTTGCAGCCACCTCTCAGGGGCAGGGACATAGACTCTGCACTGTGGCTTTGAGTTCCTAAGGGTATTTATCAACTCGATGATTCATCTGGGACTGAATGTGGTGAAAAATAGCTTCTTCTCCTAAGACGTTAATTGTACATTTGTGTACAATCAACTTATACCACTTACATTAGCCTCTGTGATACTGAGTTTGTGTATGGGAATGTCTTTTCTCTATGAAGATGAAACCACTTGTGTATTATTGATGTCTTTCCTTTTAGGAGGGGATATTGTTCTATATGTGAGAGTGTGTGTCTCTAAAATCCAGGTGCTTACTTCTAAACTTATTCACACATCACCCATCCACCCATCCTCCCATCCATCCATCCATCCATCCATCCATCCATCCATCCATCCATTAAAAAACACTCATTTGTGTTTTTTTTTTACAACAGACACCTAAAGAGATTCTGTGAGAGAGAAACAGATAAGGCAGCTTCTCAAGTGACTAAATGTTGGTAATTTTTAAGCGTCTATTGTATGAAAACTTGATTTGAATTTCAGAAGGAGCAGCGGATCAGTTTTAAATGTGATAACGTGTGGGCATTTGATTTCACTGTTTTCAACAAAACATTCCAATATGAGAAAGTATCTAAAGGGATCAGAAATAAGAGCTAATGAGAACATTTCCATTAAAATACGTTCTCTCTGTTTATTTCCTCTCTGGTTGCAATTCTCTGTTTCTATTTTCCTTCATTTCACTGTAGGCGTCCTTCAACCTACAGTACTGACACTCCTCACTAAATGTATGAGAAAGGTTAGAACTATTTCTGCGAAGATGTCCTGCAAGGTAAACAATGCAGCACTCTGTCTGGGGCTCCTACAATTGGATCTTTAAAGAAATTTGTGTAGCCACAAGGTCCCTGATGGTTTAGGTAAACTCCCAGGAAGAGAGAGGAGAGAGGCGGCCCTCTTCACGTTTTCCTTGTGATTTCAGCAGGCGGATCATCAGTTGTTTATAGCTTCCTCTCTTTCTCATTCTATTTTAAAAAGGTGGAAAGGATCTGACTGGTGTAAAAGATAGACAGAGGTGAGGTTTTCATGAAAAATAGGATTCCCTGGGGAGAGGACGTAACATCATCCCTTCCAGTATGCAGTGACCATACTTCAAGCAAGTTTCTTCTGTCGCTGGAGCTTAAGGGCGTAGATTCCTGGGTGCTCAGGCCATAAACAGCCTTCAAGGCACTTACAAAATCTGCATTTTGTGGGTGTTGGCAAAATGCACTCTTCTCCAGCTTTCTCATCCGCCATCTGTTCTTTGTGTCTGAGCTTCCCTTTGAACATTTGCCTTGGCTTGTAAATACTTCGAGTTACTTCACTTCAGGTTTCCACTTGATTCCATTTTGCCAAATGCACTTGCGGTTGGTTAGGCAATTCCTAAGGCATTTTCATTTCTGTTAAATAAATGAAAGGTAAAAGCCAAAATGCAGGTTTTTTTTTTTTTTTTTTTTTTTTGGAGACAGAGTCTCACTCTGTTGCCCAGGCTGGAGTGCAGTGGCACCATCTCGGCTCACTGCAACCTCCGCCTCCCGGGTTCAAGCGATTCTTCTGCCTCAGCCTCCTGAGTAGCCAAAATGCAAATTTTAGGGAACTAAAGGACACCCCCAGGACCTGGCGATTCTGATGACAAGAGCAGAGGCCACCTTTTCTGGCTCCTTTTGTGATCTCCTCCAAGCCACGCTGCTCTTAGCTCCGACTCTTAAATCTCAGAGAGCCCATGAGAGCCACGTTGGGCCTCCCCTCGCTGAGAGAAGGGCTCTTAAATGGCCTCCAATTCTGTTTTCCTCCTTCACCCCATCAGGGCCCAGCCAAGGCGTGGGAACTTGAGGGGTGTCTCCGGTCCCTACCCGGCATTTTCAGGGCTGGCCGCCCTGGGTACTGGTACCTGAGAAAATTCATTGTTTCAGGGTCTGTGTTTGGAGAAACCCCCCACCCTAGGCTGGCTTGGGCTGCTTGGGGGAACCCCCTCATGTGCTCCCGTCAGTGATGGGGACCCCGGGGTCTCACTGTCCCTGTGGAATCCCCGCCCCCGCATTTCCTCCAGGAGTCTTCCCCCAGGGACGGAGGGCCTCAAGGGGGTTTTGCCACGTCTGTGACTTCCAAACACAAACTTGCTAAGTCCCTTTGTGACAAGGAAGGAACCCGATTTCCTGATTGTGTAAGACAAGCAGAAGTAAGTCTACAACGGTGCTGAGCTGCAGTTAGACACACGGCGCTCGCCCCTCCTCAGGTGACCTGGCAACGGTCTCGTTGCCGGGACCCCAGCTTCTCATTTCCAGGCCGCACAGCCTCGTCCCCCTTAGCTGTCTTTTCTTGTTCTCTCTACCCGGCCACAGCAGCCCCCTCGCACCTCGGAACCCTGGGTGTGCTTCCAGCCCGGGGCCTTTGCACCTGCGCCCCTTACCTGGAGCCCCTTCCCCAGATGCCCCCTGCTAACCTCTCAATTCCTGGGGTCTTTGCAGAAAAGGCTCAGACTGCGTGGTCCCTGCAGCTCCCCCATGCCACCTCCACACTCTCCCCAGCCTGCAGTGCCTTCTGCCGCCTCACTTTCCTTTCTTAGCACTTACCACTATCTAATGTAATTCACATTTTGTTTATTTATCTTCTTTAGTGTTTATTTCTACCCATATATCCCCAGTCTAGACAAGGTCCTGACATTCAAGAAACATTCGATGAAGAAATGAAAAGATTAGGGAGTTTTCTGAGGAATCTTAATTTCCTTGGCAATGCTTTTCGTTTTATTTTATTACATGCAGTTTCTGAATGACGAAGGTGACCTCACCCTCTTGTCATCTTCAGAATCATAAGCATAAGATAAATTAAGGCCGTTTAAGGACATAGTCAAACCCAGCATTCAAGACCTTCTGTCCTGTGGCCATGGAACAACTCTCCCAGCTCCACTGCGGTGGGTGGAGAGTGGGCGGGGGCGGCGCTCCTCTAACCACCCTGAGGAGTTCCTGCATTTCGCATGCAGTCTCTGCCTCCACTGTCCCCATTCCCATCGCTACCTGCCCAGGTCTCCCCTTCAGCCGGGCTCTGACCCCACCTCTTCCACACACCCTCCCGGGTGGATCCAGCGGTGAGATCCTTGCTCTTCTCTGAAGTTCTCTCAGACACAGCTGAGTCTTTGGACAGGACATGAGAACTGGCCCTGTGGACTTCACCGATCTCCTTCCACAGCCACCCAGGCTGGCCGTCCGCAGCCAGGCACGCGCCCCTGGGTTCAGCCTGGCAGCTGGGACTCCTCTGCCTCAAGCACACGTACTTCTTATGGTTGGCCTCGTGAAGGCCCCTCTCACATTGTCAATCCACATTATTTTACGTTCGTTCAGCTTTCCCTAAGCAGCGTCCTCCCTCTTTCTACCCACACACACTCTTCATCGTCAGCCCTGATCATCAGCTTCTAGATTTATAACTTCTCAGGGACGAGGATTCTTCAGACTAACGCGTCACGTTAGTCTTGGGAGACTCACTCCTGAGACGCGTCACGGTGATCACCTGGGTGGAAAGGGGGTTACTGGGACCCTCACCACTGGTTCCAATGCATGCACTGATCAGCTCCAAGGAGGGAGACGACCTCCTCCCCAACCCCAGCCTGATGCTTGTGTTCACATGACACGTTTTCTGAGCAGAGCTCGTGCCCAAAGCAAGAGCATGGGGTCACCCTACTGTGCTGGAAACAGGGCATATTTTCTGACTGTGGTCATTGCATCCTAAAGATAATGCTCAATACAGCACCATCAATAGGTGTGTTTGTGAGAACATGTGACTTTCAAAGATAATCGCTGAAAGTTCGCTTCCTTTTATTTTATTTTATTGGCAGGGAGGTGGGTCGGGTTAAAAGGTCCATTTCAGGAAACCTTTTTCCTTTGCCATGAAGAACATTTTGGTGACTTGAGAGAAATAATTAACCTCTTTACTAATACACTTTTCGTGGACAGTATTAGAAGCAATTTATGGGTATTAAAATGGAAGGAATAAACGCTATATAATGAAGGAAAAACACGTACCTATTACCATGTCTCAAAACTGGTGGGCTCTATGCATCAAATACTTTATTTTCCTTTGAGAATATTGATTAGGTTACGTAGATTCAATGTGGAGAATGTTTTCACTTACCTCGTGTTTTCATTTCATCAGTGGCCCTCGTGCAAGACAGTGAGTGGCTTTAGGATAGAAATAGATCTTTTTATCTCTCCCTTCTGAAGGCCTGCACAGTCCTAGGCTGAGTTCATAGGAATGAAATAAATATCTAAGGTACAGTGGGTGAATGAATGAAGTCCTAACCACCAAACTGGGCTATGAGAATGGCATGTGATAATATGGGGGGCAATGTCTTATAAATGTAAAGTTGTTACTATTATTATTCGAAATGGAGTCTCGCTCTGTCGCCCAGGCTGGAGTGCAGTGGCACGATCTCGGCTCACTGCAGCCTCCGCCTCCTGGGTTCAAGTGATTCTCCTGCCTCAGGCTCCTGAGTAGCTGGGATTATAGGCACGTGCCACCAAGCTCAGCTAATTTTTGTATTTTTAGTAGAAATGGGGTTTCACCGTGTTGGTCAAGCTGGTCTCGAACTCCTGACCTCGTGATCCACCTGCCTCGGTCTCCCAAAGTGCTGGGATTACAGGTGTGAGTCACTGCGCCTGGCCAGCTGTTACTATTATTAATGACACTGTGGGACCTCTCTGTGGGCACTGCAGATGTATTACTGCATTTCTCAGAGAGGTTAGTGACTGCTCAGATACATTCTCCCCCATCGTGAATGGTCAAAATATTGATTGATTCAATCAAGATGTGAGTAGAGAAGTAGGAAAATACACGCTTTTTAAAGCTTATTTACTGCTTATAAGATATTCACAATTATGCCTCAAAGCACTTTACTTTCTTAGCTTTATTGGAAAATATTTAAACTGTGACATGCAATATTGTCAAGTGATTCTGAGTCAGCCAGATATGAGTTTTTATCCCAGTTCTCTTGATTATTTGTTGCAAACCTCGGGAAAGTCTATTTCTCCACGTTTCAGTTTTCTCATCCTTAAAATGGGAGCAATACTTCCCACCCCACAGGGTTACTGAAGAGTTCAGCCTATCAAACTGAGTTACATAGGCTGGGCGCGGTGGCTCACGCCTGTAATCCCAGCACTTTGGGAGGCCGAGGTGGGTGGATCACGAGGTCAGGAGATCAAGACCATCCGCGCTAACACGGTGAAACCCCATCTCTACTAAAAACACAAAAATTAGCTAGGTGTGGTGGTGCCCGCCTGTAGTCCCAGCTACTTGGGAGGTTGAGGCAGAAGAATCGCTTGAACCTGGGAGGCGGAGTTTGCAGTGAGCCGAGATCTCACCACAGCACTCCAGCCTGGGTGACAGAGTGAGACTCTGTCACAAAAAAAAAAAAAGTTACATAAAGCTCCTGTCACAAACTTACCACTCATTACATAGGATCTCTTCCTTTCTTATATCCCCAAATTATTTCAATTTAAAAAATGATAGTGATGTTCAATTTGGAATTTCTGGTAGCAATATGAAGTAAAGAAGTGAAAATAATAGAGAACGTGACGCTGTGCCTCTGCTTATAATTTTGTCGTTCTTCAGAATAAATGCAATATTCAGATGACACAGCCACTTTCTGTGAGGGTTTCATAATTTGAAAGCTAGCTTCACATCCCCTGGATCTCGGCACAGTTTCGTTCTTTCCTATGGGAGAGGGATGAGAGCTTGGTTGGTGAGCCACAGAGGAATGCCATCAAGTCAGATCCCACGCAGGGCTTCAGCGTCTCAGCGTCTCCTTCCTGGAGCGGCTCGCAGCCCCGGCTCCACGGACAGAAAGCCCTTGCCGAGAGGGAGATCAGCTGCTTGGCCCATCAAGGTAGAAGGCACCATTCTCACTTAAGCCCTTTTATTTTTAATGAAGGAAAGTTACATTCACGCACCTCAATATTTCTTTTTCCCAAATGGCTGGGAACACTGAAGGAAACCTGTAAACCTCCTTTGTCCTCAAATATTCCACTAATCTGTGAACCATTACCTATATCTATTTTGAAGCATGTCTGCCCCGGAACTTTGCAACTGGGCAGAATCCGCTGGGTTACAGGGATTTGTCTTACTGAGTTCTATGCTGAGGGATTGGGAGACATATACTTTGGGAAATGTATAGTTGTAGCTGACAAAATTGCCTGCAGTTATGCAGATTTAGAAACAACAAGGGTTGTTATTGTTGTTGTGTAACTTGAGTTGGGAGTTTTACGTGCAGTTGCCTAATTGTAGGAGGAAAAATGCACTTAGTCAGATCCTACTGCTCCTGGAGGTAAGTTGTAATATACATCTCCTGCTTGTCTCTGTTGGATCCAGCCAGCTGGGAGATGACGCTGCGGCCCTGTGTAGTACAAATGGCATTAATGACCTCAAATGGGCACAAGCCAAATGGAGTAATTGGTTTTAGGAACTAACTGTATCCTCTACTTAGATCAAGGATCAAACTTTTATTTTGCTTAGTTCCAAGAAAACATGTTTTTGTTATGTTTACGTTGAGCAAACATATAATCAATCAATAAAATGAGGAAAATACAAAATAAATTTTCTGGTGTGATTTTCTTTTTTTAGATTCTCTTGTATGCATTAAATAAATCCAGGCTGATTTGTTTTGCCTGAATTTCTCATGATACATACATTTCCATTCATTCTAAATATGCTTAAAAGTAATGTAGGATGTATGAAGTAAAAATTCTGAAAATTCCAATTTCAGCATATGAGTAGTTTACCGTATCCAAATAAGTGATCAAAAGACGAGTACATAGATTGATCTGTGGACGTCAAAATGGCTGCATTGTTTATTCCTTCTAGAAATTGACATAATATGAAATTTTGCTTAACCATATATTTTATTAGAGTGCACAGGCGTAATTTTATGGGCTAGGATTACAATTTTGCTGATTAAAGCCCTGTCTTCAATTACACCAGAAAACTAGTCTTGTCTCCAATTGAAGCAATCATACTGACTCGACTGCAATTAGAAACTATGATCCTTAAGAATGTGGATTACCCAATATATGTTATTTTAACCATGTAAAAATATTTCGGTAGGAAGAGGTTAGCATTGGAACGTGGTCACAGAGAGGTTTCAGAAATCAATAGAGTTTGATACTGTTGAAATGTGTAATATACTGATTTCTTCATTAAGAAATACACTCCATAATAAGTACTAAGCCAGGAATTCTGAAATAAGCTTAAAATTAATAAATTAAATAGAGAACCCCAAAATATCTGACACTCTGAAAACTTGGAGAATAAGAAGAGAAGAATGTGCTGAAGTGTCACTTTGTTATAGTTGTTCTCATAATCTAGGCAAACATTTCCCCGATAGGGCTAGAGAGCCATCGTTGGAGACTTTGAAGGCCACATTCGGTCTCTGTTGTTGATCCTCTTCTTTTCTTCGTGTTTTTCTTTTAAACAACTTAAAAACTATATAAAGTCACAGATTTGGCCACTAGAATGTAGCTTTCATCCTCTCAGCTTTGTGGATACTAGCTTTGTGATTCTCTTTTCTGGACTTAAATTATAGGAAAATGAATCGAAACAAGTCATGAGTCTTTTGGAATCTGAAATACCAAAGCCATCTTCTTTATAATCATACATCCTTCTGTTTAAACTACATTTTATTTTATTTTATTTTTTATATTTTTTATTTTTATTTCTTTTTGAG
>NW_016804646.1:665526-676781 GCF_001698545.2 Rhinopithecus bieti
TTTTTATTTTATTTTTTATATTTTTTATTTTTATTTTTTTTTGAGACGGAGTCTGGCTCTGTCGCCCAGGCTGGAGTGCGGTGGCCAGATCTCAGCTCACTGCAAGCTCCGCCTCCCAGGTTCACGCCATTCTCCTGCCTCAGCCTCCCAAGTAGCTGGGACTACAGGCGCCCGCCTCGTCGCCCGGCTAGTTTTTTGTATTCTTTAGTAGAGACGGGGTTTCACCGTGTTAGCCAGGATGGTCTCGATCTCCTGACCTTGTGATCTGCCTGTCTCGGCCTCCCAAAGTGCTGGGATTACAGGCTTGAGCCACCGCGCCCGGCCTAAACTACATTCTATTTTATGTTTCATTCTTATATGTCACAATCCTAGCCAATGCCTGACATATGGTGGATTCTCAGAAAATGTTTACCAAATGATAACATTTTAAAGTTTCATCTAAATCTATAGTATTGAAAGGGTCACTTCAATTCTGGATGCTGGGTTGTGTGTGTGTGTGTGTTTTTCTATCAATCTTAACAGAAATGTTCTCAGGGGTCACTAAACCCCAACCACCATCAGTTTTCCACAGATTTTAAACTATGGAACCCAATAGAAACAATGATCAGAACCACGACCTCGATAAGCAGTATTATGTATCATGCACACATAATAGTAAAGAGTAAAAATAATTGAAGGGCATAAAATAAGTTATTGGCTGCAGATTTTTAAAACGTATTTAAGTCCATTTTGTGTTTATTTGTTGGGCATCTCCATTATAAAGTAACACCCTTGAGGGAAAAACAAAACAGAACAGGACTTTTAATATTTCCTTCATGATTTTTCCTTCACTGCTCTCACTCCTACCTCCCCTCCTGCCCCAATGCTGTGAAGCACCCACTGCTTGGTACACAGTAGTTTGGCACACAGTAGGGCTTCATAAATGTTGCAGGCCTGATTCTCTTGCTCTCCAGACCTGGATGGTCCTTTCCTTCTTCCCTCTTTCTGGCTTTTGCAAAAAGGCCATTTCCGCTTGCTTTTCCATTTCTTTAAAGAAGTATGTGTATTCCTCAACGAATGTAATTAAAAAAAAATTTTTTAAGATTGCTTTGAGTAAATTGATTTTCTGTTTTTTCCCTTCTAAAATACTAGCACAAAACCAGAAGCCACAATGAACTGTGATTTGCAGCCTTTCATTACAATCTGCTAACAGGCATTCTATAACTATTGATTTGCTCATCGCGTGAAGAAAAGAAAAAGGGCAAATGCATCGCATTCTTACTATTAAATGCCGATTGATACCTGACATCTTTGAAAACACGTCTGATTTTGTATTTCTTTCTCTCAATTTGAGCAGGAAAAGAACCCAGACTTGTCGATTGTAGAGGTGTTTTGTTCTAGTACTTGCTGCTGTTTCAGGCTTATAAAACAAACAACAAAACACCAAAAACGTGGATTACCAAGTGTCTGAGTTCATTTGGCTTCTCTGGGGTCCTCCTTTGGGGGTCTGAGTCTTGGTGGGCTTGTGCTGAGGAGGCCTCAGCTCCCTCAGCAACTGGGTGGGCAACTACCCCAACACCCTGGAAAGGGAGGACCCCACGGGGAAGCCCCCACAAGCCTCCCTCCCCCCACCCACACAGCGTGGGGTGTCAGAGAGACCCTGAAGGGCGTCCTGCCCGCCCCGCCCACACCTGCTTCGGTTCCCGCTGCAGTTTTATGGGCCGTGAGGAGGCAGGTTTGACGCCCAGAACAGCCTCTGCCAACAGCTGCAGACCCGTCAGCATCCAGACAGTAAAATGTAAAGAGGGGGAGGGAGGGATCACCTTTGAAGTCTGCAAAAAGCATGACTTTGACCACTTCCTTTTCCTTTTAAATTGGTGTCCCAGGTATGTTGACAGCAGCTATGGGCCAACTTTACAAGGAAAGACGCACCTCCTCGGAACACTGCGGTCTGCCAGGTCCTCAGCATTTTAATACCATCTCTCGAAGGCTTTCCTGGTTGGTGTCAGCGTAACTTTGTGATGAGAAATGGGTTATTTTAACTGAGGGTGCTACACTTAAGGCCAACACAGATGTGTATCTGTAAATAACACGCACATACACAGAGTGCCCTCCATTCAAGTTGAAGGTGAAACTGTACAAAGCCATCACTACGCGTCCTTCCTGCATCTTCCCCACACATTTTCTCCACATTTGTCCTTCTTGCTTTTCTCCTAAAGCAATCATAAGGATGTGAAGGGAAACTGTGGTGTTAACACTTTCCTCTCAATTTCACATCCGAATTTTAATCTCCAATGAATGCTTTTTCTTTCCACTTTGCTTTCAGGGTTTTTCTCTTTTAGTTTAAAAGAAGACTCCAAGATTTTTAGTTATTCTGCCACTTTTACGTAGTTTAGCATGCAATGTCCTGGAGGATTGCGTGTGCATCTGATATCGTTCATTCTCTAGGAGATCTTGCTGGACTATGGGGTTTGAGTCTTCAGTTTGAACTACGCACATGATCAAAGTTTGAAAGATTTCCTTCAAACTACACAGCACAAACTACACTGTCCTCATATTTGACAGCTTTGTGATTTCCAAACTTACTTTAACAATGGTCTTGACTTTCTGTTTAATGAAATATAGACAATATGAATCAAATTTAAAATCTCTGATGTCCAATTCTAACACGGGAACTCAGAGCATTCTGAAAGACCATTTCCAGGCTAGCATAAAGTTTAGAAAGAATCTTATAATCGTCTCATTTTTTTCTTCAAATGTATTAAAAGAAGCGTAAATACTTTGCATCTTTCCTTGTAGGGTACAAATTAACCCCAGTAACCAACCCACAGATCCTCATAATATCATTATTGGAGTGTTTGATGGTCCCTGACTACTTAGTTGTAAAACTAAACCAATCATCTAACTGCCTGGGACCCAGTTTTCCCACTTGGAAAACAAGGCAATTAGTCTAGATCCCTTCTGCCCAAGGCTGTGGCCTCTAGTCACACGTGACTCTTTAAGTTTAAATTCAATACAGTTAGGTAAAATTAAATTGAATTCCTCAGTTGCACTAGCCACATTTCAAGTGCTCCGTAGCCACGTGCAGCTAGTGGCCACTGCATTGGAGAGAGTGGGTAAAGAAAGTCTGGATCGCTGCAGGAATTCCTACTGGACGGCACCAGCAGGTAAAACATGGATTATCCTTCCTGACTGTAAAACAGAGCATGGAGGAAACTCCAGGCTGCTGGACTCTAGTCCCAAGTCATTCTTATGATACTCCTCACAATAGTTATTCATAGTAGTAGCTATGAATGGCAGGGCCATTCATTACTTAAACATGTAATGAACACTGGCCGTGTGAAAGCAATTGTATGATAGGCTGGGAATAGCACAAAACATCGTGCCTGTGGGCTAGGTGCCTACTGCCTGACTGAGGAGGAGACTAGCAAACTCAGAACACAGGACCAGATAAGGAAAAGCCACGCAAGGGGTACTGGGGATCCTAGGATGGGGTGGGGTGCAGGGATGGCCTCCCAGTGGAACGCTGATTCTTGTGCCAGGTAAAACCTTATGGAAATTATTCTGTAAGAGCATGATGAGATGAAAATTTAGAACTAGAACTGCCGATACACCTGCCAATATACCCTTGTAACTGCCGAGTTGAAGAGTAGGGTATCTTCTAAAGGTTTTAAGGATGTAAGAAAACCCACAAAACTCTAATCAGCAGACCCAAACTCAATGGAAAAATCTTGGCCCTTCATGAAAAGCTTGTTGGACGAATGTATGATCATAGAGTTAGCTTTAAATATGTTTACATGAAAGGCTTCCAGAATCAATCAATTTCTAATACTAACTGCCTCCTAACCAAGCCAGATGGCTCTATAAATTGTCCTGTTATCATTTGGACCATGAATCTATAGGTTCCCTCTACTTAATCAACCAAAATCGAAGAATGCTATTTAAGATGTGAATTCCACATCTAGAAGAGCAACCAGGATGGATTTGCCCTATCAGATACTGTGGTACTCCCACGGGGATCATGTGAACCAAACAGAAAGCACAAAACAAGACCCAAATGGACTTGGGAATGTGGAGTGTGATCCAGAGGAGCTGGGAAAGAGCAGACCCCAAGTGGACTGTCTGCAGTAGGTTCTATTACATGATTACCTCCACTCCCCCACAACCCGGGCTGAGCAGAGCCCTTCTCAGGCTTTTTCAGTTCTCTCACCTCCACTCAATTTGTTGGCAGTCTGTTAGGTAACTTACCTTTATCACTTTTTCCCAAAACAGCATTTTTTTGGTTTATTTTTTAGAAATAACCCCCTCCACAGTCATATTTTACCAGATTATAACGTTGTATTACATTCCGAAATTACGATTATAAATATACTGGGCTTTAGCTGGGATCAGCACAGACGACCCCCAGTGAGTATCAGTTTGGAGGATGCTGAGCCACAGTCACACGCAAAGCACAGGTCCTGCGACTTAGCCTGCCTGGGCACTCATCCGTGTATTTCAAGGGCAGTCCTGCGGGTCCTGAGGGCCAGTGTGTTGTAGGTGAGAAACACAGCCTGCAGAGCGAGAGGAGCCCCTGGGGGCTGGGAGGTGGTCAGGGAGCATAGTCCCCCTTACTGTTTCGGCACGTGCTCCGCAAGGCTCAGAGGACAGGTTGGGGAGGATTAGACGTGGTGGTACAAAGGGAATATCATGCAAGCCATCACCTGGGAATGATCCCTTCCTTCATACTCTCCTCACTCCCTGATCCACTCCCGCACTTGCTGCTAATCTCCCCAGCAGGCAACAGCTTTGGGTGCACGGGCGTCTGTCCCTCGCCACCCTCACTAGGTGGGGGGCAGCCCTCATCCTTCACCATGTGGACCTCTCCTGGCCTCACTGCCTCTGCTCTTTGTCTTCTTACATTAGTTTTTTGTCAGGGTAATAATTTCTTTTTTTGTTATTTTTATTATACTTTAAGTTCTAGGGTACATGTGCACAACGTGCAGGTTTGTTACATATGTATACATGTGTCATGTTGGTGTGCTGCACCCATTAACTCGTCATTTACATTAGGTATATCTCCTAATGCTATCCCTCCCCCCATCCCATGACAGGCCCCGGTGTGTGATGTTCCCCTTCCTGTGTCCAAGTATTCTTATTGTTCAATTCCTACCTATAAGTGAGAACATGCAGTGTTTGGTTTTCTGTCCTTGTGATAGTTTGCTCAGAATGATGGTTTCCAGCTTCATCCATGTCCCTACAAAGTACATGAACTCATCCTTTTTTATGGCTGCATAGTATTCCATGGTGTATATGTGTCACATTTTCTTAATCCAGTCTGTCACTGAGGGACATTTGGGTTGGTTCCAAGTCTTTGCTATTGTGAATAGTGCCGCAATAAACATACGTGTGCATGTGTCTTTATAGCAGCATGATTTATAATCCTTTGGGCATATACCCAGTAATGGGATGGCTGGGTCAAATGGCATTTCTAGTTCTAGATCCGTGAGGAATCGCCACACTGTCTTCCACAATGACTGGACTAGTTAACAGTCCTAACAACAGTGTAAAAGTGTTCCTATTTCTCCACATCCTCTCAGCACCTGTTGTTTCCTGACTTTTTAATGATTGCCATTCTAACTGGTGTGAGATGGTATCTCATTGTGGTTTTGATTTGCATTTCTCTGATGGCCAGTGATGATGAACATTTTTTTCATGTGTCTGTTGGCTGCATAAATGTCTTCTTTTGAGAAATGTCTGTTCATATCCTTTGCCCACTTTTTGATGGGGTTGTTTGATTTTTTTCTTGTAAATTTGTTTAAGTTCTTTGTAGATTCTGGATATTAGCCCTTTGTCAGAGGGTAGATTGTAAACATTTTCTCCCATTCTGTAAGTGGCATGTTCACTCTGATGGTAGTTTCTTTTGCTGTGCAGAAGAGCTTTAGTTTAATTAGATTCCATTTGTCAATTCTGGCTTTTGTTGCCATTGCTTTTGGTGTTTTAGTCAAGAAGTCCTTACCCATGCCTATGTCCTGAATGGTATTGCCTAAGTTTTCTTCTAGGGTTTTTATGGTTTTAGGTCTAACATTTAAGTCTTTAATCCATCTTGAATTAATTTTTGTATAAGATGTAAGGAAGGGATCCAGCTTTAGCTTTCTACATATGGCTAGTCAGTTTTCCCAGCACCATTAATTAAATAGGGAATCATTTCCCCATTTCTTGTTTTTGTCAGGTTTGTCAAAGATCAGATGGTTGTAGATGTATGGTATTATTTCTGAGGGCTCTGTTCTGTTCCATTGGTCTATATATCTGTTTTGGTACCAGTATCATGCTGTTTTGGTTACTGTAGCCTTGTAGTATAGTTTGAAGTCAGGTAGTGTGATGCCTCCAGCTTTGTTCTTTTGGCTTAGGATTGTCTTGGCAAGGTGGGCTCTTTTTTGGTTCCATATGAACTTTAAAGTAGGGTTTTCCAATTCTGTCTAGAAAGTCATTGGTAGCTCGATGGGGATAGCATTGAATCTATAAATTACCTTGGGCAGTATGGCCATTTTCATGATATTGATTCTTCCTACCCATGAGCATGGAATGTTTTTCCATTTGTTTGTGTCCTCTTTTATTTTGTTGAGCAGTGGCTTGTAGTTTTCCTTGAAGAGGACCTTCACATCTGTTAGGGTAATAATTTCAAAGCACATCTATGCTCATATCAGTGTCCTTCTCAAGATATTTAGTGGCTTCTGAGTGCTCTTAAGATAAAAACCAAAACCCTGAGTGTGACGGACACAGTCTACCCAGTGTGGTCTGCCTCTGCCGTGTCCCAGCTCTTATCCCACGGGCCCTGCCCCCCCTCATAAAGAGCCCCCTGCACCTCCTCCCTGCCTGGACTCTTTCCAGACTCCCTCCTCCGTCTTCTACTCAGCGAACCCCTCCTCATCCTGCAGAGGTTGGCTCAAGCCTTATACTCCTGGAGAAGCATTTTCTACCTCCTGATAAATGTTGAATCCTCCTCATATTATAGGTTCTCAGGGATGAGGTAAGTCCCTCTCCCCTGTAGCACTTGCCCAGTTGTAGCTGCAGATGTATTTCTGTGGTCACTGGATCAACATCTGTCTCCCCGGTGGTGAATTGTGGGCTCTGCCAAGGTGGGAATCCTGCCCAGCAGTGCTCCCCACAGGTCCACCGTGGCTGGCACAGTCTGAGCCGAGGCTCAAGAAATAGTTTATGGAATGAATAAATGTGATCGAGGCATCTAACACACAGCCTGACACATAAGACTGGCCATCAATATGCATGTTTCCATATTTCTTTCCTTTTTCCTATTCTTTTCATTGATCAAATGGGATCACACTGTTTGTTGAGTGAAATTTTTCAGCGTTGGGCCAACGACAATTCATGTGGAAAGGAAATGCCTTGTCTTCCACCTTCAAAGTGGTTTCTGCACACGGAAGTGAGTAGATCTGAGAAAATATCCCAGCAGACACCAGAGAGTGAGTTCTCTACAGAGAAGCTTCAACATTCAGGATCTTCTAAATTGGTGGTGAGTCAACTGCTCTCCATAAGCCTTAATCCTTGGTAACAAAATGTCACAACTTAAGATCATACCAAATTGCAGGGTATTTTTAATTACATTAGGCGTTTTTCTCCCCTGTGGAGAGCATGCAGGAGAGCCAGGCTCTCTTTGATCCCTGGGGTTGGGGGGGGGGTGTGGAGAGGTGTGTCCTTGCTGGAACAGCAGGAGGCCCTGGGCTGGGGCTGCTTTCTTCACCTCCGCTCCTCCCCACTTATCTGTTTGGTTTGATTAAGGAAACCGACTTGAAAGGGCCCAGGCACTAGGTCACCAAGTCAGCTGTGTCCACTAGGAGGAAAAACATGCTTTAAAGAAATAAAATGTTTAAGTGATTCACTGGTTAATTTGAACCAGCAGTTACTATCAGATCTGGGACTTTGTACAGGTATTCTCCAGGGCGTTGCAAGCATTTTCTGAAAAAGGCCGGATTGCATACATTTGAGGCTTGGCTGGGGTTGGGGGTAGGGACATATCTTACTTATTCTTTATGGTCTTCCTGACCCTGACGCCCATCCGCCTCGTAGATGTCACTAGAATCACTCCTAGCTCATCACCTTTCCCCCACAGCACCTTCACGCCACTAGGAGACAGATCTTCCTGTAACAATACCTGACAGTCTACACCTACTCAAAGGCCACCCAGTTTCCTGTTGGGCAAGGTCAAGTCCTGGGATGGGACATTCACTTTCGCCCCCTCTGCTCAGCCTTTCCAGCTGGCGGTCTCTTCCCCATCTTCGGATTAGGGCACTTGTACTTTAGGCTTTCATGATTTCTTCCCCCATCGTGTATCCCTTCTTTTTTTTTTTTTTTTTACCCCTCAACTATTCAAAACATTTCTTCAAAGACCACCCAAAGTGTCTACCACCGTGTTCTGCCTTCCCTTAATCCCCAGAGGCCCTTCCTCTCTACTCCACATCACTCTAGTTGGCTTTTGCTGCAGACGGCCTCCTGGTGCCTCGACCTGGGGTTTCATCTTCCTAGCCAACTGCAAACTGCTACAGGACAGATCATTTGTGTTCCTTTCGTATCCCCCTCAAAACAGCCAGGTCCCACTTTGGGAGGTCGAGGCCGGTGGATCATGAGGTCAGGAGATTGAGACCATCCTAGCTAACACGGTGAAATCCCATCTCCACTAAAAATACAAAAATTAGCCGGGCGTGGTGGCACGTGCATGTAATCCCAGCTACTGGGGAGACTGAGGCAGGAGAATCGTTTTGCCTCCCAAAGTGCTGGGATTACAGGTGTGAGCCACCGCGCCTGGCCTTATTTATAATTTTTTAAGGAACTTCACACTGTTTTTCATAGTGGCTATACCAATTTACATTACAAACTGTGCATAACGGTTCCCTTTTTTCCACCTCCTTACCAACACATTATCTTTTGTGAGGTGTAAGGTGATATCTTTTTGTGATTTTGATGTGCATTTCCCTGAAAATCAGTGATGTTGAGCACACTTTCATATACCTGTTGGCCATTTGTATGTTGCCTTTTGAGAAATATCTATTCAGTGCCTTATCCCATTGTTTACTTGGGTTATTTGTTTTGCTTGTTCATTTATTTGCTATTGCGTTGTTTGGGTTTCTTATATATTTTGAATATTATCCCCTTATTAGATATATGGTTTGCAAATATTTTCTCCCATTCTGTAGGTTGTTTTTTGTTCTGTGGATTGTTTCCTTTGCTGTGCAGAAGCTTTTCGTTTTACACAATCCCACTGGCTTATTTTTGCTTTTATTGCCTGTGCTTTTGACGTCACATCCACAAAACAATTGTTCAGACCAATGTCAAGAATCTTTTCCCTTACGTTTTCTTTTAGTAGTTTTGTGGTTTCAGGACTTATGTTTAAGTCTTTAATCTATTTTGAGTTGATTTTTGCATATGGTATGAGAAAAAGTCCACTTTCATTCTTCTGCATATGGATATCCACTTTTCCCAACAGTATTTATTGAAGAGACTGTTATTTCCCCATTGTGTGTTTTTGGCACTCTTGTTAAATATCAATTGGCCCACAGATGCATAGATTTGTTTCTGGGCTCTCTATGCTGTTCCATTGGTCTAGGTATCTGTTTTTATGTCAGTGCCATGCTGTTTTGATTACTATAGCTGTGTTATATATTTTGAAGTCAGGTAGTGTAATGCCTCCAGCTTTATCTTACTTGCTCAAGATACACTTACCTCCTTAGAGTCTTTTGTGGTTCCTTACACATTTTAGATTTGTTCTTCTGTATCTATTAAAAAATGCCATTGGAGTTTTAATAGGGATTGCATTGAATCTTAGATCTCTTTGGGTAGTATGAACATTTTGACAATGTTAATTTTTTTCAATTTTCAACCCATTAACACAGGATGTCTTTCCATTTATGTGTATCTTCTTTAGTTTTCTTCATCATTGTTTTATAATTTTTAGTGTCAAGTTTTTCATGTCTTTGGTTAAGTGTATTCCTACCTAATTCTTTTGTTGCTGTTGTAAATGGAATTGCTTTCCTAATTTCTTTTTCAGATAGTTCATTCTTTGCATGTAGAAGCACAATTGATTTTTGTTGATTTTGTATTCTGCAGCTTTACTGAATTCATTTATAAGGTCTAACTATCTTTTGTTAATATTATTCTTTAAGATTATTTTAATGATTGAAGGATTTATCTGTACTGATATTCCCTGTTTTATTAGTGATTTTTTGTGATGATTTATGTTTTTTTTGTTTATTTTTGTAAGTCTTGCTAGAGACTTACAGATATTTTGAGATATTTTTTAAAGAACTGCTTTTTGTTTCACTAATTTTTTTCTATTCCTTTCCTGTTTTCAATTTCATTGAGTTAGTCTATCTTCATTATTTCTTTCCTTCTGCTTGCTTTGTGTTTAGTTTGCTCTTCTTTTTCTAGTTTTGTGAGGTAGAAACTTACAGAAATGATTTCAGACTTTTCCTCTTTTCATATATATATATACGTATATATATGACATTTATATATATATATGTCATAAATTTTCCTCTTAACACTGCTTTAGCTGCATCTCACAAATTTTGACACATTTTGTTTTCTTTTTTTTTTTTTTTTGAGACGGAGTCTCACTCCGTCGCCCAAACTGGAGTGCAGTGGCTGGATCTCAGCTCACTGCAAGCTCCACCTTTCCGGTTCAGGCCATTCTCCTGCCTCAGCCTCCCGAGTAGCTGGGACTATAGGCGCCCGCCACCTCGCCTGGCTAGTTTTTTGTATTTTTTAGTAGAGACGGGGTTTCACCGGGTTAGCCAGGATGGTCTCAATCTCCTGACCTTGTGATCCACCCACCTCAGCCTCCCAAAGTGCCGGGATTACAGGCTTGAGCCACCGCGCCTGGCCGACACATTTTGTTTTCATTATCATTCAGTTCAATATATTTTCAGATTTCTTCTGAGATTTACTTTTTGATGTTTAATTATTTAGGAGTGTGTTGGTTATTTTTCACATATTTAAAGATTTTCCTGGCCGGGCGCGGTGGCTCAAGCCTGTAATCCCAGCACTTTGGGAGGCCGAGATGGGCGGATCATGAGGTCAGGAGATCGAGACCATCCTGGCTAACACGGTGAAATCCCGGCTCTACTAAAAATACAAAAATCTAGCCGGGCATGGTGGCGGGTGCCTGTAGTCCCAGCTACTCGGGAGGCTGAGGCAGGAGAATGGTGTGAACCCAGGAGGCAGAGCTTGCAATGAGCTGAGATCCAGCCACTTCACTCCAGCCCGGGCGACAGAGCAAGANT
>NW_016804646.1:676897-701635 GCF_001698545.2 Rhinopithecus bieti
CTTTCAAATTTATTTTTTTAAAAATCATCTTGGATATGGTCTATCTTGGTAAACATTCATGGATGTTTGAAAACAATGTATATTCTGTTATCTTGGGGTGGAATGCTCTACAAATCATGCTGACTGATGGTATTGTTCCATTCTTTGTCCTTGCCAATTTTCTGTTTAATAGTTCTATCAGTTGCTGAGAGAGAAGTGATGAAGTCTCCAATTATAATTGCGAGTTCGTCTATTTTTCCTTTCAGTTATTTTTTTTCTTTCTTTCTTTCTTTTTTTTTTTTTTTCTGAGACGGAGTCTCACTCTGCCACCCAGGCTGGAGTGCAGTGGCATGATCTCAGCTCACTGCAACCTCTGCCTCCCAGATTTGTGCCTCAGTGTCCCGAGTAGCTGGGACTACAGGCGCATACCTCCATGCCTGGCTAATTTTTGTATTTTTGGTAGAGATGGGGTTTCACCATGTTGGCCAGGCTGGTCTCGAACTCCTGACCTCAAGTGATCTGCTTGCCTTGGTTCCCAAAGTGCTGGGATTACAGGCATGAGCCACCAACATGTGTCGATGGCACGTAGTTGGGTAGTGTATTTCTATCTATTTTTGCCGATCTCTGTCACTGAATTGATGGATTTAGATTAGAATTGATACTTAGGGTTTAAGTCTGTCACTGTATTACTTATTTTCTGTTTCTCATTTCCTTTTCCATTCCTTCCTGTAGATTACCTCAGCATTTTCTAGAATTCCATTCTACTTTATTCGTGTATTTAAAAATCACATCACCTTGTATTGTCCTTGTGTGCCTATATATATATACACACACACATTTGTATAGATGTAACTTATCACAGCCTCCTCATATAAAAATTGTACCACTTTGAGTGAAGTATTGAATGTTTACTTCCATTCAGGCCCCTTGACACTTTCTACTTTTTAAATAAAATGTTCCTAAGTATTTCACATTGAGCACTGCATCATACGGTGTTAGGTTTGCTTCAGCCATCAAATACGATTTAAGAAACTCTTGAGAAGGTGAGTCTATTGCTTTTACCTCTATTTTCACCCAATGTGTCAGCCTAAGACTGCCATAACAACATACCGCAGGCTGGCAGCTTAAACAACAGAAATGGATTTTCGCACAGTTCTGCGGGTCAGAAGTCCAAGATTAAGGTGCCAACAGGAGCATTTCTTGCCAGTCTCTCTTCTCAGGGTACAGATGGCTGCCTTCTTGCTGTGTCCTCACATAGCTTTTTCTCTACGCAAGTGTGTCACTGGTATCTCTTCTTTTTCTTGTAAGAATGACAGTCCTCCTGGATTAGGGCTTCACCCTCATGACCCCATTTTACCTGACAACCGGTTTACAGGCCCTATCAAGAAATATAGTCACATCGGGGGTTGGAGTTTCAATATATGAATTTTAGAGGAATTAGTTCAGTCCAGATTGCTTTTTTCCTTTCAGAAAAAAAAAAAAAATTAAACAATTCATGAATTTCTGTGCCATCCTTGTGCAGGAGCCATGTTAATTTTCTCTGCATCATTTCAATTTTAGTCTAAATGTTGCCAAAGTCATCCTGCCAATAGCTTTTGAATACTTAAATTAACTGTTATTGACTGAGTCTCTTTCTCACCATAGAACTTGGAATTTAGAAATTTTTAATGATATAGACTCATTTTCAAAAGCAAGTTAACGTCTCTTCATCTCAGTTGACAGGACCTCAACATATCCCTAAAGCATTATTTGTTTACCATGTATTGGGGCAATTGGTGACATTTGAATTAGTCTGTAAATTAGATAATAGTATTATAGCAACATTCAACTTCCTGAATTTAGTCATTTTACTTAAGTTATATAAGAGAACAACCTTTTTATTGGGAGATATATGAGGAAGTTATTTAGGGGTGGGTCAATATATCTGTAAATTACCCTCAAATGATGAAATCCTAACATAATTAAATGCATATGCATGTATCTACACATATATGTAAAGAGAGACGTGAAACATGTTTTATGAGACAATGTGACAAAATATTCACGATTGATACATCTAGCTGAAGGAGGTATGTGAGTTCATTTTATTATACCTGCATGTGTAAGTTTGAAATGTTTTCAAAATTAACAGTTTGAAACGTACACATTAAAGAACAAAAAACCCCACTTTACCTGGAGGTATCATGCATTCCAAGATAAAAATAGAATGAGTTCTACTTTTTCTTCTGTAAATACTATTACTAGTAAAGACAGATTTACTAGAAAACAAAATTACAATGTGAACCTCCACTGTATTCAGTAGTCAGTGAGTGTTTCCAAGCATGGATAAGAGTGTCAGAGAATTAATAATAATCAATTGTTATTGATTTCCTTGGGACTTCTTGGGAGACCCGATGGTGTTGTCTGAGATGGGGGATGCGGGGAATGTGGGCTCACCCTAAGCAAATGGACGAGATTACTTGGAGTTAGAAATAGTTTGAAACAAAACCTGGAAGCAAATAAGTTTTCTGCAGTTGAAGATTGGAAGAAAACCAACTAGATTCCTGTACTCAGACAGTCAATTGGATAGTGTTCTGATTAAAGTGGGTAGTTACTTATGTACAACCATTGAAAACAAGAACACGTATTTGAAAACTAAGGTAGCTAATTTGACAGACCATTTCAGAGCAGTGAAACATTCAAAATGTGTTAGGAAAATGAAAACGTAAAAAAGAAACAGAGGCCGTGCACTGTGGCTCATGCCTGTGATCCTAGCACTTTGGGAGGCCGAGGCAGGAGGATCACTTGAGGCCCTGGTTTGAGGCCAGCCTGGGCAAGATAACAAGAACCTGTCTACACACACACACACACACGCACACGTAGGCAGGCTTGGTGGTGTGCCTGTGGTTTCAGCTACTTGGGAGGCTGAAGTGGGAGAGTCGCTTGAACTCCTAGGTATAGGAGCCATTATTATACCACTGTACTCTTGCCTAAGCTACAGAGTAAGACCCTGTCTCTGAAACAAATGAAAAAAAAAAAAAAGATATCAGATACTTTGAGATCTAGACTTGAGTCTCTAGAAGCAGCATTTGAGAATGTTCATAAACTGTGAGATAAAGGCAGTTCTAGACTAAAAGAAGAAAATAAACATTTTTTAGGCAAGTATGACTCTTTTGGACAAGAACAGGAAATATTAAAAGATTCCTTAACCGACAATGAATTGCTTGAAACACACACTCAGACTTATGATTTGAAAATAATTACTTCAAATCATAAAACTCAAGCACATAGAGCCTGAGAATATGTAAAGTCTTCATTATAATTCCAAAACTGGCACGAGATCACTGCATGCCACCTCACTAGCAACACGTTAGGTGTCCCTTTGCAGAGGTTGATACATGAGGACCATAACCCATCTTCCAGTCCTCAGATGTCCTGGAGAGCACCAGGGAGGAAGACATGACCACTTCTGAGCTCACATGGAGACTGACCACCCGGGCTACTGAAAAGAAGAGGAGGAAGAAGAGAGGAAGAGAAGACCCAGGAAGAGTAGAAGGAGGATGAGAGGGAAGAGAAGAAGGAAGAGCAAGAGGAATAAGAGGAGGGAGCAATGATGGATAAGACCGAGGCCTGCAAGCACAAAGAAGGTGCCTCCATCAACACTTGGCCGAGTGAAATCTCTGCCAGCACCCGTCACTGCCAGGCAAATGTTTCCAACAAGCATAGCAGTGACCCACTGCTGGACCTTCACAGAGAGCACCACTGCTCCCAGCTTCAAATCCTAAATCCAACACTCCCACATGGGAAGAGACTATACTGATGGGAGTGACTGTGTTTATTCCCCAAAGGGACCCCCAAAGGAAAAGTTTCTCACTAAGATTTTGTCATTTTGGCAAAGTGAAGGCAGCTTGACCCGATAGGGTATCCTCTGTGGCTTAAACTCCTGGCACATTTTTGGGTGTGCATGGAAAAAAATATAACTCACAAAATAGAGTGAAGAGTCAGGCCCCTGGGAGGCAGGTGATGCCAGCCCCGTTCAAACCAGAGTGGGCATTTGGCTGCGTGTGGACCTGCCCACAGGGATGGAGTGGGCTGGCCTTGGCCACGTCTAGTCTGCCACGGTGTCTTCCTCAGCAGCCTCTCCCCTCTCCACGTCACTTCATTTTCTGCATCATTATCGCCTCCTGTGGTTCAACCCCATCCGGCCTGGGCAGGAACCATAATCCTGGCCACTGACATCCCAGAGGAAGAACAGGCCTTCCCTTCCCTTTACCTGGCATCACCTCTGCAACCTGGAGAGGGAGAAGAGGGACAATTCCCCCAAAGGCTTTGGAGCTATTGCCAGCCAGGGGAAGAAATGGGCAGCATTTAAGAGGTGACAACACTTGGCAGGGCCAACATGGCCAGATCAGAGGCTCCCATAAAAAAACAAAACAAAACCATAATAAGCATGTGAATCCTTTACTGGCAACTAAGGTATACAGGTTCTCTCATTAAAATCGACAAGAAGGCTGGCATGACCCACAGAGAGAAGGAATAGCAAAGAAGACCCTGTATAGCCAAGACAATCCTTAGCAAAAAGAACAAAGCTGGAGGCATCATGCTACCTGACTTCAAACTATATCACAAGGCTATAGTAGCCAAAACAGCATGGTACTGACATCAAAACAGGCATATAGACCAATGGAGCAGAACAGAGACCTTAGAAATAACACCACACATCTACAACCATCTGATATTCAATGAACCTGACAAAAACAAGCAATGGGGAAAGGATCGCCTACTCAGTAAATGATGCTGGGAAAACTGGCTAGCCATATGCAGAAAACTGAAACTGAACCCCTTCTTTACACCTTATATAAAAATTAACTCAAGATTGATTAAAGACTTAAATGTAAAAGCCAAAACCATCAAAACCCTAGAAGAAAACCTAGGTAATACCATTCAAGACATAGGCATGGGTAAAGACTTCATGACAAAAATGCCGAAAGCAATTGTAACAAAAGCCAAAATTGACAAATGGGATTTAATTAAACTAAAGAGCTTCTGCACAGCTAAAGAAACTATCATCAGAGTGAACAGGGATCCTACAGAATGGGAGAAAAATTTTGCAATCTATCCATCTGACAAAGGTCTAATATCCAGAATCTACAAGGAACTTAAACAAATTTGTAAGAAAAAAACAAACAACTCCATCAAAAAGCAGGCAAAAGATATGAACAGACACTTCTCAAAAGAAGACATTTATGTGGCCAAAAAACATATGAAATAAAACTCAACATCACTGATTATTAGAGAAATGCCAATCAAAATCACAACGAGATACCACCTCATGCCAGTCAGAATGGCGATTATTAAAAAGTCAGGAAACAATAGATGCTGGTGAGGCTGTGGAGAAATAGGAACGCTTTTAGACTGTTGATAGGAATATAAATTAGTTCAACTATTGTGGAAGACAGTATGGCTATTCCTCAAGGATCTAGAACCAGAAATACCATTTGACCCAGCAATCCCATTCTGGGTATATACCCAAAAAAAAGGTAAGTCATTCTACCACAAAGACCCATGCACACTTATGTTTACTGCAGCGCTATTCACAATTGCAAGGACATAGAATCAACCCAAATGCCCATCAATGATAGACTGCATAAAGAAAATGTGGCACATATACACCGTGGAATACTATGCAGTCATAAAATGGAAAGAGATCATGTCCTTTGCAGGGACATGAATGAAGTTGGAAGCCATCATCCTCAGCAAACTAACACAGGAACGGGAAACCAATCACCGCATGTTCTCACTCATAAGTGGGAGTTGAACATTGAGAACACATGGACACAGAGAGTGGAACNTAGGAATATAAATTAGTTCAACTATTGTGGAAGACAGTATGGCTATTCCTCAAGGATCTAGAACCAGAAATACCATTTGACCCAGCAATCCCATTCTGGGTATATACCCAAAAAAAAGGTAAGTCATTCTACCACAAAGACCCATGCACACTTATGTTTACTGCAGCGCTATTCACAATTGCAAGGACATAGAATCAACCCAAATGCCCATCAATGATAGACTGCATAAAGAAAATGTGGCACATATACACCGTGGAATACTATGCAGTCATAAAATGGAAAGAGATCATGTCCTTTGCAGGGACATGAATGAAGTTGGAAGCCATCATCCTCAGCAAACTAACACAGGAACGGGAAACCAATCACCGCATGTTCTCACTCATAAGTGGGAGTTGAACATTGAGAACACATGGACACAGAGAGTGGAACAACACACATCAGGAGCTGTTAAGGGTGGGGAGTGAGGGGAGGGAACTTAGAGGACAGGTCAACTGGTGCAGCAAACCACCGCGGCACCCATATACCTATATAACAAACCTTCACATTCTGCATGTGTATCCCAGTTTTGTTTTGTTTTTTTAGAAGAAATAAAGAAAAAAAAAGTGCAAAACTTAACTTAAAAATTTGCATAAATTGGTGATTACAATTATGATACATGATTACAATAGAGTATTATGAGGGCCATAGTAGAGGGAAACAGAAAGTTAGAAACATGAAAGTAAAAGATTCAAGATTTTCAGAATATCACTTTTTTTTTTTTTTTTTTTTTGAGACAGGGTCTCACTTTGTCACCCAGGCTAGAGTGCAATGGTGCGATCTCACCTCACTGCAGCCTCGACCTCCAGGGCTCAAGTGATTCTTCTGCCTCAGCATTCCAAGTAACTGGGACTACAGGCACGCACCACCACGCCTGGCTAATTTATTTTGTACTTTTTATCAAGAAAGGGTTTTGCCATGTTGCCCAGGCTGGTCTCAGACTCCTGAGCTCAAGTGATCTACCTGCCTCAGCCTCCAAAGTGCTGGGATTAAAGGTGTGAGCCACTGCACCAGGCCCAGAATATAACTTTTTAAGTTCTGATTGGACACTGTGGTCTTAGCCAAGATGGCTAATCCCATACTCAGTGTGCGTAGCCATTGAAAAAATTTGACTGTTAAAATAGCTTCAGTTTGGAATGTGTTCTGCAGCCCTGTAATAACACATCCTTTTATTCCCTGAACCAAAGACTTACTCTCGATTGAGCTTACTTCTGCTAGCAGCAAAAGAATCAGACATCTGTGGTCCCTGGGTCCAAGTATCACAGGCATCTTGGTCAGTGGGGAGTAGCTATTAGCAGAGCCCTTGGCAAGATCATCAGGACGAGGGTAACTTTGCCTTTAGTCTCAGCTCCAAATATCTTCCGTACCTCCCTTCTGTAGCCCCTCTGCTTTGTTTAGCATCTACAGGATGAGAACAGCAGCATCTACACCCTGGGGTATGGGAAATCACACACCTCTCTCTACGTTCTCACATACAACACCCGTAATGCCACATGTGAGGGTTCTTTCCACACCGATGAATTCTCCAAAGCCAGGTGGCTGCCACAGTTCTATTCAATTCCGACACTCTCTACCTGAAGTTAGCAGCAGACCTATAAGCTAAGGGCTTAGACCCTAGGTCTGCCCCCTTTACGGATGCCAATCATCCACCGTACTTCTGACCAACAGACTATAAATTGGGGGTTCCCATGACCTTCTTTTAGGGTTCCATAATTTGCTAGAATGGCTGAAAAACTCAGGGAAACACTCTTCTTATGTTTACAGGTTTACCATAAAGAATATTATAAAGCAGTGGTCCCCAACCTTTTTGGCCACCAGGAACAAAACGTTTCATGGGAAACAATTTTTCCACAGACTGGGGTGGTGGGGGGTTGGTTTTGGGAGGATTCAAGTGTATTACATTTCTTGTGCACTTTATTTCTCTTGTCATTACATTGTAATATATAATGAAATAATGATACAACTCACAGTAATGTAGAATCAGTGGGAGCCCTGAGCTTGTACCACAGACTGGTACAGGTCTGTGGCCAGAGGATTGGGACCCCTGTTATAGAGGACGCAGATGAACGGTCAGGTGGGGAATATGCAGGTTGAGGTCTGAAGGGTCCTGAGTGCAGCAGTGGGGGTGTGCCACCCTCCTGGCACTTGAAGACATTCACTAACCTGGAAGCTCAGCAAACATAGTTATTAAGAGATTTTATAGAGGTTGATCACCAGCGCCCCCATCCCCTTTCACAGAGGCAGGTGGGTAAGGCTGAAAGTTCCCACCCTCTACTGGCACGGTCTTTCCGTGCCCACCCCATCCTGAGGCTGTCTCAGGACCCAGCCTAGCTTACTTTGTTAGGAGGCGCTCAGGTGTGATGGGAAGGGGCTCTTGACCAACACCAAAGACAGCCCTGACACTCAGGAAAGGTGTCTGGGGCTATGTGCTAGGAATGGGGACAAAACCCAATTTACTTAAAATAAATGTTTTAANTATATTTTACTTTTAAAAGCTGTTTAACTTTTTTTTTTTAATGAAATAGATTTCTTATCATTCCACAGGGTGGTAGAGATCAAATCCAGGATGGCACATGAGGGCTTACCCCTAACAGGAACAACCTGTGCTTCTCAAGCAGGGGAAGCACCCCCAGGGACTGAGGAGAAAGGGGCCCTTCAAGAGGGGGTAGTGCACAATTTCTGGGCATTGACCTGAAGATGTGCTCAAAAAACCACTCTTCCAACAGGGAAGCAAACACAAGTACTTTAAGCAGTAAAAGGAAAGTTAACAAGATTTTTGAGTTAAAAAAAGAGATTTTTAACCTTGAAGTGAGCTGAGTCCCAGATGCGCTGGGCTGTGAGCTCGCCTTCCTCTGACACTGGTGGGTCTTCAGGGAAGCCAGGGAGAAACTGTATTAGTCCGTTTTCACCCCATTGGTAAAGACATACCCGAGACTGGATAATTTATAAAGAAAAAGAGATTTAGTGGACTCACAATTCCATGTGGTTGTGGAGGCCTCATAATCATAGTGGAAGGCAAAAGGCATGCCTTAAAAAGCGGCAGACAAGAGAGAATGAGGACCAAGCAAAAGGGTTTTCCTCGTAGAAAACCATCAGATCTTGTGAGACTTACTCTCTACCATGAGAACAGTATGGGGGAACTGCCCCCGCCATTCAGTTATCTCCTATCAGTTCCCTCCCACAACATGTGGGAGTGATGGGCGCTACAATTCAAGATGAGATATGGGTGGGAACACAGCCAAACCATACCAGAAATCCTACTTTTTTTTTTTTTTTTTTAAGATCTATAAATATAAATGGAGTGTAGAAACCTCAGGGAGCCTGGGCTTGGCACAGCCTAGAACTAACACTGTTCAGATTTGCTTTGCCTGGAGGACTGGAAGGATGGGCCTGCCTGGGGCATGAGAGACCAGAGCTTTCTGGCAAAAATCGTCAGCCCAAGGTTAGGCACAGTGCAAAGTTGGCCCCAGGACATCAGGCTGGTTTGAGAGGCCCAAAGAGCTATGCCTGAGTCCCGGAGGCCAGTGGATTCATTCAAGAACATTAAACTAAGGTGTGTGTTGCAAGAAATTTCGTTAAGGTATTTGTTGCAAAAGATACATGAAAATCCTAAGCCCTGGGGCCTGTGAAGTGGCCTTCTTTGGAAACAGGATTTTTGCAGATGACATCGAGATGTGAGCTAGGATGAGGTCATTAGGGTGGGTCCTAATCCAACATGACTGATGTCCTTACTGAAGGACATCTGAAGAAGAGGAGAGACACACGAGGTCATGGCTGTGTGAAGGCGGAGGTGGAGACTGGGCTGACGCATCAGCAATGCTAGAAGAGGGAAGAAGGGGAGGGAAGCTTCCCAGGAACCGTCAGAGGGAGCCCGGCCCTGCCAATACCGAGGTCAGACTTCTGGGGTCCAGAACTGTAAGGGAACAAATTTCTGTTGTTTAAAGGCACCCAGTTTGTGATGCTTTACAACACACCACAAATGAGGGATGACGAATACAGCATCCATCATAACACAGAAACCCGGTGACTCAGAAGCTGCGGTGGCACGCTCTGGCAATTTCCAGAGACCCTTGCTAGCATCCCAGTGGTTATACCCACACTGAGTTGGACACTAATGGGATTCAGGACACGAGATCCTGAAATCTGGCACCTTGCATATTCCCGCAGTTCACTGCCATCAGGTGACACCCTTTTCCACCATTGTCTGCTCTCCATCAAGCTTAGCCTAAAGATACACAGGCCTCCCTGTGCCTTTTGGTCTTCATATCTAAAGGTGCCTATGTCATGTAAAAACTACATACAATAAAATAAATTTGCATGCTTTTCTCTTGTTTATCTGTCTTTTATGACAGGTGTCTCAACCATAAACCTAGCAATGGGTGAGGAAATAACTTTTTCTTCCCTTACGAAACTGGATTCAGCACCGCAAAACTAAAACCACCTCCAGAAAAGAGTCTCCTGTGAGAACGCAGAGGCCTGCCTTTCTCTCCCGTCGCTGAGAGTCCCTGACTGGCTTGGGGACCTCACAGTGCTGCTCGCTCTTGCCTGGTGCTGGTCAGGGCTTCCTGCTCCTGACCTCATCCTACCTCTGCAGCACAGGGCCTGGGACAAAGGGGATCCCTGCCCATCCTGCCAATCTTCTTCTCAGGAAGCTTCTGTAATCTCCGCCCCAAAACTTCACTGACATTCTGCTGACCAGAGCGTGGTCATATGGCCGCTCCATCTCACAAGGGGGCTGGAAAAATGCGTTTTCTTCAGCTGTGCACCTTATTCCCCACAGCAGTACTGGGGGTCTGGTAGTGAGGAAGAGGATGGGTAATGGAGGTTAGGTCAGCAGCTGGCAATGTTGGCCACCAGGGGAGAGTCACAGCCACTTGCTGGGCCTGGTGGTGACCTCACATCGGTTGCCAGGAGGACGATTTTGAGGATCCTGTAAGTGTTAGCAATAGTAACGCTGCTACAGAGTCCTAGGAACAATGGCAGCTGGGGCTGGAGCTCCTGCTGGGCTGGGGAGAGAGAGCCTGGCTGCACTTTCCAGAATGCCCGTGTTGACGTGTTGACGTTTATTCTCTTGTTTCAGTTTGTTTTGCTTTGTTTGTTTTACCTGCAGGCCTGTTGAGCCCTCTCGTAAATAATTCTCCAGTGTCTGCTGTTGAAGGCATCTAGTAGCTAACTTCAGGATTCTGTCATCCTCTATTCATTTGGGGGAATTTCATCTACTTATCTGAAACATTCCGATTTTCCACTGTCAGTTTTGGGTGAATGAATTATGCTTATTACTTTTAATAAAAGTCTTCAAAATCTCACCAGTGCCATGTCTTTTTCTTAGGTCTTGAAAATCATTCTTGGTTTATTTTTGAGAAATATTTAGGCCAGGTATCGTGGCTCATGCCTGTAATCCCAGCACTTTGGGAGGTTGAGGCAGGAGGATTACTTGAGGCCAGCCTGGGCCACATATCGAGATTCTGTGTCTACAAAAACTAAAAAATTAGCCAGATGTCATGGTGCATACCTGTAGTCCCAGCTACTTGGGAGACTGAGGTGGAAGGATCACTTGAGCCCAGGAGTTTGAGGCTGCAGTGAGCTACGATAATGCCACTTCACTGCAGCCTGGGCAACACAGTGAGACCCTGTCTCAAAAAAACCACCAAAATTACCGGGCGCGGTGGCTCAAGCCTGTAATCCCAGCACTTTGGGAGGCCGAGACGGGCGGATCACAAGGTCAGGAGATCGAGACCATCCTGGCGAACACAGTGAAACCCCGTCTCTACTAAAAATACAAAAAACTAGCCGGGTGACGAGAGCGGGCGCCTGTAGTCCCAGTGGCTACGTGGGAGGGCTGAGGCAGGAGAATGGCGGGACCCCGTTGGAGGTCGGAAGCTTGCAAGTGAGCTGAGATTCGCGGCCCCACTGCACTCCAGCCTGGGGCCGAGCAAGATGCAAGGACTCCCGCCTGCAAAAAAAAAAAAAAAAAAAAAAAACCACGCAATTAATTTTAAAAAAATTCAAATAGTCATGAAAATCTTTCTTGATTTCAGTTTAAGAGTGCTGCTTATTATATTGATAGACTTAATCTTAGTTAAATTGTATGTTCTCTTTCCAAATTTCTCCTTACTTATAACTTAAAATTGATGCCTCCTTTAAATATTGAAATGTTATTTCTGAGATATTTCAGTCGTGAGATTTTTTGTAGTTTGGTGCTATTCTGGTGTCTAATAATAATCACTTAGGAAAAAACACAAAGATAATTTCCCAGGCTTAAGTGTTCTTTTCTTTAGTAGATTCAGTGTACTTTAATTTCACTAAATTCGTATTGGGAGATTCACTTCTCATTTTTACACAGAGCCCGTCATAATATCCTAATTAATAAGTGTGCTCCATATACCTGGGACTAAAAGAACAGAAAATTTTCCTGTTTGGATAAAAATCCTGATGCTCATATTTGACAGTGATACATGCTATTTTGGAGAATTTAACAGGATGAAGCGATGCCTAGCGACCAGGAGCTGCACTTTTTCCTGCCTTGTTTGATGCACACACCCCCTCTTGTTCCCATACCAGCCCTGCCCCCCAGCAGCCGCATGTCCACTGTGCATTTTGTGTTTGTTGTGTGCCTGTGCAAAGCCCATGTTGTTCCATCTGCATGTTCTTGTCTCCTCTGTTCCTTTTTTCCATTTGGCACCTCCAGGTCTCTATGTCTGTCTCGCATCTGATGCTTCTCAGCGCTGCACCGTCATCGGTGGTGAGGCTTCCACGCCATTTTCCTTATCTATTGTCCCTGCGTGGCTTAGATTTGTGAAAGGGGCATTAAGGAGAGGTCAGAGTAACCAACCGTGGTGACGTCAGATGGAAGAGTGGCCCAGGCCAGGGAGACCCTGTGCAAAACCCCAGGTGGGAGTAAACCTGCTGCTTGCAGAGAAGAGAAGTCAGGCTGGGTTAACTTGCACCAAGGGCATGGCTATAGGAGGGGGCATGGAGGTAGAAGGGGCCAAATTAGACAGCCGGCCTCCCTGAAAAGGGACTCCTGAGAGGTTGAATGTCAGAAATGGTCAATTCTCTTTAACCAGCTAAAGTGCATGAAATTCCCACTATGTGCCATGTTTTCTGCACACTGTTTTCTGCAGACTTTCACCCTTACAATGGATTAGGTGTTGTGGTCTTTACTGGACTGATGAGGCTGAGGAGGCTCTGAGCTGAGTCACTAACCACAGTCACAGGAAAAGAGCTGGCCTCGGATTTCCACCCAGAACAACTCCACTCCCCGGAACAGGCATCCCTGCATCTCCACCGTGCGACAGACTGCAAGGTCCTGCGGTCCTGAGTGATGGCGAGCTCAGTCAGCCATGAAGGGCCTCTGGGTTTTCTCTCAGAGACAACTGAAGGAAAAGAGTATGGGCAAATCTGAAAGGAGATTAAGAACTGAAATCCCCAGGCTGGGCACAGTGGCTCATGCCTGTAATCCCAGACACTTTGGGAGGCCGAGGTGGGTGGATCACTTGAAGTCAGGAGTTCAAGGCCAGCCTGGCCAACACGATGAAACCCCGTCTCTACTAAAAATACAAAAAAATTAGCCGGGCGTGGTGGCACACACCTGTCATCTCAGCTACTCGGTAGGCTGAGGCAGAAGAATCGCTTGAACCCGGGAGGTGGAGGTTGCAGTGAGCAGAGATTGTGCCATTGCACTTCAGCCTGGGCAACAGAGCAAAACTCCGTCTCAAAACAAACAAACAAAACCAAAAAACAAACAAACAAACAAAAAAAACAAAACTGAAACACCCAAAACTTGTGAAACCAGCCCCAAGAATAACAGAAACAAATGAGGAGAAAACTGTTGATATTGTAATATATCTGATACATTCGTATAAACGTAACCAGAAAACAAAGGAGCGAATGCAGTAGCTGGCATCTGTGTAAGATGAAACACTGTCACAATACAGAAGAGCAGCCTCTGGAGCCATCCCAGCAGAAGCCAGGTAGGGAAGCAGTGGGTCCACGCCTCACAGCTGGGGCTGGAAGCTGCCACTGACATTTGGTTTTAGAGCCACTCGGGCTACACTCGGAATCTTCGCCTTGAAGTCCAGCAGGAACTTTGTGCCTTCTCTCTGGATGGGCCCCAACAGAGCAAAACAATAGGGTACGTTTTCTACTTTTAAAATTGTAGTGAAAAACTGGAGGCACACACTTGACTGATAGAATGAATAAAGCATGGTATTGAAGAATATTTGTAAAAAGATCTGTCTCATTTCCCTCTAAGGGCCTTCTCTCTTGACTCATGGAGGAAAGAAAGTGTCAACAGTGAGAAACTGCAGAAAAACTACCCAAAGGACAGGGGAGGGTAAGCCGCTTGGGGCTCCCGAATCATTTCTGCAGGGTCTCTGTGGCTCCATTCCTTCCTCTCCCACCCACGGGGTCTTTAGCCACCCTGGTTGATGGAGCCGCTGTAAGCCTGAGAGAAGGCCCAAGGTGTTGGAATTTCAGAGTGAAACTCCAAAGAATCAACAGTGGAGAAGAAAAGAAAGGAAGCAGACCCAGCTTTCCTCATTGTGATAACAGTCGTGCAGCCGTGCGGCCCGGCCGAGGCACTGGGCGAATGTTAGTAAAGACCAGGAGTGACCTTTACTAACCTGAGAAAAAAGTCACAAAGCCAGCTGTGCCTGGCTTTATCTTCCAAAGGCATGTCAGGGATCAGCGTGTCACCTTATCAATACTGGAGCATCTTAGGGTCTGTGCGGATTCCTGAAACTCATGGACTTAATGTCCTGGATTATGAAAGCTACAACTGGACTTTGCTTAATTTATTCATCAGGCTCTAGGTGACCCATGGAGGCTGCAGAATTCTCCCAGTTAAATGTGTTTTCATAAACACAGGGATATACAAACTTAAACAGCACACAGCTCTTCACTGGACAAGGAGGGAGTTTGACAAGATGCTCTTGGTAGGGACTCATTTTGACCATAAAATTCTATAAACGTAAGTGTTTAGAAATCTAGGGACCAGGTTACAACCACCACTCTAACTGGATTAACTGGAAACACACACACACACACACACACTGAGGCATTTCATTGATGAAACAAGTCCTGCCATATAACTAATACAGTCTAGCTTTAAATCCTATTCCTCAAGCAAAGAATCCAATGGTAAATTGGGTGCATGTTTTGGAGCTGTCTGGAAGATACCCTAGTCTCTGTTTATTTCCAGTTGTTCTTCCCAATCCATACTCGACTATAGAGTGTCCCCCATACACCATAGCAGTCACCTGCGTGCTTGATAAAAACACACAGCTTCCAGGGCTTTCCCCTAAGATTCTGATTTAGGGAGTCTGGTTGGGATGCAGAAGCCTGTATTTTTATCACACTTCTCATGTCATTCCTTTGATTCTGATGATTAACTATGTCTGGGAAATCCTGACTTAAGTAACCTGCCCGTGACTATTGGTGGTCCAGTTACATCTTGTTTAAGTGAAATTACATCTGGCTTAAATGAAATGATGGTTTGTGATCATAGCACTGATCCTTTGGAGCACCGAATGAGAAAGCATTTGCGTTGATCTATAATGGTTTCCTCAGCACAGACCTTGAGGTGGGGGGGTCTCAGAATTTTCTGCTACACAATAATTCTCTTAGCCCTTTCACTTTTTTTTGTTTTTTATTGAGACAGGGCCTCACTCTGTCCCTGAGGCCAGAGTGCAGTAGCATGACCTCAGCTCACTGCAACCTTTGCCTCCCAGGCTCTAGTGATCCTCCCACCTCAGCCTCTAGAGTAGCTGGGACTGCAGGAGCGTGCTACAATGCCTAGCTAATTTTTAAATATTTTTTGTAGAGACAGGGTTTTGCCATGTTGCCCAGGCTTGTCTTGAACTCCAGGGCTCAAGCAATCCTCCTGCCTCAGCCTCCCAAAGAGCTGGGATCACAGGTGTGAGCCACCGCTCCAGTTTGCCCTTTCATTTTCCCTTAGTTTTATATTCCTAGTTGTTTCTTGGTTAACTTTCATCTGTTTGAAATTTTCTCTAACCTAACACTCTATTACTTGGGATGCAATTGGGTTTTATTTTAGCTTTTAAACTACTTTTATGTATTTTAAAATTATTTTCTCCTCATTTTAAAAATTTAGAGTGGCACAATTTATGGCACTATTTTTGGATCTTTAAAATATTATTTTAAATACTGTACATAATACCATCTTTCATTATGTTATGCTAAGATAACATCCATCTGTTTTTTACCAGTCTTAGCTTAGGTATCTAGTGCTCTATCCAACACCATTGATCTCCAGCGGCGGGAGCCTTAACTTCTTGACCAATTGACACTGGAAGGTCAAGGCAGAGATCAAGTTAAAGTATCATAAATGTCAGCTGGGGAGGATATGTGCTAAATGTCATCATCATGAAAAAGCTTACAGTATGCACCTACTGTACAATTGCAATACATTGATTTGCACATTGGCATTAGAAAGAGGTTTAAATTCTCATCCTTGACAATCTTAAATTCTAGCTGCAGAGGTTAAGATATGAACATAAAATGTTTTTTTAAAATTAAATATTTCTTTCAGAACAAGCTTATATGTAAATCAGATGAGAAGGATTCCCAAAGCAAAATCAATCTTTGTTGCTCGTATCAGATGTGTTCTATCTCCCTTGTAATATGGAATTCTTCAGAAGGTAAGTTCCTTTAAAAAACATATCTTAATCTATTTTATGTTGTTATTATTATTTTTTTAAGATGGAGTTTCACTCTTGTTGTCCAAACGGGAGTGCAATGGCATGATCTCAGCTCACTGCAACCTCCACCTCCCAGGTTCAAGCGATTCTCCTGCCTCAGCCTTCTGAGTAGTTGGGATTACAGGTGCCTGCCACCATTCTGGCTAATTGTTTTTATTTTTAGTAGAGACAGGGTTTTGCCACATTGACCAGGCTGTTCTTGAACTCCTGACCTCAGGAGGCCTGCCTTGGCTTCCCAAAGTGCTGGGATTACAGGTGTAAGCCACCATGCCTGGCTCTTAATCTATTTTAAATATAACTTTGCACAGTCATATTCACAGTCTTCCATATTAGATATATTAAGGAATTGCTATTCTACAAAATGGTATTAAAACTATTTCCCAGAAAAGGCAGGATATATGTCTAACCAATAGGAAAAAACCAGGCATAATGTAAATGTAAAAAGTAAACAACAGTAACCCCTGGCCTTTGAGACTGTCAAGGAATTTAGGAAGCAGAAGGTAGAGGTGAGAGAAAAGGGGACATCATCTTTGAGGATCAAGAACAATTCTCTCAGGACTAGAAACTGACAAATTATATCACTCATGTCAACTGAAAATTAACATTGCCCCTACCAAATATGCATGTACTGACAGAATAGAATAACTCTCAGGAATGCACCTGCCAACACAGCATGGACTGTATCACTCCCTGAGCAATGACATTACATTTCTAGTATCACAATGGGCTTGGCGGCAGGTGCAGCATCAATAGTGAGCACAATTGCATAATTGGTAGATAAGGCAAATCCAAAACTTAACATTAGAAAGACATACTGTAATAATTTCAAAAGAGAGGAATAGAGATTGAGGAGAGACATTTCAAAACCTCTCCATTGTCTACCCTAACTGCAGGCCTACGGGAGCTCCATCCTCTAACCTTGAGCTCACCAGGCACAGTCCCTGTTGCCTTATACATAGTATACTCATATACCATCTAACGCTCAGCAAAACCTCACAAGATAGGTATTGTTACCTTTGCAGTGTTACAGAGAAGGAAGTTCAAGTTCTGCATGGGCTGTAGCCTGGTCAGAGTCAGAATGGTAGAGGAGGCCTGCTGACTCCAAATCCCGTATAGTCTGTGTGTGCCTTTACTGCAGCTGTGTGAAGACTGGCCTCACTATTCCCCTGATACTGGACAGGTCCACAGTGTACCCAGGTGGACAGAGTCCAGTACCTGGCCCGAGGTCACTCCCTACATGGGAGAGTTCGAACTCGAACTTCCTTCATCTAGCCCCAAGCCCACTTTCCTGAGCTGGGGGTTGGTGAAGCAAGCCAGGAAGTGGGCATCTGGTCAGTGGCAGGCAGTACCTGCCCACCAGGTAGAAGGACTGTGGGGTGCAAAGGGAGTGTGGAGATGGGGGTGGTAAGGAGCTGAGAAATCACATTCTGTCTTTAGAGTCATTTTGAAATTAGGATGAGTTGAGATGGTACCAACCAGCTCTAAAACTGGGGCCTTTTTCCTCAACAAAGAATTTGAAAGGAATTCTTGTGCCAGATCTGCTGGAATGTCCTCTTGGCTCTGCCACAAGGGAGATGGGTGGTTCCTAGTTCCTCCAGAGTCAGTCCTGGCCAGATAGAAGGCATTCTTCTCCAGAAACCAACCAGCCCACCGCGAGGATGCTTCCCTTGGAGCAATTTAACAGAACGTCCAACTGGGAGAATCCTGCAGATTCTTGCTGCAAAGGAGTGGCTTTGTGGTCATTTGCAGGGAGAGGTGTCTCTCTCATTTAGTGACCAATTCAGGCCCCGGCTATTTGCATTTGAATCAGGCAGCCGTGCTATTTTGGTTGAAAAGAGAAAGCAAGCCTTTGTTGTTGCAATTTAAGGGCTTAAGTAATTTTCTAGCATCCTTTAATCAGCTTGAATAGTTGGGGAAATGGCAACATATAGGAAAAGTGTGTTCTGGCCTCGGAAATGCAAATGCCACCCCTGGTCCCGAGGCTTTCCCACGGGAGCCTGGATCCTGCGTGTGGCAGCTCCTGGGGATCGGAGAGTCTCTCTTGGCCAGCCATCCTTTCCATCAGAATTTCATTGAGCATCTTCGAAATACTATCTTTGTTTGGATTAAACCAATCCAAGTAATTACAGAAACACAGCAGGGCTGAATCGAAATGCTGGTGGTCTAGGTCTTCTTTTCCTTCAGCCAATCCATATCTATTTCTCACACACAAAAGGAGCCGAAAGGTGGAAGGCATGTGGCCGGTCCAAGGATAATATCCAAGTAGCTTGGTGCTTAACCTTCAGTGCAGGTAAGGTTCCTTCCAGGCGGCATGGAGCTATTTGAAGTAGTTTATGGGCATTTAATTTACATGATTAGGAAACATCCAATTTACTTTTGTAGCTAATAAAAATTACAAATTTTCAGTTTAAAAAATGGAAGAACAAGTTTTCAAAAATCCTGTTTGCTTTTTTCCTTTTAGTTTGCTTTGCATTTTTTAATTGTACTTTTTATTAATATTTGACAAATAATAATTATACGTATTCATGGGGTACATGGCGATGTTTCGATCCATATCTAGTGATCAGTGCTCTCTGCGACTGTAGGATGGCTATAGTTAACAGTAATATAGTATAGAGTATGAAACAGCTAAACAGAGGATATAGAATGTCTCCAACACAAAGAAATGACAAATGTTTGAGATGATGGATGTGCATTGCATTTTCTTCTTTATAAATTATATTTTGTAATTGGCAAATAATAATTGTACATATTCATGGGGTACATGGTGATGTTTCAATATATGTGATGTGTAGTGATCAGTGCTCTCTGCTGCTGTAGGTTGACTATAGTTAATGATAATATATTGTATAGTGTCAAACAGCTAAACAGAGGATATCGAATGTCTCCAAAGCAAGGAAATGACAAATGTGTAAGATGATGGATACGCATTAGATTTTCTTACAGTGCGTATATAGAGACGTGAAGATCTAGGATTCTCAGACCTGGAGATGACCTAGAAAAACCCTTCTGGAAAACGAAGTGTCTTCGGAACAGTTGACATGTCTGCAGCCAACCTCAGAATTTATTCAAGTTTGTTTATTTTGCACATGGAGGGTTGAGCAGAGAAGCCTTGGAAACTGTGGATGCTCCTCTCTGCACAGTGAGGGACTTCAATTCCTGGACCAAACAGACCATGACCGGGCTGACCCTGAACCTCCTTGCTGAGTGTCCGAGGACAGGGGTCTGCAAAGCTCCCGGAGGTTGCTGCAAGCCCACCAGGCCCAGCCAGTGGGGAGGTGCCAGGGCCTCTTGCCTTTGGAAGAGCCTGGCCTTGGGGCTCCCTGCTAGGGAGGACCTGAGAAGGCAGCCACTCTGAGAGGTTCAGAGATAGCAAACGGGGAAAGGTCCTCCTTACTGCTGGGCTGGACCAGGCTCGCAACCATGCCAAAGCACTCCTGGAATGAAGGTACCGTTTCAGAAGGCCTCCCTGCACACCAGACCGCATTCCCTCTACTATTCCAGCTAAAATCTGTGCTTGCTTCCTTTCCGCACTTCACTTCCCCTCAAATAAGACAGGCAACTTCACTCAACTAGGTCTGGCCTACTACCTTTACTTCCTCCTCCTCTTTTCTGTGACCCGGTCACTTCTTCCAGGAAGCCTTCCTGGATCTCTGGTCTTCACTCACCAACTCCTGCAGAAACCGGGGCTGAAATTACCTTCCTTGAATTACATTCTTTAGCTGTTTGAGAACTAGAAGTGCCTGGGAGGCAGGTACCATTTTCTCTGATTACTGTGTCTCCTCCTATAGGCCTGAGTACTTTCCCAAGAAAAGCAATTTGTCAGCAGCTGTTCCTAGGAGCTGATAAGGACTGTGTTTGTTTCTGCCTTGGTGCTTGCTGTGTGGTGTGTACAGAGACAAATGGCCTGCAGGGCCGCGGGGCACCTGTCTTGTCCCCACATGAAGGGGAATCAGCCCTGACCTGCTGCTCTGTGGCCTTTTGAGCACCTCACAAGCCCTCCTCAGCGTCCCCGATGGTTCTGCTGTCAGCCCAGCTGGGGAGCATCAGACATTCATTTATTGGCTCTAGAGCCTGTAGCCTCAAAAGTGAACCAGTAAGGACAAGAATGACTTCATGTCCGCACAGAGCTGTGCTGAGAACCAAGTGAGGGTGTGCAGGGAAGTGGTCACTGCAGTGTTAGCAGAGAGACCTCCTTGTGACTGTCACCAGAGGGCAATAATTCGACCTGGGACAGGGACCACCGGTAACCTGCACTCCCCTGGCCTCCAGGGCTGGACGAGGTCTGAAGGGAATTCCCCGTGAGGCACAGCCTCCTGGCCTCTGTCTCCCCGATGTAGGTGGGGAAGGGGAGGGGACACTGTGCGCTCAAGTTGTATCTTTCATTAGCATCAAGAGAACTAGGCACTATTGAGTGCCTCTGTGTTCCAGGCAAGCTGCAAACTTCTTCATAAAAGTGGTATCACTTCACCTTTAGCCCTGTGAGTAACTAATCATTGTCACATACTGCAGATCAGAAAACTGAGGCTCAGAGAGGTGAGGGAAGCACGTTCATGCTCACAGCCTGCGAGCGGCAGAGTGGGTACCGAAACCCTAACCTGTTCCTGGAGGCATCCACTTCCACAGTGGGTGTTCCTTCTGCTCCCGGCTTCTTGGGTTTAGACCCCGTTAGATGCTAGGCTTTATTTGTGATTCTCTTCCAGAGTCAAAGGAAAATACAGTTTTTGTGGCTCTAATAATAGGTGGGTTTTAATGTGCCTCATACACTATCCATACAGGACAACTGTGCAGGAACACACGTGGCCTGCGATGCGGGGGCTTTGTTCACCCTCCTTCCATCGAGATGAATCCCTGTCCAAGGATTCCAGGAAGAAAAAGTACTGAGGACATTATAACAACAGCCACTGTGTATTCAAGGAGTGCTGAGCCCGACAGCTTTCTCCTGTGTTTGCTTTTCTCTGTTTGGTGCTACCCCCAGCCAACTGCAGAGGGGAGCGGCTGGTTTGCAGATGTGGATGAAGAGGGCAGAGCTGGTGGTCTGGCCAGAGTCCGGTGGGTCAGGAACAGCACAAGTGAGGCCTTGTCTTTCCTTAGATCTAGATTTGGGGCGGGGGGGACGTGGGGTTGGAGAGCCGGAATTGTGAGTGTCTGGCGTTTCCCCACCAGGTAGCACTGGTGGACTTCGTAATCTGAGTTTCTATGGATACAGAAAAGCTATCAGTAGACAGCGGCTACCATGTAGGATTCAGAAAGGTCCAGTCCATTTGCACTCAACTGGATCTTGATGTGGAGGTGATTTAATTCTGGATCTTGATGTGGAAGTGGCCAGAGGACAGAGAGGTCAGTTTTGGTTTTAGAGAAATAAAGATCTAACATTGAATCTGTCTTAAAGACAGAACAAAACCAGAACCACCACCACCACCTTTCTGTGCTGGGATTCCCTCCCGCTTTCCTCTGTCTCCAGGGTGGGCGTCACCTGGCAAAGCTGTCCCATGATCGGCATCCAAGGGGGGGATGAACTCTCAGAAGATCACAGGGGGCTAATTGGTATTTCTTGGAAATAAGATACTCGTTTCCAAAATAGTGAAGAATTTTACGTATAAATACACATTTTAATAATCATCACTAGTCCAACTTTACCACATTTTGTTTTAAAAATTAATTTTCATATTCTGAATGTAACAAAAACAACAAATCTGAAAGCAGCCTTTGCTTCCCAAAGCTGGAGTGCGCATCCCAAGCCAGCCCAGGCAGGGTGCAGCCCAGCCAGGAAGACAGGGACAGAAGCCCAGCTGCCCACAGCCTCCAGCACTGCTTCCCTCAACTTCTTTTTTTTCTTTTTTTTGAGACAGAGTCTTTCTCTGTCACCCAAGCTGGAGTCCAGTGGCATGATCTCGGCTCACTGCAACCTCTGCCTTCTGGGTTCAAGTGATTCTCCTGCCTCAACCTCCCAAGTAGCTGGGATTACAGGCATGCACTGCCATGTCCGGCTAATTTTTGTAGGTGAGACGGGGTTTCCCTGTTTTGGTCAGGCTGATCTTCAACTCCTGACCTCAAGTGATATGCCCACTTTGGCTTCCCAAAGTGCTGGGACTGTATACAGGCATGAGCCACCATGCCCAGCCCCCTTGACTTCTTACAATTCAAGATCCTGGCCAGGAGAACAGAGATTCTCATCAGAAAACAAGAAGATACCAAGTGGCCCTATGTGGCATGTGAGTAGTAAAAAAAAAAAAAAAAAAAAAAGAAATACTTACAAACAACAACAACAACAACAACAACAACAACAACAGACCCTCACACTACAGTGTTTGAGAAGAATTTAGCAGGGGAAAGGTAGAAAGAATTGGGAACTAAGAAACCTGAATTCCAGATTTGGCCTGGCAGTTTCCGTCTGCAGGTCAGCCAGCCCCGTACCATCTTCTGTAGCCCTTTCTGGATGCCGCTAGGGGAGGGGATGCCAGCTCTGGCCTCCCCCAGGCCGTTCATGTCCCCATTACATTTTCCTTCCCTGGTGGCACCGAATATGGCTGCTCATCTACTCTGTCTCTACTACCCTCTGCCCATGTTGGAAGCCCTGGCAGGGCCAAGGGCTGTGCTGCTCACCACCGTATCACCTGCTTCTAGCTCAGGTTTTCTTCCACAAGATAAATCCCGCTCCTCCTCTTCTCACAGTGAGGCAGAGGAGCATCCTAGCTGCTGCAGTCAGCATGTCTGGCCTGCAGCATCCACTTTCCTGACGGCCTGCGTGCCTTAGCCCAGCTCGGTCTCGGTTTTCTCCTTTGTGTGGTGGATACAGTGATACCTACTCCTGGGCTTGCTGGGAGGATCTGGGAGGATTACATTCAGGAATGTGAGTAAAGTGCTTGCCAGAACACCCGGCCTGGTACTGGCTCTTGGAATGTTGAGTTCTTTGCATAAGGTAAGTTACATCCATTCAGGTAGCAGTTGTAAATCATATACTTACACAGAGCACCTGTGCCAGGCACCTCACATTCGTGACAAATAACCCCATAGAGAAAGGGAGATGGAGGCTGCAGGCCCCAGCGGGTCCTCAACTGAGTTGGGCATCACACAGGCTTGGCATTGAATCCCATTCTCCCTCTGTGACCACCACGGCCTCCCTGTGTTCTGGACACAAAATCACATGGCGTATCCAATTTAGGGTTTGCAAGCTTACATTCCAGAAGTAGAAGTCGCTTGTCCTCTACTGCTAAAATTGACCCAAAGCTGCATCATTTGGTGTGCCTGCCTCTAGCTAGGGGGAAATCCAGATGCAGCCTGTCCTCTGGTCACATGCAAAGTGAGTTTGTGGATAGCCATGTTTAGCATTAGCCGAATTTGATGTGACATAGTAAAGACACTGAGGTTCAGGCTTGTCACCACCTGCTTTTCTATTTGGAGTCCTTTCCAGGTTGAGTGAAATGAACAGAGTTAATGTTTCCTCTCCTCTCCTCTCCTCTTTCTTCTTTCCTTCCTTCCTTCCTTCCTTCCTTCCTTCCTTCCTTCCTTCCTTTCTTTTTTCTTTCTTTCTCTCTCTCCTTCTTTCCCTCCCTTCCTCCCTACCCTCCTTCCTTTTCTTTCATTTATTTATTTATTTATTTTGAAACAGAGCCTCACTCTGTCCCTCAGACTGGAGTGCAGCAGCGCAATCTCGGGTCATTGCAACCTCCACCTCCTAGGTTCAAGTGATTCTCCTGCGTTGGCCTCCTGAGTAGCTGGGATTATAGGTGCATGCCACCATGCCAGGCTAACTTTCTGATATTTTGTCAAGATGGGTTCTCACTGTGTTGCACAGGCTGTCTTCTAGATTTTCTAGTTTGAGTGCATGGAGATGTTTTAGTAGTTAGTCTCTGAGGATCTTTTGTATTTCTGTGGGATCAGCTGTAATGTCATCTTTGTCTTTTCTGATTCTACTTATTTGTATTGTTACTCTTTTTATTAATCTAGATAGCAGGGTATCAATCTTGTTTATCCTTTCAGAAAACCAACTTTTGGTTTCATTGATCTTTTGTATGTGTTTTTGCATCTCAACTTCATTCAGTTCTGCTCTGATTTTAGTTTTCTTCTGCTGGCATTGAGGTTCTTGTTTTTCTGGTTCCTCTGGGGGCAATGTTTGATTATTAATTTGATATCTTTCTAGAAGTACTTGTTTTTTTTTTTTTTTTTTT
>NW_016804646.1:703992-706947 GCF_001698545.2 Rhinopithecus bieti
TCCTTCCTTCCTTCCTTCCTTCCTTCCTTCCTTCCTTCCTTCCTTCCTTCCTTCCTCTCTTCCTCTCTTTCTCTCTTTCTTTCTTTCACAGAGTCTCACTCTGTCACCCAGGCTGGAGTGCAGTGGTGCAACCTCAGGTCACTGCAATCTCTGCCTCCTGGGTTCAAGGGATTCTCCTGCCTCAGTCCTCCAAGTAGCTAGGATTACAGGCGCGCATCACCACACCTGGCTAATTTTTGTATTTTTAGTAGCGATGGGGTTTCACCATATTGGCCAGGCTGGTCTCGAACTCCTGACCTCAAGGGATCTGCCCGTCTCGGCCTCCCAAAGTGCTGGGATTACAGGACTAAGCCAGCAGAGTTAATATTTTACTTAAAGTATCTTGCATCTTAACATGTACCTCTCATAGTCTCTTATAAAGACGCAGCACACGGCAGGTAATTTTTACAAAACCCAGGAAAACTGGGTTCTGGAGAAGTCTGCACGGACCCCATGTTCACTGCTGGCCATGACTGGTAAGGAGTTGGAAGCTCCTCTCCATCCCAGGGCAATGCTGACTTCTGCCCTCTGGAAATGGGATGGATGCTATTCCTCTGGGCACACTGGTGTGGCTCCAAAGCTGAAGGCAGAACTCTGCCTGAATTTTGTCCAGGGAATTTCCACATAGTTCCTGTTTCCAGGATAGCCCCCAATTCTAGTAATTTATAATGTTTTGTAGACATTAACTTTAAGCCAACCCAGACAGCATATGTAAATGCATCAGTCACTATTCTGGATTGTCATGCAAGTTGCAGGAGAGAGTTTTTATCCCACCTGCACACACATACAGACACACAACATCTTTGTTAACAGGGATTTGTTTTCATTTATCTAATCATTGGTTTTGGTGTAGATTAGTGTCTCCTGCCAGGAGCAGAGGCTCTTCTCTTTAGCCAATATCTGTGGTCTCAAGACATCCTCCAGCACAGAATTAATGAGTATAAAATGCTAATCAAAATTGTACACGCTCTATTTCCAAAATCCCAAAAAATATTTCCATAATTTCCCCAGTAGTCACAAGTTCCAGTTTGAGTTAAAATAGCCTTGTGGGCTGGGTGCGGTGGCTCATGCCTGTAATCCCAGCACTTCGGGAGGCCGAGGCGGGCAGATCACCTGAGGTTAGGAGTTCGAGACCAGGCTGACCAACCTGAAGAAACCCTATCTCTACTAAAAATACAAAATTAGCCAGGTATGGTGGTGCATGCCTGTAATCCCAGCCACTCAGGAGGCTGCGGCAGGAGAATCACTTGAACCCGGGAGGAGGAGGTTGCGGTGAGCTGAGGTTGCGCCATTGCACTCCAGCCTGGGCAACAAGAGTGAAACTCCCTCCCCGCCCCCCAAAAAAAAAAAAAAAAAAAAAAAGAAAAATAGCCTTGTGGAGTCACATAATCAGGAAAGGAGGTAGGAATGTTGGTAAATGTAAATGTAAGCTCAGTGAAAAATTTACAAGCAAAAGAGTCTTCAGAAAGCCCACTGAATGAGGAATCTGTTGGCAAAGTTATAATAGATTGGGGTGCTTAAGTTAAGAATCATGAAGTTGAGGGGTAAACTCCTTAATATATACTGTCTACAATTATGTACATGTGATTTTCTTGGAGAGAGGCTCCTTGGTGTTTTTTATTTTATTTTATTTTATTTTTGAGACAAAGTCTCGCTCTGTCGCCCAGGTGGGAGTGCAGTGGCACGATCTTGCTCACTGCAACCTCCGCCTCCCGGGTTCACGCCATTCTCCCGCCTCAGCCTCCTGAATAGCTGGGACTACAGGCGCCTGCCATCATGCCCAGCTAATTTTTTGTATTTTTAGTAGAGACAGGATTTCACCGTGTTAGCCAGGATGGTCTCGATCTCCTGACCTCGTGATCCAACCGCCTCAGCCTCCCAAAGTGCTGGGATTACAGGCGTGAGCCACCGTGCCCGGCCTGGTGTGTTTTTTAAAGTTAAATTCTGAAGGAGATCTGTAATCCAAAAAAGGTTAATGCCACAAAGTTGAACGAAGTGGAGAAACCCTATACTTGCAGTAAAAAATGAATTGATATTAACATCCTTGTAAGATGTTAGAAAAAAAAGCAAACAAAACAAAACAAAACAAAACAAAACAAAAAAACACTTCAATGCAATCTTGAAGAGAAGTCTCTCTTTTGTAGGTCACAGGAGGGGCGAACCTCCTTCTCCTGGGATGACCGCAGCTCCCCTGTCCCTAGAACAAGCAGTTCTGACACTTTGTGTTGTGGATGGCTCCTGCCTTTTCTCTGCCCAGAGGGATGGAGGATGTGGGACTCCCTGAGATCACTGAACAAATTAAAGTGGGAAAAGTGGGGCAGAGTGCTGGCAGGATGCGAGGCTTGGCCAGAGCAGGACACAGAGGGCAGGATTTCTGACTTGGAGCAGCCAAGTGAGGGAGGTCACTGGGCTTCCAGGCCTTCAGAAGTAGATGGACCAGCTGCCCAGAGACGGAAATACGGAAATCCAAGGATAATGGCAGGAGTTGGAGGGCTATGGATTGTTTCCTAATTCCCTGGTAAGAGGTAGCAGGTGGCGCATCCCCCTGGCAATTTGCCCTATAAACTCTGAAGGCGAAGTGCCACGGGGAAGTACCACCCACTACCTCTTACCAGGGAATTAGTATATATGTGTGTGTGTGTATGGACTATATATATGTATATATGTAAAAGGAATACATATATAAGGAATATATATATGTGTGTGTGTAAATATATATATATATTTTTTTCTTCTTATTCATTCTAGCAGTCTAAGACAGCAAATCAATATGGGATCAACTATGTGGATTAAGAATTCAGCCGGGTGCAGTGGCTCATGCCTGTAATTTCAGCATTTCAGGAAGCCACATTAAAAAGTGGGCAAAAGACACGAACAGACACTTTTCTTTTTTTTTTTCTTTTTTTTTTTTTTTTT